>NC_065592.1:19038750-19371875 GCF_024542745.1 Macaca thibetana thibetana | reverse complement strand
TTCAAAGCCAGCAGTAGCACAGAATATTGCTTCAGTAGTCATGTCATCTTCCTCTCTAGATGAATCTCCCCCAACCTCCCTCTAGTAAGGACACTTGGGATTACATTTAGGGCCCTCCTGAATAGTCCAGGATAATCTCTCCCTCTCAAGTTCCATAATCACATCTACAAAGTCCCCTTTGCCATATAATGTTCACAGATTTCCAGGAATTAAGACCTGGATATTTCAGGGGACCATTCAGCCTCCCACAGCTTCTAATTCCAAAGAAAAGTAGTTTTACCCGGGGTTCTATAGTTCCACAGTTTGGAAAACAGTTAGGTGATTCATCAACAAATTAAACATAGAATTACCATACAATCTAACAATTTAACTCCTAAGCATCTACCCAAAATAACTGAAAGCAGGCTGGGCACAGTGGCTCATGCCTGTAACCCAAGTACTTTGGAGGGCCAAGGCAAGTGGATCACTTGAGTCCAGGAGTTCAAGACCAGCCTGGGCAACATGGTGAAACTCCATCTCTATAAAAAGTACAAAAATTAGTTGGACATGGCCTGTAGTCCCAGCTACTTGGGAGGCTGAAGTGGGAGAATCACCTGAGTCCAGGAGGTTGAGGCTGTAGTAAGCTGTGATTGCACCACTGCTCTCCAACCTGCGTGACAAGACCCTGTCTCAAAAAAAAAAAAAAAAAATTTGAAAGCAGAAATTCAAACAAATATTGATACACAAATGTTCACAGCAGCACTATTCACAATAGCCAAAAGGTGGAAACAACCACAATATCCATCAATTGACAACAGGATAAATAAAATGTGGTACATCCATACATTGGAATATCATTCAGCTGTGAACAAGGAATGAAGCACCCATACATGCTACGACCTGGATGAACCTTGAAAACATTTTGTTACATGAAGAAGCCAGACACAAAAGGCCACATGTTATATGATTCCCTTCATATTAAATGTCCACAACAAGCAAATCCACAAAGATAGAAAGCAGATTAGTAGTTGCTGGGGGTGGTAAGAGGGAGGAATGAGGGGTGACTGCTTAATGGATGGAAGGTTTCCTTTTAGGGTAAAGAAAAAATTCTGGAACTAGACAGCAGCGATGAGTGCATAGTATTATGAATGTGCTTAATGCCACTGAGTTATACACTTTAAAATCATTAAAATGGCAAATTTGGCAATAAAGAGAAAAAGAGTAGACACAGGAAATAATGATATCTAAGGATAAGTTAAGATCAAGGAAAGTGCAAACCAAATTATAAGAGAATCTGCTGACCCTGATATTTAGAACATTCCCTTTGAGCAGTAAGGGTTTCCAGACATAGAATTGATTACATTATTGTCTCTACAGGCCTAATCACATCACTTGGTTCTGCAGTTAATATTTCCATAATCTAAAGTATATAAATGATATTTTTACTGGGCTTAAAATTTTAGAACTAACCTATAGAGAAATCATGAAAGACCATTACGGTAACAGAGTGAATATAAATGTTATGAACCTTGACAATGTAAGAATAATTATTTAAGAAGAATTGGATGCAGATGGAAAACACAGAACAAAGTGTAAGTACATGGACTTCTTTATTTTTCATAGCAGAGATCAATACTTACAATTCAAAAGAAATAAATCAAGAAATAGATACTTAGTAGGTTATTAAAACTTAAAAAGGCAATCAGTAGACAAACTAAGAATAATGTCTGTAACTGCAAAATTCAGTAAGGGACAGGAGAGTTGGAAGGCAATAAAGGGTACTCAATTTCTCAACTTTCTTAGCCAAAAGGCAACAAGTACTGTCCAAAGAAGGTGAGTCAAGAAATAGAACTATATTTAAAGCTTAAATTGTTGATAGACATCTGTTTCTGTTTGGTGAAAAAACCCCTCTTTCCCTGGGGATACCCATTTGCATGTGTGAGGTAGGGCAGACCTGCCCTTGTGGCCATAGGAGTGGTCACATGACCCATCCTGGCCAATCGGAACCTTTCCTGGGACTTTTTCACCAGCACTGTTGGGGAACATACTGACTTTAGGCCAGCATTGTCAAGTCAGGAGAATGGTACCCTGGGGCTTTCTGTATCCATCTGCCTGCTACTGGACATGAATCTGCATATAGACTGAAGCAACATCAGAGCTGATGACATTATTGAATTCCTGGATGTGCCTGAAGCTCATATTATTCTTCAGATTTCTGTTATCTTACCCATTGAATTCCCTCCTACCTCTTTTTTTGAGAGAGAATCTCATTCTGTCACCCAGGCTAGAGAGCAGTGGCATGATCTCAGCCCATTTGCAGCCTCAACCTCCTGGGCTCAAGTGATCCTCCCACCTCAGCCTCCCAAGTATTTGGGACTACAGGTGCATGCCACCAGGCCTAGCTAATTTCTGTATTTTTTGTAGAGACAGGGTTCATCATGTTGCCCAAGCTGGTCTTGATCTCCCAGTATCAAGCAGTCCACCCATCTCAACCTCCCAAAGTGCTGGGATTATAGGCATGAGGCACCATGCCGAGCTTGAATTCCCCATTCACTTAAAAAAAAAAAAAAAAAAAAAAAAAGTCTGGGAAAGACATTTGTGCTAATCCAGGGAATCTTCTAGGAAGAAGAGGAGTTCACCAGCAAGGAACTCCAGGAAAAGGTGTTAGAACCACAGCCCAAGTGGTGACCCCAAGGCTTTCAGGATCAGGCCACCAACGGTTTTCAGTGGCCAGAACATCTCCTGGTAGAGTGATGGTCACAAGGGATGTGGCCAAAACTCGACATTTGGAAGGCCAGCCAAAAGTCCAAATCCTGCTAGGAGCTATGCAACTTGGACAAACTTCTTAGCATCTCTGATCTTAGCCTTCTTGTTACCAAAATAGAGATAATACTATCTACCCCCATGGTGTTGTTGAGATGGTGAAATAAATTAGGAAAAGGTACTTTATAAACCATCTGGGGTTTATTTTTTATGATGATTAGTTCAGTTCCTTGGTCAAACTACTTCTGTTCTCTGACCACAGATTGCATCTTACCTAATTCTGCCCAACCACCCCACGGATATATGCCATAATGCCCAAGTGGTGAGGGTGAGGGAGTGTGAATGACTCACTGCAGCCCCTTCCAATCACTGGAAAGAAAACAACTGCCCCAGGGATCACGGGTCACTCAGCTAAAATTGTCACCATGTTCGCCTCCTGCTTCTCCCTCTTCTTCCTCATAGGTATTTGCTCTTCTGGTCCTTTCTCCCTTTATTATTTTGCACTTATAAATGCCATCCTCAGCCGGGTGCTGCGGCTCACACCTGTAATCCCAGCACTTTGGGAGGCCGAGGTGGGCAGATCACGAGATCAGGAGTTCGAGACCAGCCTGGCCAACATAGTGAAACTCCATCTCCAATAAAAATACAACAACAAAAAAATTAGCCAGGCATGGTGGCGGGTGCCTGTAATCTCAGCTACTCAGGAGGCTGAGGCAGGAGAATTGCTTGAATCTGGGAGACGGAGGTTGCAGTGAGCCGAGGTCGCACGACTGCACACCAGACCCGGGCAACAGTGAGAGACTCCATCTCAAAAATAAAAAGAAAAGAAAATTTAAAAATAAATAAATAAATGCCATCCTCATGCAGAAACAGGGGGTTTTTGAGGGAGCAGGGTCTGATTCAGGTGGTCTGTGCCTCTGGATATGGTAAGAAAAACCACCGTGGAAGGAATAGTAATGGCTTTCCACTAAGATAGTGTCACTTACGAATTAAGTGGTGTCAGGCTCCTTTTGTAAATTTTTATGGGTTTTATTTTTTCTTATTGTAAAAGTAATATTGTTTTTATAATATTTTTATTGCAAGTAATATAGGTAATATTGTTTATTGCAGCAAACACAGAAAGATGAAGAAGGAAATAAGTCACCCCCAATCCCACAGCCCAGATTTAAACCCGGTTAACATGTTGGTGGACTCTGTTCCATTCAGTTTTACTAACACCCCTGAAATCATATCACATATTGCATCCTGCTTTCTCCACTCAACATTATATTATAAGCATATCTCCATTTCATTAAAAATTCTCAAGTTTTTTTTGGTCAGCATCATACTCCAGGGTACCAAAATCTATTTAGTCAAGCAACTATTATTGAATATTTTAGGTACTTCTAGTTTTTCACTACTGATCACTCAGCATAAATGTTTTCATCAGTTCAGTAAGAGGCTTTAACCATTTGTATGCATTGTCATAGCTGGTACATTTAGCCTTGCTGCTCTCTTGGTTCACAGTAACACATCCAGGATGCCAGGTGGCCAGTCCCAAGGGTGCCAACACCACCCACACACGAGACAGTCCCCCTTACCCAAAGGCGAGGTTGTTTTCCAGACCTCCTTGCCCTTCCTCGCTTCCTCGCCTCACTGAAGGCCGTGCCAGTTCTCCCTGATAGATCTCCCGCAAGTTGTGTGTCTCTGGCAGCAGAAGCTGTGGTCTCTGCTCTGTTCTCCTAAAAGTCTCTGGGTTCCTTATGCAAATAATTCCCCTCCCTCTCAGCTCACAGTTCCAGAAGATAAACGTGTAGTTCTCTAAATCCCCCCCAAATCAGGTCTTCCACTCTAACCTAAGTAATAGGTGCCTACTGATTCTGCATAACTGAGCCACTCCCGCCATCTGTCTTCCCTACAAGGGAAAAGGGCACCAGAGGAGGTTAGAGGGCCAGGGGGGACCAGCCAGAAAGATCCTGGAGGGAGTGTCCCACCCTACAGGTCAGGAGATGAAGCTCACACTGGGGGAAGGGTGGCATGGCTCCACATTCACGCATTTTCTCACGATCTGTGCCCCTGTCCCACAGAACATATCCACCACATCTGGTTATTCCAGGGTCTGAGCTAGGAAAGAGGGAGCCTGGGCTCTAATTGCAGCTCTGCCAGTAGTGCACTTTGTGATGCTGGGCAAGTACCTTTCCCTCTCTGGGCTGTCAGGAGGGGAAGGGTGACCAAAGGATCCTCAAAGGCCCTCCAGGGTCTGTTGCCTGAGCTGGAGCCCCACAAAGAATATTCTATCTGCAAGAACATGTGGTGAAGGGCGGCAGCCTGCTTCCCAGGGTCTCCCCAAGGCAGGGGCCGCACTGAGGGATACACCCACTTCTTCCTCCTCAGCCTTTCCATCAAGGGCCCTAGGGCATGAGGCTCACAAAGCACCTTGGAAAGCAGTAGGCTTGAGGCCAAAAGGCGAGGTGGAGACAGCTATCTCAGTGACCTCCCACAAACAATGGGAATAATGGTCACAGGGCTGTTGCGGGACTTGCATGAGATGACAGAAGAGGTAAAAATTTCAAGGAGTGAATGCTTCTTGTCAGGAAGACCCAGGAGCCAGCTCAAAGGGGCTCCTGCTGGCCAACCTTAGACAATGTGGGCATCAATATAAGGAATGATAGTCATGGATTATAACTCACAGACTCAGATAAAACTGTGAGTCTGTACAGATGGAAATAAGTGAATTAATTGAAAAGTTAAATTGAAAGTTTGATGTAAAAGGGGATATTGTCGTAGTTTCAAAGCACCTCCACAAAATAATCACTAATTACAAAGGTAAAAGAAGTAACAGACACCATCTACATCAAGTGATCAAAATGAACACCGTAGTAATGCAACATATCCAAACTCACACCACCTGGTAGAAGGTAGTGAGACGAGGTATGGCTTCTGGGATACGCTTCCTCAGAAGCGTGACCTGGATCTGATCGTGAGGAACCATCAGGCAAACCCAGATGAAGGGACATTCCGGGAACTAATGGCAAAAATGTCAAGGTCATGAAAGTTTAGAAAAGAGTGAGGAACTGTTCCGGGTTGAAGGAGCCTAGAGACGGCTACGTGCAACGCTCATGATGCTGATCCCAGAAAGAGCGAGGAACTGTTTCAGGCTGAAGGAGACTAGAGACATGATGGCTGGATGCAACACATGTGATACTGATCCCGGAAACAGTGAGGAACTGTTCCAGGCTGAAGGAGACTCGAGACATGATGGCTGGGCACAACACACATGATACTGATCCCGGATCCTTGGGCTGTGAAGAACAATTATTGGGATGTTTGGGGAAACCTGGGTGGAGTCTGAATTAGACAGTAGTAATGTATCAATGTGAATGCTCCGATGGTAATGGTTGCTGTGTAGGCAGCCTTTGAGACGGCCCCCAGTGAACCTCACCCCCTGTATTCACTCCCTTGACTGAGAATATGGCAGAAGAAATGGGGAGTCACTTCCAAGAGTAGGTTCCAAAAAGACTGTGGTCTTTTTGACTGCTATACTGTGGAAAGCCCTAAGAGGTTTTCCCATCATGGTGGTGAACAGAGGCCCTCAGCCCAACAGCCCAACAGCCCAGGAGGAACTGAAGCCTCCTAACGACCGGCTCAGTAGCTTGGACGTGGGTCCTTCAGACTCAGTCAGGTCAGAACGACTGCAGCCCAGGCCGACAGTGTGACCGCATCTCATGGGAGTCCCCCAGCCACTGGCTAAGTTGTGCCTGCGAAACAATCAATGCTCTTTATTTTGGGCTGCTAACTTTGGGGGTCATTTGTTACACAGCAATAGGTAACTAATACAGTTACCCATTATCATATGATTATGTAGGAGAATGTCCATATTTGTATGAAAGACACACTATTCAGGTGTACTGAGGTATCAGATGGTGCATAATTCTCAAATGGTTCAGGAATAGAAAGTTTTTTTTACCATATCTGCAACTTTTCTGTACGTCTAGGATTGTTTCAAAATTAAGACATCTATTGTAAAAAGAAGCCATGTGCCCTAGGGACATGAAGGAAAGGAACTCTGTTCTGGAAAGTCACCACTCAGGGTACAAAGGAGTAGACGTAATGGTGGGACTTCAGACATTGTGGTCTCTTTCTAAAATACAAACCACCCTCCTGCCTTAGACCCTCCAATGACTCCTGCTATCCTCAGGATAAAGCCCAACTTCATGAGCCTGGCATTCAAGGCTACCAGGCCCTCCCCATGGACGGCACCCAGCCTGCCTCGTGTGTTCCCTCTAACACTTCACATTCCAGACAGTGCCCATGCAAGCAGCTCCCAGAGGCCATGCTGTTTCTCCCCTTTGTGTTTTGCTCTGCCTCGAATGCCCCACTCCCCTTCTTTCCTAGACAATCCCTAATCAACCTCTGAGACTCCCCTTAGGAGCCACCTCCTCCACATCCCATGTATCACCAACCACCTCTCCTTCCCCAGTCACAGCACAACAAGTAGCACATGTAAGAAGGGTCCATCTCCTCCATCTGACTGTGAGCCCAGCAAGGGCCAAAGCCCTATCCAGTTCCCCATAGGCACTCAGCACCCAGCCAGCCCCAGCAGAGCACACAGTAGGTGCTCAGTTTTAAGAGCCCACAGCCTGACCACGGCATGGTTAGGGGTGGGAGGCCCATAGTCACACTCCACGGGACCACCTGCTCCAAAACTCAGAGCAGCGCAGCCTGGAGTCAGTGCTGGGGGCCCCGGACACAAGTCCCCAGAACTAGCCTCCCTGCCATGGGCCCTTAAACCCGGCACTGCCTTGCAAAAGCCCCTGGGGATTTCAGGCCCTGCAAAGGAGCAATTTGTACTTCAGGCTCGCTAATGAATCCCTGAACGAAGGAATTAATTACTGTCTGTCAAAATTAGACTTCTCCCTTCCTTTGAGATGCATCTTCTTTTTATTCTTAATTAATTTTTAAAATTACGACGTCAGTGCAAAGTGTAATTTATTTTACTTTTAGCGTTATTTCTCTGATAAGCAATTTCATTTTATGCCAGGCACCCTCCTCGGCGCCACTTTGTCACGTCAGCTCCCACTTCGAGGGGCTGTGGCAGACCTCCCAGAGCAGGCATCGGAGGCCTCAGATGAGCTGCTCCCCCTCCTGGGCCTTGGTCTCCCCGCTGAGAAATGAATGCATGGCACTAACCAGCTTCCGAGGGCCCTTCTGGGCTCACAACCCACTGTTCCACCAGCTTATCCCTCCCTCCGTCGCAGGATCTATGTGAGGCCTGTGACCTCATGAATGCACAGCCCTCGAGCATGTATCAAGTGCTTCTGCACTTTTCATAGCACGGATCCCTCCACAAAAACCCTTTTAAAGCCAAGCCTGTCTTCCCCATTTACAAGTGAGGAAACTGAGGCTCACAGAAGAGAAATTGCTAGGACATATTGGAAAAAATTCTCCCAACCCAGGCTCTGACTCTAGATCTTCACCCTGGTACTTAGATGGGGTCTGTTGCAAATGGTGACTTGGAGGCCTCTGGTAAGACCCAGATGCTGCCTGGACAGGTCCTACATGACAGCATTTGAGACTGCCCAGTGCTCTGGTAAATGTCTCCCGGCTCCCACCCTTGTATGGGGATCTGCTGCCCTTAACTCAGCTCCCCACACTCTACCCTAGCCAGGAGTCCAAATGAGAGGTGCTTGCTTCACCCAGGACCCTACTCTCAGCCACGAGGGTGCTTCCTGAGTAGGCTCACAACTCGGTTTGAGCCAACTGGCTCCTTCCCTGGGACTGTTCTCACAGCTGCAGGCAGAGAGCATTGTCCTCTCTGGTTATGAAGCTGAGAAGGTGCGAGCATGGGCCGAGCCTGGTGGCTCATACCTGTAATCCCAACACTTTTGGGAGGTGGGTGAATTCCTTGAGCTCAGGCGTTCAAGACCAGCCTGGGCAACATGGTGAAACCCCGTCTCTACAAAAAAATTCCGAAAAAAAGGCTGAGCAAGCGGGGCACACCTGTAGTCCCTGCTACTTGGGAGGCTGAGGTGGGTGGATCGCTTGAGCCCAGGAGGTGGAGGTTGCAGTGAGCTGAGATCGTGCCACTGCACTCCAGCCTGGGTGATAGAGGGAGACCCTGTTACAAAAAAATAAAAATAAAAATAAAAAAGAAGAAGACGACGACGGTGTGAGCATGGATGCTGCTCCACTAGTGTGGCCCCCACTCCCAGCCTACCTAAGAGAGATGTGAGTCGCCCACAGAGGCACGGAGCAGCATGGAGAGATCCTGCTTCCAGCCCCTTCTGAGGCTGCTCCACCCTTGCCCCTCCCAGTTGGTTACACGAGACACTTAAAGCCCCTTTATGGTCTAACTTCCTTTGAATGAGGTTTCTGTCACTTGTTACCCAAAAGTTCCAAGTGGTACGATTGGGCTCATAGAGCTGGGAGAAAGGAGGGGCTCAGCCTGATGTGGCGGGAACTGTCTCCAGTGGATTGATGCTAAGCCCGGGGGGTGAAGGGGCTAGAAGTGGATGTTCTGCAACCTGGAGATGACTTGTCCCTGCCTCACCCCAGGATGATGAAGCCCTCAGGCTCAGGCCCCACTCCCCATCCGGGCCCATCTCCCACCCTGCCATCTTTCACGCACAGCCTCACCACAGCACCCCGTTATGTCTCATGGGAATGGGATCTCACCATGCTTCTCCTTGCCTCCATGCTTTTGCATACTGGGACCAGGCCAGCCCCTCCTACCACCACCTGCCTACTTGTTACAGACAACACCTCCTCTGGAAGACCCTTCTGGCCACCCCAGAAAGAGTGACTCACCACTCTTTGGTCTGCCGTGGCAGTCAGCCTATTGCTGCTCATAGCACCTGAGCTGGAATTATCAGTGCATGCTGGTCCTCTAGGATGCTGTGAGCTATTTAAGGACCACATATCAGCCTCCCCAGTGCTCAGCACAGGGAGAGTGTCACTCATCAACAAGTATCTACTGAGCGCCAGACACCATTCTAGGTGAGCAACATGGAGGAGTCCCTGCCCTCATGGAGTTTATAGTCCATGGTGGGAAAACATGACCAAGGATAAGCATAACACATACAAAAATCACACAGCACGAAGCCAGCTAAGTGGCATCAGGTACACAGGGGCAGGTTGGGATTATGAATGGGGCAGAAGGTCAGTGTAGTCCTGACTGAGATGGTGACATCAAGGAGGTGAGAGACTAGGCCATGCGGATGTCTGCAGAAAGAGGATTCCAGCAGAGAGAGCGGCCGGTCTTTGAGGCAAAGCATGTCGGGTGTGCTTAGGGAAAAGCAAGGGAGCCCCACGGCTGGTCTGGAGGGAGCGGAGAAGGAGGGGAGAAGGGCTGGTGGCCCCTGAGAAAGGCAGGTCTATTTGGTTAAGAAGCTCAAGAAGTACTTGTTGAACAAATTGAATTGAAATTTGAAAAGATTCTTGTAGTCTACATAGCAAAAACTACATGAATAATGAAAATGGGGGAACGCCAGTGAAATTTCATGGCTATATGACCAGAGCACAACTAGCGGGAGGACGTCTGGGGAGTTCTGAGAAGCAGTGTCTCCAGCCAGGACGCGGGACTCATGTCCATCTTGGGCTGGCAGAGCAGGGAGCAGGAGCACAGGCAGCAGAGGCTGCATTCATTTCCTAGGGCTGCTGGAACAAAGCACCGCACACTCAGCAGCTTGGAACAACGGAAGTCTACTCTCTTGCAGTTCTGGAGGGCAGAGGTCTGAAACCCAGGTGTCAGCAGGGCCGTGCTCCGTCTGAGGCTCGGGGTGGAATCTGTGCCTGCCTCGTGGCTTGTTGTCACGTGGCCATCTTCTCGCTATGTCTGTGTCTTCACATGTTGCCCTTCTCCCCTGTCTCTCCCGCTTCTTACAAGGACACCGGCCATACTGGACCGAGGTCCACCCTGCTCCAGTAAGACCTCATCTTAACTAATGACATCAGCAATGACCCCATTTTCAAACAAGGTTACATTCTGAGGTACTAGGGGTTAGGACTTCAACATATCATTTGGGGGGACACAATTCAATCCATACCAGAGGCTTAACCTCCCAGGGACCCAATGGGTGACTCTGGTGCTCCACTGGGCCTCTCTGGGCCTCGGTCTGTCACCTTGTAAGACCAAGAGGCTGACATGTCATCCCTCAGGCACGCAGCTTGCGTCTCTCCAGCTCTTTTTGAAGAAACTTCTCTCCTCTTCTCACTGCACTCCCTCTGATCTCCAGCACAGCAGCGTGGGGACAGACGCTCAGATGATTCCTAACTGTATCTTCACCATAAAACAAATATTTTGAAAAGCTTTTTGATGTCACTTTAATGGAGTGTGGAAAACACTGTTCAACCCCCCGCATTTTTAATTTCATCCTTTTTGCTATTTTTTCTCTTTTAAAGCTTGTGTTTGCTTTCATGTTACACGTTATTTATTTAGTTGCTTGTCAATTAGTGTCTATTCTCCAAGCGACAAGCACATTAGCAGCTGCAGAGATCGGAATTAAAATTTGCGGCCCAGTTGGTGCTACAGTAGCTGGGCCTGCCCGACTGAGAAAACAGCACCTCTTTGTCATTTCAAAAGATGACCTTCCTCTCGCTTCTTCCTGTTTCTGGCTTCAGATTTAATTCCTACTGACTCCTCCGTGGTCACTGCATGGACGTGATGGCTTTGAGATGGATTTTTTTCAAATGCACAAAGGAAGATGTGGGCTCCCGTTAACAGCGGCCTTTGATGATGGTTACTGTAAAACAGGAGTCAGCTGGATTTGAATAACACGCTCTGAATTGCCAGCCTGGGGATCCTAACTCAGCCAGCCTAATATTCCACGCCTCCCCTCAGCAGTTCAGCAAACATTTAGTGAGGTGACATGACGTAGTAGAAACAGTCAAACAGACCTAGCTCCACTATCAGCTCCTCGATTTACTGGGGACATGACTCTAAGCAAGTGCATTAACCTCACTGAGCTTTATTTAATCTTCTGAAAAATGGGAGAATTAAACCCAGCCGCACAGGGATGTAAGAACTGAGACTGTGTGTAGAGCTTTGCAATCCGAGCTTCCATGTCTGATTCCTCCAGTGAACCAGAGGCATTTGCTTACATGGGTTAATCTCAAGGCCAGCAGGACTTTGGAGAAAAAGACAGATGATGCCAAGGCTCCATGGCTCTGGGGTGGAGACAGAAGGAGACTGTCCCCAGCCCAGCTCAGGCCTAAATCTGACTGCCGTTCACTTCAAGGCTGCAGGTAGAAGGCAGAGAAACTGTGATAACCCAGCCCAAGCAGGTTGACTTCAGAACCCAACGGCAAGGCAGGCAACCTGAGAGAGCAGTATTTTCTCATTTTCTGTTCTCAACATGCTACTGCACAGATCCAGGCAATGGAGGTATTGGGATGACTTTTCTCTGATCACATCCCCTTTCCACTAGGATCCCCCGTCCTGCCCCGCCCAGTTAGATCCTAATACCAGCTCCCCTCTATCACCCTCCCCTGCCCCGCACTCCAGCCCTTTTTGCCATAACACATTTCCCCTCTAACAGAGGAGACAATGGGCTTGTTTATTACGGGCGTCCACAGCTAGAATCTAAGCAGAGGTCTTTATTTTGTCCCAAGGGCCCGGGACAGTTCCTACTCTATAAATATTTGTGGAAAGATGACAACCGCAGGTGATGGGGCCTGACTTAGGGCAGGGCGGGGAGATGCAGTGAGGAGCACAAACCGGAGCGATGTTCAGGAGGAAGACGTTCTTAACTCGCTCTGTGCAGCAGGGGCCTCAGGGGCTCTTTTCAAAAACAGGAAGCCCTGCACCTTGCCACAGACTCATCACACCACAGTCTGTGGGACCAGGGTTCTGATCCTCATGCTGACAAGTCCCTGGTAATTCCAGCTCAGCCAGAGTTGAGAACAGCCAGGGTTCTCAATGCAACTGTGATGGAGAGATGCAGGTTGAGAAGACATGAGTGCTGATCCCAGCTCTGCCTCCAACTCACGGTGTGATCTCGGGCAAGCACTTGCCACACTCAGGGACTCATTTTTCCCATCTGGACCAGGAAGGGGTTGAGGCACTGGTTTTCATGAGGTGTCCCTTGAAGCCCTACTGTTTGATAGAGGGACCTCAGAGTGGGGGTGAGGCTTAGTGGGCTTCCAAGCACTCAGGACCCTGGGGGCCCCATCTTTGCTTGCCCTAGAGCTGACCCACCTGCTTTGTGTATTGGGGTTCCACATAAGATTTCTTTTTGAACAAAGATTCCGATTCACAGGTGTTTGGGAACCACAGGCTGGACACTGGCTGGGACTTGGGAGATGCTGGCATTACCAGCTCTGGGCTCAGGGCTTCACCTTCCCCATCTGTCTAATGTGGGGTGGACCCAATCACCCCGAAGTGCCTTCTCACCTGGGAAGTTGGGGTATTCCAGTTTCATGGTAGCAGGAGCGTTGCGAGGAAGAAAGAGAACTGGGTGAAGACAGGAGACAGTGTCTGCAGACGGACAATTACCATCACACAATATAACACTCTAATGGCAGAGTCTTTTATATGAGAATAGACATTATGGAGCACAGTTCCATCAAATGAATATAATAGACTTGTTTTATATTACAATGCACACTGTAATTACACATTTCAATAATTCCTTCAATACATTACATAGAAGCATTCTGAAGTAATGGAGTCCTGGAACCACATATAATAACACGCCTAAAGGGAGACCCTGTAGGTGGTGACAGGCCTCCCAGCTGGCAGAGAGAAGCACGACCTCCTTCAGCCCTGGGCCACGTGGCTTCTCACTGTAATCTCTGGAGACTCTCTGGAGGAAGTGCTTGGTCCAAGCACTTGCCAATTGAGAAGAAATCCCTTCTACAACATCATCAACAGCTAGCAGGCAGCCTCTGTCACATATCTCCAGGAATGGGGAGCTCACTACCTCACAGGTTATCTATTCAGTGGCCCCTGTCATTAAGAAATTACACACTACAAGGCTGGGCACGATGGCTCACGCCTGTAATCCCAGCACTTTGGGAGGCTGAGGTGGGTGGATTACCTGAGGTCAGGAGTTCAAGACCAGCCTGACTAACGTGGAGAAACCCATCTCTACTAAAAATACAAAATTAGCCAGGCACAGTGGCCCATGCCTGTAATCCCAGCTACTTGGGAGGCTGGGGCAGGAGAATCGCTTGAACCCGGGAGGTGGAGGTTGCGATGAGCCAAGATCGTGCCATTGCACTGCAGCCTGGGCAACAAGAGCGAAACTCTGTCTCAAAAAAAGAAAGAAAGAAAGAAAGAAAGAAATTACACACTACAAGCATATGCATATCATCTCTAAATTCATATGATCATACTTGTACTGACTGAGGCACGAGATTCATTTACTACTGCTGTCATAGCAAATTAGCACAAACCTTGTGTCTTAAAACAACACACATTTATTATCATCTTACAGTTTCATAGGCAGAAGTCTGACATGGGTCTCACTGGGTTAAAATCAAGGAGTAGGCAGGACTGTGCTCTTTTTCTGGGGCCTTTAGGGGAGAATCTGTTTCCTGCGTTTTCCATCTTCCCAAAGTCACTTATGTTCCTTGACTCGTGGCCCCTCCCTCTGCCTTCAGCCACTCTCTGACGCTTTCCCTGGTGTCACATCTCTCTCTGGTCACAGCTAGGAAAAGTTCTTCTCCCTTAAGGAATCATGGAATTAGAGTGGACCTACCTGGATAATCCAGAAAGATCTCCCATCTCAAGGTCTTTAACTTTAATTACCTCTGTAAATTCCCTTTTGTCATATAAAGTAACATATTCACAGGTTCCAAGATTAGAGTATGGACATCTTTAGGGGCTGTAGTTCTGCCTACCATAGGCGCTATTTCATCATTGCAATACCTAACATATTGTGACTTCCTCTTCATCTGTACAAAGGACATCATAATGCTTTATGGCATTGCATGTGACTATATACATGCAGTGCCTGGCATATATATGTTTGACGAATGGCAAACAAATTCAATGAACTGAGGTGAAAGTGTCAATTATATGATCCACTTTGTCAATATCCTTCCTGAAGCAAGGCACAGGAAATGATCACAAGGCCCACAGTAGAGTTGGACAAGTCATGGAGGTCTGACAAGAGCCAGATAATTCACCTCTCTTGGTTGGACTCTGTATCTCTATTAACGCAGCCAAGGCATCATTAGCATTTTAGACTTCTTTGGTCTCAGTTAACTTAGTTGCTTGTAGTCAATTAAGACCCTAAGACCATCTCCAGTTACAAGGGATCATACCCCTGTTATAGGGAGATAAATTGAGGCATAAAGGATGAAGGCTCAGAGGTGATGCCTGAGGTAAGATGAGTGGGAGTGAGTCAGGCCCGGGATGTGGGAGATGGGCATTTCAGAACAGTAGACGCAGGTGCAAAGCCCAGAGCTACAGGATGCCGAGGAGGTGCTCTCAGGGGCCTGCAAGAAGTGTGGCAAGACTAGCAACCTCATGGGTGGGGGCGGGAGAGATCACCAAGGACAAGACCTGATCTACAGGCGATGAAGGCCAAGGTCAGATGGGAAGGCTTGGATGCAGTGGAGGAGTTGGTACTTGGTCTTGGGAGGGTTTGCAAGCAGAGAAGTGACATGATTGGCTTGCAATTGACAAGATCATCCTGGATGTGGGCAGAGACAGTGAGGGGTGGGGGCATGCACAGGAGACAGGGAGACCCGTGAGAAGACTGCTGCCTTCACCCAGGCCAGAGGCGCCCAGGTTGGCTGCAGGCAAACGGCCGTAAGGAGGAGGTGGAGGTGGAGATGGAGATGTAGGTGGAGGTGGAGATGGAGATGGAGATGAAGATGGGAGGAGAGGAGGGGAGGGGAGAGTAGGGGAGGCGAGAGAAGGGGAAGGGAGAGTAGGGGAGGGGAGAGAAGGGGAGGGGAAGGAAGAGGAGGGAAGGGGAGGGAAGAGGAAGGGAGGGCAGGGGACGGGAGGGGAGAGGAGGGGAGGGCAGGGGATGGGAGGGGAGAGGAGGGGAGGGCAGGGGACGGGAGGGGAGAGGAGGGGAGAGGAGAGAGGAAGGAAGCAGAATCCGCTGGGCTGGGAAGAGGACAGGATGGCCTGTTGCAGAGCCTGGAGGAGCTCTGAACTCAAAGACAGGGAACTCTCAAGGGAGGAGGAGGCCTGGGTAGAAAACAGGAGGTGTTGTTACCCCCACCTTAAAGGTGAGGCTGGAAACAGGCCCGGAGAGTTCACATCATCTCTGTTTCTGTGGCACAGGCCCTTGCTAGGCAGCTGCTTGGATCACTGTCCTGTATCCAGACAGGGGCTGCGTGCGGCTGGGTCACTGGCTCACTCTAGGGGTGGGGCCCAGAGACTGCACCTAAAACAGGAGTCCCAGGTAGTCCCCGGGGAGGCCACCCCCATGGCCCCATCTGAGTAGGAGGCCGGCTTTCTTTCTTGCCATCAGCCTTCCTGCAACAGCAGCGAGAAGAGAGTGGGCTTCTGTGTCCTCACAGACATGGGGCTCACTGCCTGGGAGATGACCAAGTTCCTCACCCCCTCCCCTGACTGGCCTCCCCCATCTAGAGTTTTTTTTCTGCCTCCTCCCAGGGCTTTCTCTTTCATCGCTGGAACAATCACCATTGTTTTCCCAATGCCACACACACAGAAAAAAAAAAAAAAAAGAGGCCCAAATCTACAGTACCTCGTATCCAACCTCCTGTTTCATGTTTCATGTCCCGGCCACGCTCCGCTACCATGGGTCCCTCAGTGGCCTCCATGCCTTTGCACAGGCTGTTTCCTCCCCTACCCCAACCCTGTAGATTCTGCCCACCTTGAAAGATGCAGTTGGCATTCCATACTGTTCCATACTCTCCGTACTGTTCTCTCCCTGTGGAGGTGCCCACACCATTGGCTGGGCCAGAAACCTGCAGCATGGACCCTCTCCTCCTCACCCCCACCGCCAGGGCGTGCACACACACACTCACACACACACACACACTCACACACACACACACACACACTCACACACACAGACACACACACACAGACATACACACACACTCACACACAGACACACACACACACAGAGACATACACACACGGGTCCCCAGGTCCTCATAAGTGTCCCAAATCCACCCTGTCTCTTTGTTCCCGGCCCCTGACCAGGTGAGAACCCTCCAGCCTGCACCCTGGACACTCGGCAACGTCCCTCCACCCCTTCCCAGACAAAAACCTACCCGTACTTCCCCTGCTGCTCCCGATGACACCCACCTGCCTCAAGCTGCCACTGGAGGCACTTCCCATGCTGCTGACTGACTGTAGCCAGGCCAATGCACCACTCACAGACCCTAGTCCCTGCTGTTTCCTCTGCCTGGGAGCCCCAGCCCCACCCCTTCTCCGCCCCACAATTCCCAGTTGGCCTTTACTGCTCGCCCAGGGTCACCCCAGGACACCTCCCCTGCTCATCTCCAGGGCCCAGTAGGAGCCCATTTTCTGGGTATCCATGGCCCCCTGTGACCATTTATCATGACCACGGATCACCTGTGTGCTGGCCTGTCTCCCACGCTTGACTGGGAGTGCCTCGGGCGCCCGCGGGACTCTGGCAGCTCTGGGAGCTCTGGGCTTGGGTAGGTGCCAGCAGATGCTGAGTGTGTAACTGAGACTGTCTCCAAATACCTTCCTATGCTGAGTGTCCACACCCCGCCCACCTGTGTCTCCCTCTCACACCCACTCCACACTCTCCAGGTGGGCTCCCAGCTTCTGGCTTCCACCACAAAGGAGCCCCGGGCCCAGTCACTCTCTGTCTGTGGCCCCCGACCCCACCATCGTTTTGGCTAAAGAGGAGGGCGAGGCCAGGGCGACCTCGTTCTCTTTCTTCCCTGTGTCTGCCCATACCATCGGCCAGTGTCACACACGAGCTGGGACCACATGCTGTTCTGTTTGGAACGAGAAAGTGGCATTAACACAAACAGAGAATCGTTTTAGACCTGAAAACATGTAATTAAGCTCTCCCGTGAATGCCTGTTAACAAGGACGTGCTTTTGCATTTGAGAGAGGCGCGTGGGGGAGGGCGCTTGGCAACCACCGTGCACTTAGTCCCATTGTGATCCAGTTGGAGGGGTGAGCCCTGCCCAGTGCTGCCCTCTCCAGTCAGGCAGGGCCGGCGGCTTCCCAGGGAATGGGGTCAACAGGAAAAGAGGGGACCTGGGCAACCCTGAGGACAAAGAGGTCTAAAAGGATGAGTCAGAAGCAACTCCAACTGCCTACCTCCCAGCAAGGATGAGGCCTCTCTGGGCCTCACCAGGAGCAGGGCTGGGCTTTGGATCACTGGCAGGAACCGCCTGAGTGGGCTGTAAGTGGAAGCAGACGCTGCCAGTGTCAGCTGCACTCCAGCCTGGCCAGCCGCCTGGGCACTGGCCATACTGAACTGGCCATTCGCACGCAGCGGCAGGGAGCTGGGCTCTGAAGCCTGTGGGCCTCCATCTGAAGCCTTGTGATCTTGGGGGGTCACTCCGTGCCCCAGTCCTTCAAATGAAAAAAGCAGTCCCTCCCACCCAGGGCTGTTATGATGACTGCCTATGACGATGTTCCAAAGACAGCCAGGCTCCGAGGACCCCAGGATCCCAGGACCCCAGGTCTAAGCAAATGTTCCCTATTCACTATATTACTTGTCTCTTCTCCCAACCAAGTTCCTCCAGAGTTCCTCCAGAAGAAGGTGGGAGAAGCTCTGGCAATGTTTGCTGAGTGAATATATTTGCTGGCCCCGTCCCAGGCAGCGGGGCTGGTGTGGTGAGCAAACCACATGAGGTCTGTGTTTTCACGGAGCTTCAGGTCAATGACAGGGAGAGGAAGAACCCAAAGTCACACAGCGGCCAAGTGCCAGTGAAGGGGGATAATCACGCTCTAACCATGCAGAATAGCGGCTCCTGATCCGGAAGCCATCTCCAACTAGCAGGAGAAGCCAGGGTGAGAGCATGCTAGGCAGCGGGCAGCATGTGCAAAGGTCCTGTGGACAGAGACGAAAGCCCTAAGAGACTGGAGCACAGGGAGCCAAGAGGGCGGACAGGGGGACTCAGGGAACTGAGGGCTTGCTGACCACACTAGGTGTGGTGAGAGGCATCCCATATTTTAAACAAGGGGGATAATATGATTTGCTTTGCCTTTTAAAGAATCACTCTAGCTGTGGTATGGTGGACATTTGGCGGGGGGTGGATGTGGGAGGCCAACTGAAAAGCTATTACAGTAAGCTGTCCAGGGGAGAGCTGATGGTCACTTGGACTGAGGTGGCAGTGGAGATGAATGAACCGATGGCCTTGGGAGATACAAGTGGAGTGGCCCTGATCATGGATGGGATATGGAGGGTGAGGAAGAAGGAGGTGCAAGGATGTCTCTAGCATGTGCTGCTGGCCAGAGGCAGATCCTTCACTGAGGTGAACGGATGAACCCCAGCAATTTGGCCATGTCTGGGCCTCACAGTTAGCCATTGTATATCTTTCTACAACTCATAATTTTTGCGAATAAGGAAACTGAGGCTTGGTTCCAGTAGAAGGCTCCACCTGGGGAGCCTGGTTCTCTGGATCTGCTCACCCCCACCCCACCTGGCGCCCATCTGTGGCAAGAGGTAAACAGTCTAGCCCCTGAGGCACAGTCCTGGGCTTCTCAGGAGATGGGATGAGTAATTTTGATAATTGCATTTTTGAGTTAGCCCTAAAATATGGCCAAGATTGAAGAGGCAATTTGGCAAGGCCAGATCCCCCAGGCAGGTTTCTCGGCTTCCACAATGCCGAGAACTTATTAACAAGATCACTTTTCTCCCTTCCACCACCCATTTACAAGCAGTTCTCAGGGCTGCTGTGTTGAGGAATTCAATTCTGGGTCTCTGGACCCTGCTCTGGTCATCCAGAGACGTTTTGTTGGAAAGGGTAGAGTGAGAAAATGTTGATTTGTAACAGGGAAATGCTGCAGTTTTTCGAAGAGATGGCATTTAGGGGGAATACTGATAATCCAAGGGACATCAGGTTTTAACAGACTCAGGCTCAAATTCTGGCTACATCTGGTCTTCTCATTTGTAAAATGGGTGAGGTGGTGCAGATTACTGAAATGCACAGCGTGGCTACTGCCATCCAGGTGAGCGCCGGTCAGAGGGGCGAGGATTTTACTCTCCAGGACCCTGATAGGGAGGTGGGGAGGTGGGCCTTGGAAGTGAGATCAAAGCACCATTTCCAAGGTAGGGCAAGCAGGGGGCCCTGGGCCTGTCTCCCAATCCTTCTCTCACTATATATTTAGTCCCTGCAGCTGTTTCTCTCAGGTGCAGCTCCTCCAGCACACGTGGTGATTAATTTCACTGACAGGAAATTGACGCATTTTCTGATTACTGCTTCAAAGCCTCCTGAATTCAGCTGCTGGTAAAATTAACTCACCAGGGACAATGGAGCTTTTTCCAAGGTCCAAATTGTCTTATTTGCAGAGTTTGTTCTTGGCACTAATCCAGCCCAAACAAACCAGGCTGCTCCTCCACCTCCCAGAAGAGGGAGGGCCTTCACTAGCCCAAGGTTGAAAGTATTTTACCTGACTCTAAACTGGGGGATAAAAATGTACTTACTTTTAGATTATTGTGTTCCTGAAAAGCTGTGGGTGACCTGAAGCAAATGGCCAGCTGGACTCCTGGAGCCCCTCCTCTGCAGGTCCTGCTCCCACGTATGCCTGGCTTCACCAACCAGACAGGCCCGGGACGTACCAGAATCCAATGTGGATCTCTCCTCCAATCCCTCCACCTCAAGCCCTTGCCAATGACCAAGTTCAGCTCCCATGGGCTGTGCACTGACCATGTGCCAGGCAAGGTAGGACTCTTCCCCTGTGGGGACATCTGAGCCCAGGTCTGACTTCCAGGCCTTGCCTGAGCTGTATCTACTACACTGTACAACCTACTCGCCTCTTCCCCACTGCCCCCGCAACCACACATGCTTACATTTGTGCACATCTGCCTGGAGGTAAACGCCCTGATAGCAATAGCTTAAGCATACCCTTAGAACGACCCTGTATGGCACACGCATCTTAATGTTGTTCCAAGTTAGAGAATCGAGGAGCAGCCAACCTGGAGATTTGTTCCTTGTTTGCGAGGAATATCTGAGCCCCCCAGCCCATCTCATGGGACGCGGGCTGTACAGGGGACTGAGGCCCTGAGTTTTGGGTTAAAAGGTTCCCAGGCAGAGGTCCCTGGGGGAAGGTTAAGTGAAAAATCCTATATAAACTGCATGCTGTTTATAAGTGGTGGCGGTTTTCCTGCCCCACCTGGGGCTGTGGGTTGTGTTGTTCAGCCGCTGCCACTGAACCATCTGTTTCTGTATGAAAAGCAGTTCCCCTGTCCAGTCTGCCGCCTCTGGACTGTTCCCTGTATGAAAGCCTCTAATAAAGCCCACATCCCGTTTGTTGGCTCTGTGGGTCTCTTCTCAGGCCTCTTGAACCTGAGCCTTCCCTACTGAGGTTAATAGGGGTTTGGCACAACATAGCCACAGAACTTAAAACAGTACTTTAAACTTGCTTAAGACCAGCCACTGAGACACTGAAGAAGAGTCACCCATTTGTGGAAACGGTCTTGTGCAGCTGCTTCCAAAATTTGAGGCTCCCAACTCTGTAACAGTACTGGGCAAGAGTAACTCTCACTTACAGAAGCGCGAGCCTCGGGACTGGAACCAGGCCTCCGGCTGCACAGCGCCACGCCGACCCGGTGGCTCGGCCTACTCAGCTTCCATTTAGGAAGTCAACTGTTGCGACTGCTTGCAAAAGGCACTCCAGTGATATTATGGCTCAATCTGAGTTTTCACACACTGGTACGTATTCAACCAAGGTATATCTGTGCAAATATTTCTCAGAAGAGCACAGATGGCAGGAACCCAAGCAGAAAGGTCCTCACTACCCACCTGCCCCACCCCTCTCTTAATGGATGGGGAGACAGGCAAAGTGGCATAAGGCCACTCCCCGGACTCCCAGCCGAGGCTGCAGCACCCTGCGCTTCCAGTCAGTGCAATCCAGTCTCCTCCCCTCACCATCGTGTCTGGGGAGCTGGGTGCCAGGCCAGGTGCTGGCAATTCCGTGGTCAACACAAGCCTCTGCTCTCCAGGGACTCAGAGGATTCGCACAGTGGTGTGGGGGCTGCGGGAGCAGAGGTGGGGTATCTCACCTAGTATAGGGTCAGGAGAGGCTTCCCCAAGGGCAGAAAAAATACTTCTGAAGGACCATTCAAAGGTAACTAGAAAAAGAAAGGGTGAGAGGAGCATGTCCGAGAGGGCGCAGCCTGGGTTAGGCTGGGGAGAACACTGTTCGGTTTGCCCGGAACACAGAGTGGAGTGGGAGGAGGCGAGATGGGCAAGGAGCCAGAGGTGCCAGCAAGGCTTGTAAACCTTGTTAGGGGCTCGGGCTTGGATCAGAGGGTAGTGGGAAGCCGCTAAAGTGTTTTGGCTGGGGGCATCTTGGTCAGAGGCAGCGATGTGGATGGCTGATGACACACCCCTGTCATCACGGGGACAATGCAAATGCCACATCCCAGCTCTGGGCCTCACTTTGCTCTTTGCTAAATCGGGAATGGCACCACTGCAAGGGCTGCTGTCCAGCAGACTGTGAGATGCTGAGCACACACCAGTGCCCACAGCCATGCTGCACGGAGGTGCTCTTCTCTGGACACCTGAGCGAGCTCAGCAGTGAGCCACGCGACTCGTGGAATCCTGGCCTGTCCCACTTGGGATTTTGGGACCTGGGCTTTGAGGCTCCATACAAAACAACAGAATCGTCAAGGTGAAATGAAATGAATCATTTAATGAGAATCTTCAAACTGCGGCACTGGCTGAGTACTAAGCAAATCCAGGGGAAGACGTGAAGCCCACCAAGGCGCACAGCCTCAGTTCCGGTGCCTGCCCCAGATCTGAAATGCGACATCCAAGAGCTCGAGGCCTTTTTACCACCCGTTTGTGGAGCACCCACACCTTTCTGACAACAACTCTCAAGCCAACTTTCAGAGAGAAAACATGAAGGGAAAAAAAAAGATTTCCTTTGGCCAGACAGCTCTTTCTTCCTCAATAAATAGGAACCACACTTGAAACAAAGAGACAGCGTGAGCTCAGTGGGGAAGCACAAGCTTTATTGGCTGCAAGTTCTTCTCAGGAGCCTGGTCTGCTGGGACTGCATGTTCCTGGATGGGCTCCCCCGGGCCTAAGCTAGGAAAAGGAAGAAAAAAAAGGAGAATTTTAAGTCCAGTGGAGGTTTCTGAAGTAAGACCCCTGACAGAGGTAAACGCAAGACTGTTATTCTCAAAGTGCTTTCAAAGACATAGTTTAGTCAGTAAATATTTACCGAATAAAATGACGATGAGATCATACTGCATTCATTCAAGAAATATTCATCAAATGCCTACTATGTGCCAAGCATTGTTTGCTGAATTTCTTACTGGTAAAAATAGCATACAAACTTAAAACTTAGAACCCCCACTGACGACAGGGCATGATAAAACACAACTTTTCATGCACTGCTGGCAGAAACACACAACTCTCTGAGGAGGACATGTCCCCTGGTTCCCCCTGCACCTTCATTTTTCAAGAGGTCCTTTCTGGCCCTGCACCCCTCCCAACCTTCCACTGGCCTACAGTGAAGACTCAAAGGGCATACCTCCAGGTTTCCTCTGGCCTTCCGAAGGATTTTGTGGGTTACGACCACTGAGGAGAGAGCAAAGAATGCAATGATTAGGGGCATAGATGTCCAGGAGAGCCGTGTGAAAGCCAAGTGCAGGGAGGATAAGCCCCACCCCAAAGGGCTCAGACACGTGGACAACATGAGGTCTGAAGCATCCAGACCAGAGGGAGGTACCAAGGGCCCACCTGACCCATCACACACCCCAGAGCCAAATAATGCATCAACAACACCTCTTTGAGGCCCCGCTGAGCCACCACCTGACAGCGATGCAGAGACTAGAGCACGCTATGCCGGTTCACAGAAGACACCACAGCTCTGCACGGTCACCCGGCTGTCCAGGTATCCCTCAGGCTCACCTCTGTGGGCGGGCCAGGGAGGGCAATGGCGCTGGGAGGGTAGAGGCCTGGGCCTGCCCAGCACTCTTGAGTTTCCTAGGCCCTGTGGGAAGCAGCTGTGGGAAGGGACTGTGCCCTGATCAGGCAGACCCACATAGGAGGGTCTAAGTTCTACAAATCCAGGTTTTTACCCAGCAGCTCTTACAGCCAGCTCCAAATGGCCTGGAAGAAAATGCCGCGGGCATGCTGCTTCTCCTCTGCCTGCCCTTCAGCTGGTGGAATAGCCCAGCCTGGTTCCCCAGGCAAGTCACATTCTGCCTGGACAGGAGTTGGTTGGGTGGGATGGTTTCAGAGGTCCCTGCCGACGCTGACACCCGGAGCACCGTACTAGACAGATGCCCTGTGTATCCAAATTCCCAGGAGGGGCGGGCGAGCCCTGGCTTTCAGGTGCAACTGGAAAGGTGGCTCTTCCTTCAGACTTTTTCTTGTCCAACACAAACTCCAGCAGTGGCAAGAATGCCCCTCTTGATCAGAGTTGAGCCTGACAGGGAATCTGTTCTGAACAGG
Organism: Macaca thibetana thibetana; assembly: GCF_024542745.1. Lineage (NCBI taxonomy): Eukaryota > Metazoa > Chordata > Mammalia > Primates > Cercopithecidae > Macaca > Macaca thibetana. The sequence goes on along the minus strand of NC_065592.1, from coordinate 19,347,602 downwards.
GCTTGGTGAGGGTAAGGAGATCAGCTTACTCCCCATGCTGGAAACACCAAAGGCTTCTGGAGCCGCACCTTTAGCCAACAGTGCCAGAGGCTGTAACAGACTCAACGCCCAGCACACACAGCCCGGCTCCCCAGTGGCTTCTTCAGAATAGGTGTTGTGTGGTGGCCTTGAGAAAATATCGATTTCTTACCACATGAAAATTTCCATCTGGAGGTAATGGAGTTTATTTGCAATCTGTGACACTGGGGACGGGACAGACGGTGTGGACTTTGTTTTTAGCCAAGCAAAACGACTTTCAGAGGTGGCCACTGCCCCTCTACTCCCAACCTGACCTCCTGCTGCAGGGCGAAGTTCTTGACATGGGGCGCTGGATATGTTTGGGGGGTCAGTCCTAAATCCTCCGACACTGTGTGCAAATGAGGGCATGTATCTGGATGTCTGCATTTTTCCACAGAGAGACCACAGCTTTCTCCAGATTCACCAAGGGGCCTGAGACCCAGAAAAGATGAAGTATCACAGCTGTGGAGGTTAAAGATGAGTGTGAAAGAGCACTCCATGTCCCTAGAGAACAAAGCTCCTGGCAGAAGAACTAAGGATCACCTGGCTCAAGCTTTGAGGGGACCCCTGCACCTCAACAGCACTGCCGCATTCCAAAGCACAGAAATCCCCGCTGCAAGGAGAAGACCGAGGAACACAGCGACAAAGGACTCGTCCCAAATCTAGACTGGCCCCAGCACAGAGATGGGACTCACACGAGGGTCTACCCAACTCAGTCCACGGTTCTTCCCACCTCAACAGAGTGCTGGGAAGACCTGAGCTGAACAGTGTTGACCTGGTGACAGGTGGTTCCAACTGTGGCCTCACTGAATACTCCCCCACCCTATGGGGCAGAACTACTGTCCTCACTTTGCAAATGAGGACCTGAGGCTTGGAACTGAGGCACCTGGTTCCAGGTCACATGGCCAGTGAGAGGCCCCAGGGCATCAGGACTCTTAGGGTCCCACTGGGATGCCCTTTCCTTACTTTCCCCTGTAGACTCTGAGAAGGTATGGTGTCAGTTTGACCAGGTAGCAGTCAGCCCTGGCATTTGCCCTTCCCCATCACCATGAGGGGATGGAGGAAGAGGAGGTGCTATGCCAACTTTCACCTAGTCCCCTTCACAGAGCAGGTCTGTGAAGTCCGCGGGGCTTGGAGAATTTCCCAGGACTTGGCTCCTTGGGATGAGCTGCAGAGCCTGGCACAGGAGGAGCTGCAGGCCCGGGCCAGCCACCAGCTATGCTGCCTGGGGCAAGCCCGTCACCCTGCTCTGGCGGAGCCTGCTCTGTGCCAGGCCTAGGAGATATGGAGACGGGCAACACCAGCTCAGGAGGGGAAGTGCTACGAGACATTTGCGGCTCTTCTTACTATGAATGATTTGCCACCTCCATGCATAGGAATTGGTCTGGCCTAATGGAAAGAAAGAGGAGGGACTGGCTGAGCATCTCCTCTGCCCCTGAGACTGTGCTAAGTACAATACAGTTTAGGTAGCGTTATCATCCTTATTTTACAGATGAGAAAACTGGGGTGCTTTTTATAAAGTTGCTATTGAACCCGGCCCCACTAGTTAGTCTGAGTCCTTTGGAATTCATGTCTCCAGTTAGAGATGAGGAATCTAAAGCTTAGGGTTTTAGTCTAATGCAGGTCACATAAGAGAGTGGAGATCTGAACTGTGCTCAATCAATAATTCCATGATCTCTGACCTAGGACACAGGGGACCTGGGTTCTAGTTCTGTCCTTTTGACCGACCACAGCACACAACCCATCCAAACCTACTTCTGCAATTTCCTCACCTGCCAATAGGGTTAGCTACCTGCCCTGTGGCTGTTCAGGGTCACAGGCTGCTGAGGAGGAGAGAGGCCAGTGCAGAGTTCTGCCTTTTCCTAGACCTGTGCAGAGCATCGCTTCCCCCCGCCCGCTGCTCCAAGAGTCTAACCCAAATATTCCACAGATGCCTTAACATGACCACAGCTGCCCCTGTCTCTCTCCAGGTTCCCCTCTGTGCTCGTTTTCTCTACGAGTGACACAAAACCCTCAACCAGAACCCCACAGACATCCACCACTCTGCCAGGCTGACCTCCTTACAATCTTTCAAAACCATCCCCTCTCCCACGGTCTGGACCCACTGCCCACCTGGGGGTCTGTTGCAGCCACCAAAGAGGTCTTCCCGGCCTCCTGGCCCCTCCAAGCTCAGCCATGGGATCTTGTAACACACACATGGACCCCGCCGGTCCCTGCTGCTCGTCCTGGAGTCCTGTCCACAAGGCTCCTTGCCAACATGTTTCCTGCTTCTCCCTCTCACTCATCTCTCACAGGAAAATCCTTTGCACGTCCTAAGCATGTCCCTGAGTGCTCAGTTCTCTCTCACCCCTGGGAGCACAGCAGCAAGGCCACAGGGCCATCTGCCAGAATCCTATTCCTGCCCCTTCACTGTCTGACGAACTCCTAGTCATTCCTGAAGACCCAGTCAGTCTTGAACCACCTCTCAGGCCTCCCAGGATGCACTCAGTACATTGTCCTGCAGCTAAGCTGTGTGTCTCCCTCATTAAGCCTGGAACCCTCACTGGCAAAGACTGTCTCATTCATCTCTGTCCCCAGGGCCTGGCGTAAGGGGCAAAGAACAGGAACTCAGTGCCTGCTCAGTGGCTGAGCCCCTCTCTTTTGCAGTTCAAATGCTGCCAGTCTCACAGAGTCTATTTTCAGAAGGTTCCCAGGGGTGGCTAAGGAGAACTCCTACTTGGCAATAATCTCTGTGCTGTGCTTCTCAGAAATGCCCCAGAAACGCTGGACTTTGATAGAAGAGCCGCACAAGGCAGGCTGGCACATCCAGAGAGAAAGTGCTGCAGTCAGCAGTTCTCCTAAGACAGGGAAATTGACACACAGACAGCACAGGCTGGGCCAGGGCCATGTTGCCAACAGGCACTAATGAAAACTCAGCTACCGCCTGCTCCTCTAAATGCAGCAGGAGGGAGTGCTGAGGGTTTAAACCGGGAAACAGAGCTGCTCCCACACAATCTCCAAAGTGGCTAGATCAGAACTGGGACTGACCTTAAAAAAGTTACTTCACCTCGCCAACCCTGAGTCTTGGCATCTGCCTTGAGAAGAATTTCTCAAATCCATGCCCTCCTCTGGATCCCCAGCATCGTAGCCACCTTTCCTGTCTGACTAGTGAGTCGGCCTCTGCCTCACTGGTGGAGCAGCCACCAGTGAGCCATTCTTGCACACAGATTTGACAGGCCAATCCTCTGCCCTGAGCCTGCCACCTTCAGTCTTTCATGAAGTACTCCCTGACTCCCAATCCCTCCTGCCTCAATTCACTGTTTGCAGCCTTTACCCCACAGGGACTGGTTTTGGTTTCTCACATACGAAACCTTACTTCCTGCCTTTGTGCCTCTGTCCATGCTCTTCCCTGTGGGACTGCCACCCCCGCTCCATGTGACAACACCTACTCTCATTTCACACTCAGCGCAGGGGTTCCTTTGTCTAAGACGCCCACCTCCCCAGGACGGAGTGACGCCCACCCAACTCCCACCCCAGTGCTCTGCATGTTCCCATCACTGACATGCCACACGACTGTCTCCCAGTGAGATGACAGTCCCTGACACCAAGGGGCTGCTCTACAAAGGTGTGTTAAGTGAATACATTTGTCTGTGTGAGTCAGAAAGGATGGAGGATGAAAAGAAGCCCACAGATGGGAGGCATGATTACAATCTGGGCTCCAAAGTGGGTAATCCAGCGCAGCACTGGGAGCCCTTGGAGGCAGGAAGTGGTCAGGCACAGCGGCCAGCCGCACACTCACTCACACTGATCAAAGATGACTTTTTCCTGGCGCTTGCTCAGCTGCAAAAGCTTCATGGTGTTTTGCAACTTCTTTTCTTGTTCAAACAATTTTTTATGTAGTTTGGTGACCTCTGCCTTCATTTCTCCAATCTAAAGAGAAGAGAAATTAGAAAAATGAACAAAGAACATAAAACGTCATGTTACATAGGAAAAATTACAAAGCCATATAAAAGGATGCTCAACCTCACTAGCAAAAATATTTGAATGGAAACTAGAAGCCTTTTCCTGACAACCGGGAAAAGGCAAAATCGGACAAAACCCACTGAGGGTAAAGGGAAAGCACCTCGTGGCCTCTGGTGGAAGTGCGGGATGGCATGGCCCAGCGAGAACGCCCTGGCAAGATCTGCCAAACTGAGATGCACTTAACTGTTTGCCCCAGCAATTCTACACATTGGCATTTCCCCCAAGGAATAACATAAGCACAAGAAGATGCCTATGTACAAGGATGTTCGTCTCAGCATTGTTCATGGTAGGAAAAAATAACTTCATTTTAGTACAGATCTGGATAAATTATGGTACTTACATATAATACAATAGTTTTACAACTATTAAAAACAATGTTGTAGAGCTCCATATATTGATATCAAAAAATGATCACAGTTAGTGACAAAAGAGCCCAGAACAAAACGCCCTGTATACAAGGCATTCCTGTTCCACAAAACTGAACGTAAACGCCCACATTCATAGATGTGTATATTGAGATGTCATCAAAATGTTAACAGCAATTCTCTCCATGAGATATGATTTCAAATTGAGTGTTTTTTTTTTTCAAAAGCTATATATAATGCTGATTTAAAAATTTTTTTAATGTTTAAATCTTCAAAATATCATATAAAAGTATTATGAGGAAAGTATGCTCCATTAGAAGAAACTCTTCTGGTTTTTCAGAGTAAACTCTGGATGGGTGGCAAAACCAGTCCCCAGTGCTCCGAGGTGAAATATACGCATGGTGGAGCCCTCTCAGCCGGTCTCCACCAAACCAGCTCACAGGAGGAAGGACACTCCCTTTCTGTCAGGAAAGCACCCTGGCACAGGCCGCTCTCTGCTACGTCGAAACACTTCTGCTTCCAACAGGAGAGATGGTGAGTTGTCAGCTCATGAAGAGTCACTTTAGTTTGTTCCCAAACTTGTTTATGGTAGCTGTACTTGTAATCAAATTGCATAATTTAATTAAATATTAAGTAAGCCCATGAAATGTGTGTATTAAAAGAGCGAACTGGTTGTATGAAAACTAACATATGCTTCAGGAAAGACTTGATAAAAGCAAGTCACTAAAAAACACATTTCTGGCAAATTAGGTGTGGGTGAGACAACTATAAAAGATGTGGGAGGAACACAGTCTAGAAGAATTCTATATTCAAATTGCTTTGCAAGTGTCTAAGTTTTCTCTTCATCTTAAAGAAACAGAAATTGGAAGTGACAGACATACATTATGGATGCAGTTTATGAAAGAAAGAAGATGTGAAACTCCAATCAGCAGACCCATATTCAAAAGAAAAGGCCCTGGCCCTACATCAAAAGAATGGCAAATGAATGTACATTTATCTGTTTTAAGTTAAACTAAAATGTTTAAGGTACGTATCATTTTTTGATTCCCTGACTTAACCTACTTTTAAGATTAACCAGTCATGTCAGGTACAAGGACTTCGACAGTTCTTCCCAAACGGATCCTAATTTTAAACATTAGGTTTGCTTTGATTCTTTTCCTTGGGGCTAAGAGCCCACAAAGACTTTCTGGTTATGGCTCCAGAGGCCACACATTCCAGGACAAAGTCTCTCTACAGTCAACGCCTTAGTCCCACATCTGTAAAACTGGAATAATCATCCCTGATCCAGCTATCACATTGCAGTAGAGTGACACTCAAATGAGATAATGGAAGACAGCGGGAATGATCATTTCAAATTCGGCCTGGTTGACCCATTCCTCGTTCTAAAGTCAGCTCAGGTTTCGCCTCTTCCAGGAGGTTGGCCTGGTACTTCTTTTAGGCTGGCTACTGCTCCTCTGGGTGCGCCGGGGCTCAGTGTCTCCCCATCACCACCCAAGGCACACTGGAGTGACTGGTCCTTTACTTGTTTGCTTCCTGTACTGACTACATGCTCATTTCCTCCCTCTAACCACCAGTGTCTGGTGCAGAGTAGGTGCTGTGACACCATTTACCCACTCATGGTGGGTTAATTTTCACTGGTGCTCTCCTAATACCCTGTATATATTCTGTCCAGTACTTAAAACAGGGAATTTTAATTGTTTACATGTCTGTTGTTCCCCTGGATTCAAATATTCATTTTTATAGGATGAATATTCCATGGTAGCAACAGCAGGGGCTCAAAGTACAACTCCACCACTCCCAACTATAAGATGCTGAAGCAAGTCACTTAACCTCTTGGGAGTTTCCATTCCTACCTCTGGAAAAGGGGAAGAATCACAGCTAACTCCCTCAAGCTTTCTGCAAGGAATCAGATGAGACGCTGGGTGTGAGCAGCATGCCCGGTGCTGCGGGAGGTCACCAGAGCACCCTTCCCGAGGGCCACACAGCTGCAGCGCTGAAGCCACTCCCTCCCCAGAGGCCTCAGGCTTCCTCGTCAGTGTTCCGCCGGACTTCGGGGACAGAAATTTTTGCTTGTGTTCTTTTTATGGTGAAAAATTCTCAAACATTTACAAAAGCAGAAAGAAGTGAATAATGAATGCCCAAGTGCCCATCCAGCTTCAGCAATGATCAATTCATGGCCATACTTATCTCTACTACATTCCTGCCCATCCTCTCCCCAAGATGATTCTGGAACCAACCCTAGAAGCCAATCGTATCATCTATAAAGTATTTTACTATATCTCTCTAGAAGATTTGTTTTTTGTTTGTTTGTTTGTTTTAAACAGAGAGCATCTTACTATGTTGCTCAGGCTGCTCTAGAACTTCTGGCCTCAGGTGATCCTCCCACCTTGGCCTCTGAAAGTGCTGGGATTACAGGCATGAGCCACCACCCCGGCCACAAAAAGATTGTTTAAAAAAAAAAAAAAAACCAACACGGTATCATTATGACACCTTTAAAAAAAGGCAGTAATTCCTTAGTATCACCACATCCAGTCAGTGAACACATTTCCCTGATTGCTTCATAATTTTCTTTTTCTAAACAATTGGTTCAATTCAGGATGCAAACAAGATCCATGTTTTGCATTTGATTATCTCTTGAGTTTCTTTAAATCCAGTGGTTCTCAAACCTATCTAGAGGGCTATAAAATCAGACTGCTGGGGTGCACTCTCAGAGTTACTGATTCAGTAGGTTTGGTGTGAGGCCTGAGAAGGTGAATTTTTGACAAGTTTCCAGGTGATGCAGATGCTACAGGTCCAGGGCCCACACTTATGGGAACCACTGTGAATCCATGGGGTTCTCTCCCTCTTTCCCCATGCTGGATCCTTTCTTACTAGGATGAAATATGTTCTAGGCTCATACTATATATCTCCTGCCCCAGACCTAGCAGCAAGCCATTTCTCCAAGGAACCCTAGTTCCCTTTAGTGGGCAAAGGTATCTAGAAACCATAATTTGGGCATCAAGGGCGCTCACTGGTGGTAGAACAGACATTGTTTCTGGAGCCTTGTATGCTGAGAAAGTTCATAAAATTCTTTTAATGGATGATAATACATCACAAGTTCATAATGATATGTGCTATTCAAATTTAGGATTACAGGGTTATTTCTTTGATTTCATATCTCTTTTTCCTTACAGTAAAAAATCAGTTCCCAATAAAATTAACAGTTATTTGTTTTATCTTATAATAGAAATATAATAATTCAGAATATCAATATCAATATTATTAATAACAATATAACCATTAACAAGAGTTTAAATTTTCTTCTTGCCCTTAGAATATTTCTACTAGAAATCTGTGGTCAAAGTACTATGCGTTAGTCATTGAAATGCTTCCTTTTTGTGTTGTTATGCCTACGTTGCCATGTACAGTAAGGTTTGTTTCATCTTGCCAAGAATTTTTAGAAATTGTTTTCTCATTTTGACTTTTTTATAATTATGTAATGCATTTATATAGTTGCAAAGTCAAATCTACAAAACGGTCTATTCAGAGAAATCTACCTTCTATCTGTTACTCTAATCTCTCCCCTCCCACTACTATATGTAGCCTGGTTTGTTACTGTTTATCCTCCATTTAAAAAAATTATTATAAACAAGTATGTGTGTACATTTGTATCCCTCCACACAACTGATGCACATGATACACACTTTCCAGAGCAGTCCAGACTGCAGGGGATGGTATACTAAATGTAAAAGGCAATTAATAACACTCAAGAGAAAACCAGGTAGTTCAAAAGCCCCCGGGTTGCTGGTGAAAACTTGGAAATGGAAATCAGCATTACACACATTTCACACCAAGCAAAGGCATGGTATGAAACACAGCAGTGACAGAAAAGTGGCTAGAGGCAATTTAACACCACATAGGGGGTCTGTACCCCAGCAACCACACTGGAGCATCTCAAAGGTCCTTTTTCTGGCACCACAATTCCATAACATCAAAGTGAGCATAATCAATTACTCGAGAAACCTTTGGAAGGAAAGAGGTACTCAGGAGCACCAACCCCTCTTGGAACGATTTGCAAGTAGGGAAGAATCAATGTGGCTATAATTTGTGTATGTGTGTGTGTATATATAATATATTTTTTATATATGTGTATGAGCTGTATTCTGTCTAACTGTTACTACAATGTGCTAAGGACAAAAACATTGCATTAAGTGTCAACTGTTTAGTTCAGACATGTTTATGTTAAAATCATGAGGCAGGTACTACTTTGGGTGTATAGAAAAAAATCACTGGTTCATTCAAAAACTATAAATAAAATAGACACTGTCCTCTGAAGGAAAATAGAGGAAGACAGACATTAAACAAATATACAATTACAACTGGTTGAAAGGCTACGATGAAACAGAAGAGGACTCTATGTTGAAGGACTCAGGGAGCCCTCTCTGACTCTGAGGTAATATTTAAGCTAAGATTTGAAAGGTGAGAAGGAGCCAGCCAGAAGCAGGACATGGGACACTCCAGGCAGTCAGGCCATCTGTGTCACCTAAGCCTAAGACGGAACAGGACTTGGTGGATTAGAAGAAGGGAAAGACCAATGTGGGACTGGACCCCAGTGAGTCTCAGCCTTCCTCCCTCATACTCTGTCTCCCACCTGATACTGCCACCAGCTAAACATGGGCGAAAAAAAAGATTTTTCTGTGGAATGAACAGTTATTAACTTTCCTGAGCTTAGTGTATCCAAACTTTGTCCCCAGGATCCCAAGAGGAAAATCTTAGGACGGGCTCATTAGAACCTTCAGAGCAGAGAGAGCTGCCCCCCAGCTACTTCCTGGTCATGTTTGAGAGACCTGAGAGCTGTCAAAAGGGGTTTAACTAAATGAGATAACGACAAAAAAATGTAAATTTCCCTTTTGCCTTCCTGCTAGCCTTTGGCAAGAACGGACAGGTCAGATAAACAAAGGGGGGAAATATCTATCACGCTACCAAGCAGAGAGTTCTAACTCTTCCTTAACCTGCATGTCCCTTCTTCCAGGGAGGTTTCTCTGAGTAGCCAGAGTGGGCATTCACCTGTCATGACACCACATGTATCCCACACACAGAAATCAGAGGACAGCTGCTACTCTGCCTGACTCCTGGTTTGGAGCCTGTCATTCCTAAGTAGTTAAAACAGATTTTGAACAAGGTCCACTCAAATATGATGATGAAAGCTGTCGATAGGAATCAGAAGAGCCAGAGAAAGGTACCTAAACCAAAAGGGATGATGAATAGAAAAGAATGGGCTAGTCTATGAGGACAAACTGGGACTTAAAGCCTATAAAATAAAAGAATAAACACTGGGTTCCAATATTTATGCTTTCAAACAAGCTCTAACCTTGACTAAGTGCTTCAGCTCCCTGAGTCCTGGTTTCCTCATGTGTAGAATGCAGACAGGATTCTACTCAACAAAGATATGCTCAGACGGGTCAGGGCTACAGGAGTGTGGGATGGATCAAGTAAGAACACGGTGAAGCCATAGCAAACAGGGCCATCTCCTCCCTGATACATACCAAAAATGGTGGTCACATCTGCTGTGGGCCCCTGCTTGGCATGGAGGAAACTGAGACACAGGCCCCAGTGGCATCACTGAGCCTCTGAATCATGTGTCACCACCTACCTGCTCACAGTGAAGGGGGCACTGGCCATCTTCGGGGACTGAGACTCTCCAGAGAAGTTTCAGCCGCCTGGAGGCCTCTTCCAGGGTCAGCTTGGCTGTGCTCACACTGCTCACAAACTTGCTCAGTGGTGCTGGGTGTGGACCCTACACGGGGGGGATATGAAGGCTGTTATGTGCAGTCTTGAAAAAGATTTTGGACAAGCAAGCCTTAACGTGCAGCATAAATCTCCAGACTGTAGGGCTTCTGTTTCACATGCTGAGCGAAAGCCTGGTACCACATAGCACCAATTTATTGTTCTTAAAGACTGGTGAATTGTAGATTATGAGAGAATTTCAGGGGTGATTTTAGCCCAATCAATAACCATGATTAATAACCACCATGGTTAATAACCACCAGCATTAACTACAGTTACTACTCCAAGTACAGGGTCTGTGGGAGGGCCATTCTCACGGTTTGGCGGCCCACAGAGACCCGCCCAGAGAAAATGACACCAACAGCAAACAATACATGGTTTTGTCTTTACTGGTCCCTGTTAAATGGCCCTGCTGTAGTGAATATGATATCACGGCCTTATACCGCTGGCAGAGCAAACTCAAATTGGGAGGTATCAAGGGCTTAAGAAAATTATCTATGTGACTCAGAAAAGGGGAAATACAAAAAAAGAAGAAGAAATGAAAAAAGCATTTGTTTTTATAAGTAATAAAATAAATACAAAAATAGAATGAGGTCAGGCACAGTGGTTCATGCCTATAATTCTAACACTTTGGGAGGCCAACGTGGGAGGATTGCTTAAGCCCAGAAATCCAAGACCACCCTAGGCAACATAGTGAGACCCCCATCTCTACAAAAAATAAAAAATTAGCTAGGTGTGGCAGTCTACACCTGTAGTCCTGGCTACTCAGGAAGCTGGGATGGGAGGATTGCTTAAGCTTAGGAGATCAAGGCTGCAGTGTGCCACAATCATGCCACATCCCCCAGCCTGGACAACACAGCGAGACCCTGTCTCAAAAAAAAAAAAAAAAAGAGAAAAAAGACACACCCTTTTTAGATAATAAAGTAACAAAAAAGTCATTATAAATAAAAATACCTGGGCTGGGCATGGTGGCTCACACCTTTATCCCAGCACTTTGGGAGGCCGAGGCAGTTGGATCACCTTAAGTCAGGAGTTCAAGACCAGCCTGGCCAGCATGGTGAAACCCGGTCTGTACTAAAAATACAACAATTAGCCGGGCATGGTGGCAGGTGCCTGTAATCTCAGCTACTAAAGAGGCTGAGGGAGGAGAATCACTTGAACCCAAGAGGAGGAGGCTGCAGTGAGCCAAGATCACACCACTGAACTCTAGCCTGAGCAACAGAATGAGACTCCATTTAAGAAAAAAAAAAAGAAATATATATATATATATATATATATATATATATGCTGACATACTCAGGCATGATAGCTGACACCCGTAATCCCAACATTTTAGGAGGCCAAGGTGGGAGGATCGTTTGAGCCCAGGAGATCAAGGCCAACCTGGGCAACATAGTGAGACCCTGTCTCTAAAAAATAAAAATAGAAAAAATAGCCAGGTGTGATGGCACATGCCTGGTCACAGCTACTTGCGAGGCTGAGGCAGGAGTATTGCTTGAGCCTAGGAGGTGGGGTCGAGGCTACAGTGAGCCATGATCACACCACTGCACTCCAGCCTGGGTGACAGAGCTAGATCCTGTCTCAAAATAAAAAAACACAACAACAACAACAACAAAACCTCAACAAAGACAAAAATATAGTGAGACAAACATTCATGAACAGAGACACAATTGTTTTGGAAAGTAATGCAGCAACAGTTATCACCAAGAGCCCTAAAAAGTTCACAACCTTTGAACTAGTAATTCCACTTCATAATGGGTAACAGCTAGGTGGATGGGCAGATGAGTGGACAGACACACCAGGGTGCAGATGGAGAGAAGAATGGATGAGAGACCAGATGTACAGAGGCCGTCATGGGAGCAAGACAGCGGAGCCCATGAAGTAACTGCAGGAATACAGGGCATGAACCCCATCAAACACAGCCACCACCCACAGTCCCCCACACTGGACCTGACCTCTGAGCTCTCTGGGGCCACACTTCCTAGTCCCTCTTCTCAGGGTCCTACTGAGGACAACTGCACCATCTGACTCCCCTACCCCTTCCATGGACACTCCCAGGGAGCAGCTTGTGCCTTCCAGCTCTGTGGTCAGGTTACCTTTGTTCCCAGCTCTTGACTTGTGTAGCTGGGAGCCTCTTGGGTTTGAATGTCCATTTCAGCAAGGAGCCTCTGTCCCTGGCCGATCTGTTTGAGCAGGGCCTCATAGTCCTCAATCAGGCCCAGGACGTGGCGGCCGTTCTTGCTGGCCCACAGGCGGTGGCCAGCGACCAGGCGGGACACACACGGAGTGCTAGTTGCCGAGCTGCCACTGTCACAGGAGAGGGAGTCCGTGTCATTCTCAGAGAGTGGAAGAGTCTCTGAAACTGTAAAATGAGAGGTAGGATGTAAAATCTGTTTCAGGTAACACTCTGCGTTCAAGGCGCTTATGATGTTGAAGCTAGCTAGGAGGGCTAGGAGAGGCCCTCGTGCCCAAATGCCACCCAACACAAGCCCAGTGGGGAAAAGACGCATGGCTCCTGGACCTCTATCTATTACCCCACACTGGCTTACGAGTCATCTTGTAGGATAGGCTCAAGTCAACTCAACCAACACTTATCAACCACCCACTCAGCAGAAGACCCCAGATTCACAAGGATAACTCAAGCTGGTGCCTGCATTCCAGTAGCCCACAGTCTGATCAGAACACAGACACTGCGGAAGGTGCAACAGCAGAGTGATGAAGGGCCAGAGCCAGGAAAAACAATTATCTGTGCAGGGAGGGAGAGAACAGGGAAGGCTTCTGAGAAGGAGCAGCATTTGAGCTGGACTGAGCAAGAAGCAAGAATTACACTAATGATGAGTCATTCTGACCAGGGACAGCAGCAAAGCCATGTCACAGAAAAATGTGCATTCATGATGAGTCTTGAGGAAATGGGACTTTTACTGGCAAAGAGTGGGACAAAGGGGGTCTAAAAGTCACAGTGAGAGGAAAGTGTGGGCCTGTCTGCAGGATGGTGACCCCTGTGTGGCTACACCAGGGTAAGGGATAAGGCTGGACGGGCCCACTGGAGCTGGATCCTGGGCGGCCTTGAAAGCCTCACAAAGATGGTCACAATTTTAATCTAAGGCAACAGGGACCCAATGATGTTCTAAGCTTGGTAACACCTAGGAGTAGATTAACTGGCTTGAAGGAAGATATCACCAGCTGGAGATGCTGAGAACTTGAAATCCCAAATCCTTGCCAAATACCCTCCTGAGGTGGGACTAGGGACCCCCTTTTCTGCAATTTAAAAAGTCTTACTGTCACATCCAATGCTGCCACCGTTACCCAGACTTCAGCTTTGTACCTGATTTTGGTGTCACTGCCTGGGAGGAATCAAACAGATCAAATGAATTATCACTTTCCATGGGATCTTTGTCACCATCTACAAAGTGCAAAACACGAGAACTGTTAGTTTCACTGCTGTCAGCATTCAAGAGAGAACTGAATGAGAATACAGTCAAGCCCCTCACATTCACTAATTCATACACACACAAGCATTCCTTCAAATCTTCACTAGGCCTCTGTCCTGCCAGGCCCACCTGTGTGGGACACCAGGGAGACAGAGTGACCAGGCCCAATCCGTTCCCTAGAAAAACTCTTAGCAGAAAAGTAAACAAGCAATTTTATTTTAGTGTTAATGAAAACACAGGCTGTTGAGGCTCAGGTGAGGGCACTACCCCCAACTTGGCTTCCCAAAGGCTAACACCTGTTTTAAAACCTTATGTGTTTTTTTTGTTTGTTTGTTTGTTTGTCTGTTTTTTGATGGAGTCTTGCTCTGTCACCCAGGCTGGAGTGCAGTGGCACAATCTCGGCTCACTGCAAGCTCCGCCTCCCAGGTTCACGCCATTCTCCTGCCTCAGCCTCCCGAGTAGCTGGGACTACAGGCGCCCGCCACCACGCCCGGCTATTTTTTGTATTTTTAGTAGAGATGGGGTTTCACCATTTTAAGACTGACTGTGACTGACCTGTGGTAAGAAGGAGGGAAAGAAATGCCAGGCAGCACAATGGGCAGGTGAGAGGCAGACAGTGGGACGAAGAGTGGAATCATCACTCAGGGAGAAATAAGCAGTTCATAGACCCAAGGCCCAGGGGGCAGGGAAGGACAAAATAGGATGCAAGGCCAGAACCAAGAGGACTGAGGGGCCCACTCAAGGGCTTTGGGCAAGGCAATGTCAAGCTGAGGTCTGTATTTTGTACTGGAGGAGTTTTTTTTCTGTCTGGAGGCTGCCACACTAATCTAAGCCAGAGATGAGAGTAACCCACAATAGGATCTGGGGGGTGATGTATTTGCAACACTGTAAGGAGGCAAAATCAATAGATGATGTACAGATGATCTGTGCAACACGTAATAATTTGGAAAGCACTTTCACATATGAAAAGCTATTGGACTCAATAGCTCAGTGGGCAGAACACATTGTAATTCAGATTTCATGGAAGGGGAAACCAAGTGGCAGAGATAGAAAGTGATCTGTCCAGCATAACCCAGCACATCAGTGGCAGAGAGCAAGCGAGCCCAGGGTTTAGGATCCCCCCATCAGAGCTCCTGCACCACTGGGCAGTGGGCTGCTGCACTCCAGCACCACCCAAGGGTCTGCTACAGTTCCTAAGGCCAAGGAGCCAGGAGGTCAGCTCCATAGAGCTGGCCCTGAGAGGAATCACTCTCAGCGAAAGACATCAGCCTTTAGAACATAATTTTAAAAACAGATGCACTTAAATACAGACCTGAGAAGTCTTTTGCAAAGGAAGAAATGCTGCTGCCTACAATTCTGATCTTGACTCAAGAAAATTAGAAAACTTTTCTGCTGAGGCAACACCGTGAATTCTGAATGCTCTCCTGGATGCCTCTTGCCACACATGCTGAGGGCTGCTTTCGGCAAATTTCAAAGGCAAAGGCTGTTTGATGGCCTCCTCGCTTCAGCTACCCAACGCTCCTTCCCGGGCACCCCAAGCACAGAACTCTTCTCCTTGCTTCAGTCTCCCCTAGCCCACCCCCACAAGCTCCTCAAAGCCTTAAAAAGGGCCAGGTGCAGACCCATGTTAAAAATATTAATGCCCGATGCTGATGAGGTCACGCAAAAACCACTACCTTTGTACACTTCTGATGGACAGACCATTTAGAAGGTAGAAATATGGCACCTTTCTAAACTTCTGAGATTCCCCTGGTCGAGTTTTCTCCTAAGAATATTGTTTAACAGCCAAAAGTATATTAACATTGATGTCTATTATGGCTCTAAATCAGAGACCACTTTAATAATCAACGGGGTCATGGACTGGTGACTAAGAATAGCCTGCAAACAATCATTAGGAAGCCCATGTGAAAGCAGAGGGAACATGTATGATGCAATATTGGACAAAAACAAAGAAAGGACACAGAATGACACAAAAACCAATTTGAAAAATATAAATTCATGCCGATATTTAATAAATGAAAAGAAATATGCAAATTTTAAAAAATGATCAATGTGTAGAATCATCAACTTTTTTTCTCTGTTCACTTTTTTCATATTATTACATCATCTTTTTGGTTAAATTTTAAGATCCTTGTCAATGAGAAATCAATGAACTAATCACTACAAGTTCTAAGGCAGACTGACTAGGTACTCCTTAAGAGATTTATTTTTATTTTTTTAACTAGAGGTATCCAAGTAAAAGTAAGTGCAAACTTTAGTACAATACTTGCTTTTAAAGCATGCTGGTATTCCTCATCCCACTGGATATACACATTTACCCCATGGGTGTCAGGAAGATAATCCCAGGATACCCAAGGCTCCAGAGGGTCCAGTGGGTTTAGGGACAGCCCTAGAGTCAAAGCTGGAAATGGTTTCTAGTTCCAGCTCTGCTGCCTAATTGCTATGCCACTTTGGGCAAGCCCCATCCACTCTCTGGGCCTTTGTTTTTCATCTCTAGAGCAAAGAGGACAGGCTGCCTGACTGATTGGAGTCTAACCATTTACTGGTTTGCTCCACACCCTGTGGTGGGCAGGTGGCAGAGGTGTCTGTTCCTCTTTCTGGTACCCCCCCACAGCCTCTCTCCAGGGCTAGGCAATTAACCTGCAAGCAAATGCAAAACAGATCCACTTTTTAAACCTATCAGGATGATTTTCAGATCCTGAAAGACACTGAAAGCCAGATTAAGATGTTTAGGTTCCCTTCTAAAGGCAGTAAGAGAAACTAAAAGAAATTTCAGCATGGAAGTGATGCAGGCAGGACTAAATGGATAGGAGGGAGCAAGGCCAGAGGCATTGAGGGTGTCTGGAAGTCCAAATTCCACTTCCCTGAGAATCAAGATGCCTCAGATGGAGATTACGCCACTTTGCCAAAGGTGATGTCTAATTAATTAGCAGTCAGGTCCCCTGGCTCCCAGGGTACAGCGTGTCAGCTATCAACAGAAAGACACCTGTGTGGGGCAAAGGCATCATTCAGAAGTTCACACGTCACACACAGATGCTCAGAGCTGCATTCTCAGCCAAGTGGGGAGAGGCAGGGGCAGTACCGTGTTTGTCAGGCTGAAGGGGCACCTCAGGGATGGACAGGGCTTGGATGGCCAGAGTGAGGGCTCCTTCCTGTGCCTTCTCTGCCCCCCTTGCCAGCTGTTCCTCGAGGCTGCTCTGCAGAGTGCTGCTGGTTTCAATGCTCCTTTCCAGTTGCAACCGCAGAGCCTGGATCTCCATCAGGAGGCTGTGCAGGTCCCTGAAAGGATCCTGCCCCTTCCAGCCTTCTCCCGACGCCTCTGCAGACATGTGCAAAGAGAAGCCCTGACATCTTCTACAACCAAAGGGTCAGCCATTGAAGGAACTCAATCACGTTTTACACCCGCCACCACCATCGCCCTCCCTCTTCCTAAGAACTAGGTACAGTTTAAAATAACAACTTGACTTTAGAAACAAAAATATTGGCAGACTTAATTGCTGCTATTCCACAGGCTAAATAAGAGCTGGAAATTAATTTTCGCTTCTGGCCATAAAAGCCTAGCAAATTGCATACCAAACCCCGAAATTATGTCTAGTAGTAATAAAATCTATTTGGGCTAGAATTATAGAATGAAAGGGGATGATTTTAAGAGCCACAGTATATTAAAAAGACACAACAGCAAGAATAAGAAAAGCAAGTTGAGAAGAAAATAAAAGCTGTGAGATGACCCCTTTCTAGATCAACTTTCAATAGAGAGAAACCATCTGGAAAATTAGTTTAAAAAAAAAAAAAAAAAAACCAAAAAAACACCTCACCACACCTCAAAATTGATTCTGAAACATTAGACCTTATAGTTGAAGCACTCTGAGCTGGTATCTCTCTTGGGATACAGAGAGCACTGAGGCCAACAACTATGAACAATGCCCAGCACATGAGAGGTGTCCATAAATGTTTGCTGAATTAATGGGCAAAAAGTAACACACACTAGCAGGACGATAATAAAAGTCATTTCCCGAGTGCCTACTATGTGTCAGGTATCACGCTAGGATGCTTTTAATAAATGGTCTCATTCAATTTTCAACACAATTCTCCACACAACAGGTGCTGAGAGACATGTTTTACAGAGGCATGTATGGGCTCAAAGGGTGAAGTGGCCTGCTGAGGGTCAAACAGCTGGAAACAAGAGAGTGGGAACCCAGACCGTGGCTGGCCTGGGTGCTGAGCCTCAGTCCTTCTATGTTTCCTGCTGTTCCTTCAAAAGAAGAGTGGGTCAAAGCGCTAGCTTCAACACCCATCCATTCTACCCACGAGGCCAAAGAGGAGAGGGCTGAGCTCTACCCTCCTGCGCCTACAGCCGGCGGTCGGGTGGGCTTACAGCCCAAAGCACAGTAGCCTCAAGGTGAGAAGGGCCTCGGACCAGATCCCCCCGAGTACCTCTCAGTCTCCTGTGCTCTTCATCCAGCTTCTCATACGCCTTCAGCTCCACTCGGAGGGACTGCAATAGCTTGTCATTCTGTGAGAGCAGCTGCTGCCTCAACTTCACCTCCTCCTGCACCCTAAGAAGGCCCCACAGGCAGGAGAAGCACAGGTTAATTCTACCATAGGGTAACTTATTCGAACCCCACAGAGCAGGTCAATTCTACCCTCAGTCACAAGAGTGTGGACCAAGAAGTGACAAGCCTGGTTAAGAATTCCAGTCACAGCTGCAATTTCCAAGCGCTCCCCGTGTCCAGCCCCGCACATACGTGATCTCATGTAATCTTCACAGATGCCCTAAACGGTCGGTGCTCTCTAACCCTCAGTTCAGAGATATGAGGAAACGAAACTCAAAAGGGCTGTTTCCTACCCAGGCATGCACAGCTCGGGAGGGGAGCCAGACTTAGACCCAGGACTACTTGGCGGCAAAGACGAAGATCTTGCTACCTCACTGCACCACCCTTGGTGATGACGGTAACTGAAAGAGTGGGGCATTCACGCGTGCCGACAGGAACAACTGAAATGTGGAACCAGACAGACTCAAAGAGGGAAACGGCAAAAGGCCCATTGGTGGGATCCTTTTAAAATCGACGGCAGAGCCATGTCACTCCTCTGCTCAGAATCTCCCAGTGGCTTCCCATGCCACTCAGAGTAAACCCAAAGTCCTCACACTGACTCTGCAGCCCGATGTGATTTGGCATCCTGCCAGCCCCCCCTCCGGACACACTGCCCTGCTCTGCCAGGCAGAGGCCTAAGCCACTCTGCCTCAGGGCCTGCGCCTGTTCTGCCTGAAATGATCTTTCCCAGGCAGCTGCAGCACTCACCTCCTCACTGCATTCAGCTCTCTGAGCAAATGGCATCTTTTCACAAAGGCCTTTCCTGATTCACCCTCGACAGAAAACAGCAACCCACTGCCAAGCCCTCTCCTCCTTACAGGATCTTTCGCCATATATTGCAGCCCCACCAGACATATGATGTGTTTGTGTCTACTGCCTGCCGCCGTGCACTAAGGCAGAGGCCTGCATGCTGATTCCACAACTGCAGCCCAGTGCCTGGATGCGTGGTACGGCCAGCAGGTCACCGGGGAAGCACAGCCAGTACCTGCTCAGCTCCTGGCCACTGCGGCAGACCTCCTGGATCAGCTGCTGGTTGTGTCTCTCCTTCTCACTGCCTTCCTTCTGCAGCCTTTCATTTTCTTCCTTCACACTGGCATACTCCCGCTGAAGGTGCTCCAGGCTCGCGGTCTTCCTGGAGAGGGACTCTCGTAATTTGTCATTCTCCTTCTGTTTATCTGCAAACACAAAAAGGCGCCACTGAGAAGGGCCACCATTTGTTTTTTCCAACCTTATTATATAAATATAGCACTTCAAGAATACAAAAAAGAATGAGATTCGATCTGGCATTTATGATTTTGGCATTCCAATTATCTTACACACTTTGGGCAGATAAATTTGTCAACATCAAGACTGCAGATTAAACGTCACTGGGATAAAATGGGCCTGTTTAATTTTCTATTAAAGAACAGGCCATGCAAACCTAGTTACTTTGCCTTCACAGAGCAAACAGCGGGTGGAAAGTATAGAGGAAAATGCAGGACCCAGAACTCTGGGAATGAGTGCTGGCCTGGCCGCAGGCCTTCTACCAGCCTAACACCAGAAGGCCGGCAGGGCTGTGCAGATGGCACCTTGAGGCCCATTCACTCCTCAGGCTGAGGACAGCACCTCTTCTGAGGAATAAAATACACCCAGAGGCACAAGAGACACTGTGGTCAAAAGCAGGGGGCTGGAGGCAGAGAGGCCACATTCAAGAGCAGCTTCTCCATTTACTGACTTCATAACCTTGAGTGAGGCTCTTCACTTCTCTATGCCTGTTTCCTTACATGTGTTATTATGTGGATTCACTGAGCTCCCATCTATAAAGGGTTTACCACAGGGAGTCAGGAGCACTCTGGGGGCTGGAAGCTCCATAAAGATGAGTTGCCAGCAGTGCTGGTGGTGGTAACAGCTGATCTGCACCAGCACTACCTGTGCGATGTGACATTAGGGCCTTCACATGCATCGCCCTATTTAATCTCCAGGGCCGACTTCCGAGGCAGGCACTATTATTCTCCATTTTCCAGATAAGAAACTTCCCTAAGGTCACATGGCCAGTAGGTGGCAGAGCCAGAATTCAGACTCAGGTTTTCTGACTCCATTCTTAACCACAACATGACAATTTCTAAGCAAGTATTCACCTCCTCCCTCGATGGCCAGACACATCATGCTGCCTACCCTTCCTGAACGGCCTAGACTCCTCATCGCTAACCTCTGGGCCTCTGTCTGCTCTCTTCCTTCGATTTAAAATGCCCTGGCTCCTCTCAATCTTCAGCACCTTCGCTAAGCCCTCCTCATCCTCTGTTCTTGAAGGCAAGCTTTTCCCCAGTCAGGATGCCTTCTCCAGGGTCCTGCAGTTCCCAGAGCCTGACTTTATCATGGCTGAGGTTCACGCTGGCCTGCCAAGACTGTCTGGCTGCCTCTCCCATCAGACTATGAGCTCCCTGAGGGAAGGGATGAAATCTCATCCATTTCTGTATCAGAGTCTACATAGCCCTGAAGTAGAACAGGAGATAGGAAATGTTTGCTGAGTGAATGAATGACTGACAGAGGCCCCAATTTCATCTCTTAAGCCAAAAGGAGCATCAATATCCTTTTAGGAAAAGTGGGATAAGCTGGCCCAAGTTCTAGCTCTACCACCTTCTAGCTCTGTGACCACAGGCTGGGCAATTCCCTAGGCCTCAATTTCTCACCTGTCAAATAGGGCTAATGATACCTCATCCCAGAATTGTTTTTGGTAGTGAAAGATAATGTAAGTGAAAGCTCTTTGGGAGCCAAGCTCAAATAGAAGGAATTAAGAGAAGGGATCTTTATAAGAAGTACGGAATAAACTTTGCTGATAGTAGGAAATCACTAGTTGAGATTTTGGCAGTATTATATTTCCAGCCCTTCTTTCTTCCACTGTGAACTAGGATGAGAGACACATGGCTAAAGGGGGGATAAGTGACAAGCAAATAAAATAACATTTACTGAGTCCCTACTAGAGACACTGTGCTGAGAGTTTTACACCGTTCAATTGTCACAACAGCCCTATGAGGTATTCCTGAACCTCTCTGATTCCAGTTTTCTCAGCTATAAAATAGAAACACCTCACAGGGCTGCTGTGACAATTAAATGGTGTAAAGCCATCACAGAGCCACGGGATTCATACTTAGGTTGGTCAGACTTCAATGTCTGCATTCTTTCCATGACACAGAAGGCTTTGGCGTTCCAGGCTTCCAGTGACTCCTTTAATTCTTACCTCTGGATGCTTTAATGAGCATTGCATTGAGGGCCTGGTTCTGCTTCCTCAAGAAATGAATTTCTGATGTTAGAGAACTATGAAGTTCTGAACCAGAAGCAAAAATGTTTGTAGAACCTATAAAAACACACATAAAGACTGATTTATAAACAGTCTCCAGATCAGTATAGATGGAACTTTCTAGAAAACAGTTTTAAACAAAGAGTTAGCACAACATACAATGAAAATCCCTCCTGTTAACTATGTAAGGAATTACCAGAGGCCAAAGAGAACTGAGAGTAAGCCTGAAAGAGGGGGCAGGAGGGGCTCCCCCACATCTTACCTAAGGTAGAACAAAGCAGAAGACCTGGGCCAGGAGTAGGGTGAGTGAGTGAGAGTCTTCACCTTCACAGATGTCTTTCCTGAGGTCAAAATTCATATCCAGCTGCCTGCCGGGCCTCACCACTGAGGCAGCTCTGTCACTCAGTCCACAGAGCCAAAGTCGAACTCTTCATCCTTCCAAACCTGCTCTCTCTCACCTGTTTCCTGCCTCAGGAGATGGTATCGCCACATCCCTAACCTAAGCGAGAAAGCTGGAAGCCATCCTAACCCCTCTCTCTTCCACTGCCCAATCAAGCAATCACGATGCTGCTGCTTCCTCCAAAATGCTTCTGACACAGGCCTACTCTTTTCAGTCCTAAAGTTCAGGCCTCATCACTTTGCTCTCTAACCTCGCCGCCCTGCTATTCTGCCAATGGGGTTATTATCCTAAACAAAGTCCATTTAAGTTACTCTCTACTCAAAAACATCTGATGGCCCACCATGGCAAAAGACAATCGCACAACGAAACACAAGGGCCAATTTCCCAGTCTAGATACCCCTATTTCATAGATAACATTCACATTCACGGCCACCCTCAGGAGCGTGCCTAGGGTGTGCAAGGTGCCTTCTCTATGTGGCAAGCAGATGCTTCCCTCCCTGTCCTCCACACTCACTGAGTCCACTTACTATACCAGAGAGCCAAAATGCCAGATTCCTGCTTTCCTAGCCACCCTGCAGTGAGGACATGGTCACGTGCCACCTCTGGTCAATGGGGCCTGACAGGAAGTCTGCTGGGGGCTTCTGGGAAAGATTTTCCACCAGGATGAAAAGAGGACAGGAGGAAGTCCCACCTTCTTCTTTCCCATGCTTTGGACACTGTCTGAACGACTGGGATGCTTGTAACTACTGCAGTCGTCACAGATACTAACCCAAACTGCTGTCACTGAGCCATAAACCTACCTTGGAACTACCTGCCTCTGGGTTTCTTGTTACGTGAAAAAACACCATCCCTGTTGTTACCATCAGTTACTACTCCCATTCTGTTGTCTGCAGCTGAAAGCATCCTGGCACACAACTGAGTACCTATCCTATTCAAACTCCTTGGAGGGAAGGTACAGCATCAGTTCTCCAAGGAGCTGACGGCCCTTCCACTCTACAGCACTACCTTTTTCTTATGTTAATGATTCACTTACCACAATGTTATCTAACTGTTTTACTTACTGTGTCTCTCCCCACCATCTTCCTCCACTCTCCCCTGTGAACTCTGGTATCTTTTCAGAGACACCTGGGTTTGAACCATGGTTCTGGCTTCTTAATAGCTGCATGACCTCAGGCAAATCGCAACACTTCCCTAAGTCTCCATTGACTCAATAAAAATGACTGATGTTATTGTTACTGCTATTACCATTTATATTACTAAAATAATTAATGATAGACTGGAGCCAAAAATAGCATCAAAAAGTACTGTGAACAAGCAGGAAAAATTCTACAGAAGTCTACCACCACCAAAGCTAAGGTGGTAGCTTTGGAGGCAGTATTTCTTTGCAAAGAAATAATTAGGCCAAAGAACAGTTCCTGACCGGCCTAAACCTGAGCTAGCGGGGCCCACTTCTGATGCTAGGAGGTCAGTCTTTCCTCTGAGGGTCATCACTACAGGCCTGTACAAGTGGGGACAAGCTGGAAGCTCTAACACATGAGAGGCTGGTTTTTAACAATATTCCACCTCAATATCGTAAGAAGCCATACCTTTCTCAGGCCTGCTCCCCAAGGTGAACATTTCACAGCAGGGGGAGGCGGAGCCACTTTTATTCCTTTGTCTTTTCAGACGCTGTGACAACATGGTGAGAACAGCACGTCTTTCCACCAATGTAAATACTTTATGAATGCTTTTGTAAACCTTCCCGTCAGAGTGAATTACTCTCCAGAGCAATTGCCTGCTCCATTGTAGCTGGTGGCCATTTGAGCCCCCAAATAATTCTATAATTGGATTTGCCAGGGAAAATGTAAAACAGAATGAATCTAATTCAGGCATTACCAAGAGTGAATGTGAAGGGCCCAGGCGTGTATTTCTTTCCTGTGTTTGATACAACTAATAACTCAGATCAATCAATTTCCCTGAGGCTGAGGGGGGTGGATGCAGGAAGTGGGTGCAGTGAGCAAGAGGGAGGGAGGAGGGCCGGAGAGGGCGAGATGAGCCATTCGGTTTCCCGTGAAAGCTGCAGCATGCATGGTACTTTGGAAAGATGTCCCTCCCGGCTGGTAGCTACGATGGCTAGAGAGGAATGAGACCTGGACAAGGGCCCGAGGACTCAGGCGTGCTGCTGCCATGGAGCACTATCTTTCCAGAACTCAATTCTACCACCTCTAAAAATGGGAATGACATTAGGGTCCCTACCCATTGCAGAGCTTTGCAATGTTATACAGAATAAAATAGTAAAATAAAATTGATAGTGATGATAAAGGCAACTGTTTACTGAGTGAGGCACTGAGCAGGGCCCTACTCATAACATTGCCCCATTTAATCTTACAATGACCCTGTTTTATGAAACAATTAAGACTGGGAGAGATGAGTGAATTGCTCAAAGTCACAAAGCTAATAAATGGGACAGCAGGGTCCACACTCTGGCCAGTTCAACCAGACAAACTTGGGCTTTTCTGAGTGCGCCAAGCTGCTTTCAAGATGCAATAGCTTTACGGAATGAGGAACTCTCTCTAGAGCAGTAAGGAACGATGTCCAAGATTTACTGCTCCATGACAAATGGACAGAATCATGGATATAGAGTATGTTACCTCTGGGGTGAAGAGAAGAATAAGAATACATGCTGCTCTTTGCATTTTAAAAAACACTGTTAAGGATACAGAAGAAAAACAAGGAAAAAAGTGGAGAAGAGGGAAGGGAAAACAGGGTTACTGGATAAAGAATGGAGGTTTTTAATTTTGAAGCACATGAATGTCTTACCTATGTGGCGGGGGGGGGGGAATATTTTTAAGTTTTTCATGGACGATCATTCTATTCAGAGCTAACTGTGTTTATGCAGGAATATGTGTGATCTTTAGACTGGCATGTGAAATTTACCAGATTGCTAAAATGCAATAATCTGTTATAGATGAAAAGACAATATATTGCTTTGTTTTATCTTAAAATTCCTATCTATTTCTCTCCAGCTTCCAAAGTCAAATGAGGTGCCAGTCACAATTCAGGATACCAGAAGCTGGCAGACTCCTCTAAGATAGAGAAATGAACATTTATCAAGCACCTGCTTTGTACACAGATGCTTACTCAGGCAAATGCGTCACAGTGAAGCACTCATAGACATGTACAGCCCTTTGGGAAGGTCTTTCCTTACCTTGATCAAATTCAGATCCTTGCCGTTCCAACTGTTTCCGTAGCTTATCATTTGTTTTAATAGATTCTTCTAAACGCTTTCTCAAAGTTCGAATTTCCTGTATGTGTTCCATTAGTAAGTCTACAGGAAGGAAGCCATTTTTAATTTAAAGTCTGAAACACCAACAAATTGAATAATTTATGGATTATGCAGGGATCCTGAAATTCCAAACAGTATTGGATGTATTAAGATAGTGAGCAACTGGCAATTCTTTCCTAGGCATGGGGAGGGTAAGCTATTTCCCACAGCCCACAGACACACTTCTATAATGATTCTCTGCAGTCCTCCATGGGAAGATAATTTACATCACATAGAAAAAATTATATTCCATACAATTTTAATGCTAACTCTAATGTAGCCTTTTATTCTTCTAAATATCAAATATTAATTTAAAATCTTCCTTATGGTGAAACTAACAGATCACTTTCAAGTCTGCTTGAATTGCCCGAGAGTTGATTAAACTACCTTCATAATGAATCCAGATATTTTTGAGACTAATTTTTTGAAAGGAATATGTTATCCGTTTATCATTTACTAATTTAAGACTCAAATAAAGCAAAACAATGCTAGTGAGAATGGTAATAAGAAAAGTGATCTCAAGAGAACATCTTATTAGCATGAGTATAAACGTGTATGTTCTTTTGGGGCTACTTCTATCATTAGCCTTAGAAAAGTTATTTTCCAATGTCTGTTACCAAATAATTCAACTTTTAGAGCTCTATTTAAAGAGACCACCAGAGATGCTGACAAGCATTTGCCAGAATGGAAGAAAAGGTTCATCTCAGCATTGGATGTAACCATAAGAACTGAAGTAACTCCAATTGTTAAATAAAAACCTGTAGAACATTCATGATGATGCAGTATTACATAGCTATTAAAATTCTTATGAAGACTATATATCATAAAAATATATTAAACTAAATCTTAGATCCAAAATTGATTATTCAACATAATCACAACTTATAGAAAAAAAAACAACAACAACATTCAGTTTCTCCCATATACTCACTCAACAATCAACACAGAAGACTTCTGTGACAAAATGTGAGGGGTTTTTCCCCACAGACTAAGCAAACAGTTCTGCAGCAGACACCAGCCGGGTGTCTTCTAATTCAGTTGGACCTGAAGATAGTGTCAGATCCACAGGTTGAGGGCTCAGTCCCAAGACTGCCCCCCTCCCACAACTTCTGATGCCAATCCCAAGCCCCCAACTGTTTCACCCATGCCTCTGACCAACCGACTAAAAATTCGGTTCCCTCACCCGCCTCCTGGAGTTGGATTAATTTGCTAGACTGGCTCAAAAACTCAGGGAAACATTTGCTTATGTTTACTGGTTCACTATGAAGGATACTGCCAGGAAGACCAAATATATACTTCACAATATCACAGAACTCTACTTAAAAATTTCTACAGACAAGGAAAGACACAAATATGTGAAAGAAGGAAATATATCTAAATATTAATAGCAGTTGCCTTTAGGTGGCAGATTTTAGATTTTTCAAAAATTCTGTATTACATTTTAACATAATACTTAATAATACATAACATTTTAAATTTTCCAAAATAAGCATGTATTTGTTCAGCCTCTGCCACATCTCACTTTAACAAAGAAAGAAGGAGGCACAATTCCAATCCAGGGGTAGGTTTCTAGAGTCAGTGTTTAAAGCATCATCACATTAAGTATCCAAAGGCAAAACTAATGTCTTTAATTTATCAATTAGGGTATACTCAGTATATCTTAGTAATGTTTGTTTTAAAACATTACACTAATGTTATGACCCAGTTTTAATTCCTCCAAAATGACTTTCATTTAAAAGTAGCACAATGTTACAGATCTTTTCCTAATTAAATAGTAATTTTACCATGAATCTGAATGTTTATGAGATGACTTAATTCCCAGACTTTCAGCTATCTCCTGCTAATGCCAGAAGTGTGGCAAGTAATTTGGTGGAATGTCCTAACTCTCGCTGCAGCACAGCACGGAAGAACTCTGTCTGCAAAAAGCTACTGGCATCCACAGCACTGCACTTCCACACTCTTTAAACTCCTGGCACCCACGGCACTGTGCCTCCGCGCTCCTTAAACTGCTGGCGCCCACGGCACTGCACCTCCAGGCTCCTTAAACTCCTGGCGCCCACGGCACTGCACCTCCGGGCTCCTTAAACTGCTGGCGCCCAGCGCACTGCACCTCCACGCTCCTTAAACTGCTGGCGCCCACGGCACTGCACCTCCCTGCTCCTTAAACTTCTGGCGCCCACGGCACTGCACCTCTGTGCTCCTTAAACTTCTGGCGCCCACGACCCTGCACCTCTGCCCTCCTTGAACTTCTGGCACCTACGGCACTGTATCTCCGTGCTCCTTAAACTTCTGGCGCCCACGGCCCTGTACTTTCCGGCTCCTTAAACTTCAGGCGCCCACGGCACTGCACCTCTGCCCTCCTTAAACTTCTGGCGCCCACTGCACTGCACCTCCGCGCTCCTTAAAATTCTGGCACCCGTGGCACTGTACCTCCCCGCTCCTGCCTTGATGTCCTGCAAATCTTCTTCCAGCATCTAGTCAGGTCGGAGTCACTCAGGAACTTTTCCGTTTGACTGCAACCTTCCTTGCTGGTTTATCCAAGTCACACACTCATGACTGTGAGAAGGGGACATAAATGCTTAGCAGCCATCGAAACATGCCATCTTCCACTGAGTCTATGGCCAGGAGGCAGAATCATTACTCGGGCTTAAGGAAACATTCCCAGTTGAACTGGACACCACTTATTAATTATGCAGCCAAACTGAAGAGAAGGAAACACTATACTAGCCTTTACAAAATGGGAGAAAAATCTCTCACTTAGAATAATGCCCTTTTGACAAATGCTAATTCTTTAAAAACGTAAATCCAATAAGCAACCACAAAAAAAAAGTGTGCATCTCTCACCTAGCAGGTCCAATTTATAGAATCTGTATTAAGAAAAGCCCCCAAATAAGGGAACAGCTTCATGTTCACAGATATCCCCTGCAGCCTTGTTTACAATTGTGAAATCTGGAAATGGCTTAAATGTTCAGCGACAGGGGAACAGAAGGCAAACTGCAATGCAGCCACTCAATGGACTATTCTAAAGCCACTAAAAATGATGTTATGTAACAACATGTCAGAAAGCTTATGATAGAATGGTAAGTGAGAAAAATACGAAATTATCTCTCTACACAAATCATAAATATGACAAAAGACAAAAGAAAAACTAGATGCAGAGAGCAAAAGGCTGAAGACACACCAAAAAAGATGATGGTGGGCTTACTGGGATGGCTCCAGGGAGCACTGTCCCACTTCAGGTAACCCACTAAGAGGGCATAATAAGCCCGAGGTCATGGGTCCACAGAGGAATAAGAAATAGAAGAAATGCCTAAAAGGTTCTACATTAGAAATAGAACAAGGTTGGGGTGGTGGACAGGGTGAAGGGTGGAAAAAGAGGAGCAGGCAAGAGGGAGCAGAGGGAACTGCCTAGTGAAAACAACAGGGACCTCAAGAGTTCCAGTTTAAATCATTTGGGTTGCTGCATTGTAAACTCCACTCTCCTTCTGGTTCCTCAATCAAGTCTGCACCAAAGCCTCATGGGAGTGGTCTCTGGGGATTCTCCGAAAGTCACTGAGTTACACGCTGAATGGATACAATACAGAAGGAAGTGGCACTGGGGACAGGGAAACAATTTGTGGTGTGACCTAAATTTGGGAAAGGCAGAATGCAGAGCCAGAAATGACCAAGAAAAACCAAGTACTCAGAAACTCACAAAAACTGCAGAGAGATACTGCCAGCAACCCAAAGAAACTAGGTCTAGATGACGCTGCTGGAGGACCCCAGCTGATACCTCAGTTATGCCACCAATGTGGACTTCACGCTCTGGGTATGCCTTCTGTCTTCAAACTGAGCTCCTCTGAGTCCTGAGTGTCCTCAAGAAGCCTCAGAGGCCACCACGGGACGAAGGCACTGTGCTTATCTCTTTCACACACCACATGGGGCCGCTGTGAAAATTTTCATCTGCTAACTCAGTCCATGGTCGGAGGCAGAACAAAGGTGTTATGGACTGAATGCTTGTGTCTCCAAAATTCCTATGTTGAAGCTCTAAGTCCCAATGTAATGGTACTACCAAGTGGGGGCTTTGGGAGATGATAGGATCATGAGGGTAGAGCCCTCACAGTGAGATCAGTGCCCTCACAAAACAGACACTAGCTCTCTCACCTTCCTTCCTCCACGTAAGGATACAACCAGAAAACGGCAGTCTGCAACCTGGAAGAAGGCCCTCACCAGAGCCCACTCATGCTGCCTGTACCCTGATCTTGGACTTCCTAGCCTTCAGAACTGTAAGACATAAATTTCTGCTGTTTATAAGTCACCCATTCTATGGCATTCTGTTATAACAATCCAACTAGACTAAGACAAAAGGCCTGACCCAATGGCCCATGGGTCACACTAAAGGAAAACAAAGTCGATTCCCACAATCACAAATGTTGTATTTATATAAAAATATCAGAACAGGGGGCTAGATACTCTTGGGCAACTCAAAGGAGAAGAGTCTTTGAACCGACCCTGCCTAAGGATGACTTTGAAAGAAACAATAGGAAATTAACCAAATCTGCACTGGCATACAAGTTCAGTGACACACAGCCTGCAGGAAATGGCAAGTCATATATTAAGTCGTCATTTAAAAAATAAAAATGACTTTTCCCCAATTGCCAACCCTTTCAACAACCATAGCTTTCTCCAGTGATAAATGATACCCTGAATGACCAGCATTAGCCCTAATAGGATCTCCTTTCATCAGAGAAATATTCAAATGTCACCACACTCTGCTTACTAAGGTAAGATGGCAAACTATTGTTTTAATCAGGCCATGTTTAAAATGCTTAATGAAGCTTAGCTTACCTTGAGAAAAATTGTTCACCATAACTGAAGTCTTCTCCGTCTCATTATCTTGCTTCTGGTCTTGTGAGAAGAAGGACTTTTCAGACGTTTCATAATCAGAGAGCACATGAGAGGCTGAAGGCTCAGGAGATTCAGGTAGAAGATGTTGGTAGGTTAAGTTGTCTTCCTCAATCCTTAACCATTGAGATTGAAAGATAAATCATCTCCCGTGCTAAAATCCCAAGTCAGGACTATGACTTAGGAATACTTACGATTACTTTACCCTTAGTAACTTCCCCATGTTTGCAACTTCAGTCAGACCTTTTATTTCTCTACAGCATTAAGCAATGACATTCTAAAAGCAAGAAAGGCTCGGTGGGCTTGAGTTTGGAGCCAACAAGGGGAAGCAGCGGGTTGTGCCTGTCCCACAGCCTGGTTTACAGGGGAGGGACCCAAGAGGACTTGGGTCAACAGTAGCTGTTTACCAAATAACCTCTCTATACCAAGCATTTGAGATTTTAGTTGGGCCTCACAGAAACCCTTTGAGGTAGGGATTACTATCCTCATTTACAGTAGGGGAACTGGGGCTCATCATAAACTGGCCAACTGTCTCACGGCTTGGTCAGAGGCACAGTTTAGATTTCAACCAGGCCTGCCTGGCTCCAAGGCCCCAGAAGAATGTGAGAGCCCAGCCCAAAACCATGAGGTGGATTTAAAAATCTCAAAACTCTCACGGTTTCCAAGCAGGTTTCAATATCATCATTCTAGCAATCATCTGGTTATTAACTTGTATTTCTCAAGGACCACCTAAGCCATGAGAAAAAAAAAAGCCAAATGCTGTGAAAAGGCCACATGAATCTCCATTATAGATAAACTCCTTAACTGATGCTTTTTTTTTTTCTCCCACATTTTCCTATTACTTCTTGTCAGCAGCCAGAGTCTCATTATTCATGAGCTAAGACAAGAGCAAAGACTCCAAAGCTGCAATGCATTCATTAACAGGTAAACACCTGATGCAACTTTGCCCAGACAGTGTGATGGATGCACAGGCTTGCTGCTGGCTTGCAGAAGTGCAGCATGGGCCAAGGGCACCCACTTAATTGGCTTAGAAGTGGCCCGTGTGAGTGCTAAACTACAGTTGAGAGAGGCAGAACAGAAGGCAAAAAACAAATCTGTCAGAAATGAAAAGGAGTGACACATTGGTTGAGGAGGCTAAAACAGGTTCCATCCCTCAATCCAACTCCTTCTGCAAGCAACCCCAGCAGTCTTCCTAAATGGCAAATGTGATCATGTCCAGTCCCGGCTTACCTTCCTTCGAAGACTCCCTACTTCCTACAGAATAGGGTTTGGACTTTTAACACATTTGAGGACCAGCCCAACAAAACCCAGCCTGCCTCTCCTGCTTTCACCCTCTATGTGCCAGCTACATGCTCAAAGGGACCGTGTCTCCTTTGCCTCAGGCATGGACACTCTCCCGACAGCCCCCAGCCCCTTCAACTCTCACCCTTTAGATCTCAGTTAAGAATGTCCCCACTCTGGGAAGCCTTCCTTGCCCTCTCTAAAGCACGCCAGTGGGATATGACCTATTATTACAAGAATGGAATTGGAGGATTGAACTGGCAGATCTCTAACAATATTGCAGTGGGAGAAGAGTCTTTCTTTTAAATTTGCAGAAGCCCTGATTAAAATGTCCTCCTGTGAGCTGTGACACCTCTCTGCCTACTCGCTCTAATGATACAAGTGCCCTTCATAATGCCAATAAAATCTACAAGTCTGCACCCTAGACTGGTCTCTATTTTATTCCCAGAAGCCCAAAGGACCACATCTTTAAAGCAGAGGAAAGCACACAGCAACATTAATAG
The DNA here is from genome assembly GCF_024542745.1 of Macaca thibetana thibetana. Classification (NCBI taxonomy): domain Eukaryota; kingdom Metazoa; phylum Chordata; class Mammalia; order Primates; family Cercopithecidae; genus Macaca; species Macaca thibetana. Next base: position 19,315,740 of record NC_065592.1, on the reverse strand, counting down.
CACTCAGAATCTTTAACAACTAAATAAAGGAGGGCAAGACCTTGGCATTTTCAGTTGGCCATAGAGACAAGCTAAGAAATTACACAATTCATTTATTCCATGAATATTTTCTGAACTTCAACTACATGCCAGCAACTTGGAGCTGGAGCAGGTAGAGATATTCAAGACATAGGCTTTGCCCTCAAAAGACAATGTGAAATAACAGAAAGAGGACACGCATTGGATGGAGTGTGGCAGATTCAAGTTCAAATCCTAGCTCTGCCTCATAATGGCAAGTATGCAACTCTGACCCATGGCTTCCTCATCCTAACATAGTTACTTCAAACTTTATATGGTGAGAACTAGTAAATGTGAAATGCTTATGGCAGCAGCTGACACACACCAATACCTAATGAATACTAGCTAGCTCCTTTCCTCTTCCAAGGAATTCTGGGAATAGAAAGATAAATGTAGAAAGCATTACAATACCATGTGGTAAATGCTGTAATGTAATTATGTCCAAGTGCTACAGCAAGAATCACTGACGCTGGGATGTGGTGGAGAGGGAGGGTACTGGGGTGAACCAGGTTCATTTACATTTGAATGGACTCTGAAGAATGATTTTCAAACTTGAAGAGGAAGAAGGTAGAGTGCACAGCCATGGTGTGGGGAACAACACAAAGGCAAATAGGACTAAAACATGGGGTACATCAGGGAAGGGAAGCGAGGAGAACACGCAGGGGAGAAGAGAACTGGGGTCAGACTGAGAAGGACCTCAAATGCCAGGCTAAGGAGTCTGGAGTTTATCTTGCTGGTATCTGGGAGCCAACAAATGAATATGTCATCTGGTTCAAATCACCTGATAGAAATGACACAAGTGAATGAAATGAATGAATGAAGGCAACAGAACATATGGCATGAGCTCTTGGTTTTGTATGGCCATTGTCAGTTCCATAGATGTTTATACCTTATTTACAAGAAGCAGGAAACAAACAGAATGGGAAGGAGTCAAAATATTTTAAAAGCTGGCAGGTAAATCAGACCTGAAAAGTCCTGGGAAGTCTTCTTAACAAATGCTACACACTCACCTCTCCATCAGTTCATTCTGGGTGTTCATTTCCACTCCAACTGATTTTCCTGGAAGCAGAAATAACATCAAGAAAGGAGGAGAAAAAAAAAAGTGTTTAAGTGTTCCCTAATAATTTCCTGCTCATACATTTGCAGAAGCACTATTCCACTTGTTTAAATGCTCTATAACAATCCTGGATATTTAAAGTAGGATTACCAAGAGTACAGTTCAGACTATAGACTTCTCCTTTATCACTGCATTGACACTAGTTCTAGGTGACAGCACTGAATCTAAAAACCAATCACGAGGCATTGCTGGTGCAGGTTCTTTTTCTTTCTCTCAAACTCTGATACTAACAGAATATATGCTCATTACAGAAAATGGGTAACAGAATCAAGAAAAGACCAATATCCTGGCACTCCCACAGCCAAGTTACTGGATTTCCTTCCATTCTTTTTTTCGTGCATTTTGGCATGGAAGATACTATATTACAACATAATTTTTTCACTCAGTACGCTATTATAGCAATTTCTCTTACTAAATTTGCTTCTGAAACATCATTTTTAATGCCTGCACTAATATTCCACTGTAGGCATGCACTACCACAATTTTGCCAGTTCTCTATTTGACGCTTAGGTCATCTCCAAATTTTCACTTTTATAAACAAATGAAATAAGCATCTTTGTGCATACAGCTTTATCTGCATTTTAATTATTTCCTTAGGAAGGGTCTCAGAAGTAGGATTTAAACTAGGGAAAGGAGTACATGAGTACAGTTGAAAAACCCACTGTCTACAGCAGGGGAAATGATTTTTTAAAATAACAAAAGAAAACAAAATATAGCTCAGAATGTAGCTGGGCAAAAGATGCTCTGCTCTCTTCCTGCATGTCATCATTTGCTGTTTGAAAGGAAGCACATGAGCCCAGATTTCAAAGAGACTAACAACTTTATTTTAAAAATACTTCAGAACCCTGGAAATTGCAGGCTGGGATGAGCTCTTTGAAGAAACTGATGCGTGGCTAAAGAAAAAAACAAACTCTTCTATAGTTGTACTTGAAAAATGAGACTATAATTAAACTGCACCCACACATGCAATTTTCAAAACTATTCCTAAAAGGAAAAGTTCTCAAACACCACAGTATAGAGGAAAAGATCACTGAATCCTTGCACATTTGCTTTAAGTCTAGAAGTTTCCACCTACAAACTCACAAGGCTGGCTGGCATGGCCACCCAGGTTCCCTATCACCACCAGGCCAGCCACCTGGGCATCAAGAGTCAGTGCAAGATGCTGAGTGGTGGAAAGTCACCTACCACGGCAGGGCACTGTCACCATCAGAAATGAGTCACACAGGCCTGAGTGACCAGGCACCAGGGCCTGAGTATGGCTCTTTAACATCTGCTATCTCCTTCAGGCCCCACAATGATCCTATGAGCACAGTGTTAGTATCTCTGTTTTAAAGCAAAGAAGTGAAAATCCAGGAGGTTTAATGTTTCAACTATCCCTTTGTCCGATCACACTCTCCCTTACTTTACTACATTTTATAGCTAAGCAAGAGAGATGGAGAGATCCTTATAGCTACTTCAGTCACAAACCTATGCCTCTTGGTTACATCCTGGCCAAAAATGGCATGATATTTTGGCTTCTTGAAAGATAGATAGAGGTTGACAGGCCTTCATCAGTGGATGCTCTCAAAGACTCCACATTTCTGTCCTCTACAATCCTCCTCAAGGGGGAAATCCACACCTGACTGAGTCAGATTTCAAGACCTTTCCTGGAAGAACCAGTTTGTAAGACCATCCCTAATGGGCAGGGACAACTGTATGTTAAAAGAACAGCTTAGTCAACATTTTTCATCTCATACCTGCACTGGGCTGCTTACCAACATTTAGCAGATAACACCGACCCTACAGACCCTGAGAATGGACCATCAGTGCCAGCCCAGCCTTCCAAAAAGCTTAGGACTTACTTAGGCACTAGCCAGGCAAACAAAGTAACATGACATTCTGCTTCACATTCTCACTGTTTTGTTTTTGTTTTTGTTTTTGTTTTTTGAGATGGAGTCTTGGTCTGTCGCCCAGGCTGGAGTGCAGTGGCACGATCTCGGCTTACTGCAACCTCCGCCTCCTGGGTTCAAGCAATTCTCATGCTTGATCCTCCTGAGGAGCTGGGACTACAGGCACACGCCACCACACCCAGCTAATTTTTTTGTATTTTTAGTAGAGACGGGATTTCACCAAGCTGGCCAGGCTCGTCTCAAACTCCTGGTCTCAAGTGATCCACCTGCCTTGGCCTCCCAAAGTGCTAGGATTACAGGCGCGAGCCCCTGAACCTGGCCACATTCACATTGTTCTTTAGTTGTGTATCTTCCTCAGGAACTTCACAGGGTGGCGACCCTTGGTTTGGGGCAGGCTTTAAGCATTCCAGGTCTCCAGATCTTAAACCCATCAAAAACCTCTCCTCCATTCCTAACCAAACCCATGACCACACCAGGAAGTGTCCTGATGCCACTAGCAGCATGAGTTTCGCCTTCAAATAAGAGACCCTTGAGGAGCTTGCAACAACTCAACAACAACTGTATTCCACCCGTTCCCCTATTACTGTAACAGAGTTCTTTAAAATCAAGTGACAAATAGTTACTGTAGGATTCACAGGGAGATCACAACAACTAATGCACTGAATTTCTTGATAAACTGCCCCCCCACAGGTAACAGGGTACCATCTGTCTAGCTATTCAAAAGCTTAGGATGCACGTCATGAAAATGCTGCTCCCATCTCTCAGGCAAATCTTGTTGCTACGCCTTAGAGCTGTTGTAGTGTGAGGCAATAGGAGGACTTCATCTTTTCAAATAAAAAACATCTAGTTATCCCATCCATAACTGAACAAGCAAGAGAAGACTATTATGCCAGACAAACTTATAACTGGTTGACCCAACTTCAGTTTCCTCTCTGCACTGATCCATTCTGTATAGTGCTACCACTTAAGAAGCCTCTTTTGAAACAGTACTTCCCAGCTCAAAATCCATCAGTCCTACAGAGTGAACTTCAAATCCCACAGCCTGGCATCTCCTACATGACCCAGATGTTTCTTCCTTTCCACCTCTCTGGTAATTGGTAGAAACTAATTCTATTCTATTTTAATATTTACAGTGCTCCTCCCAGGTGCCTATGCCAGACACTGAGGATACAGAAATGAATGAGGAGCTACCCTACCCTCAGTGAGTTCACCTGAGTGGAAAGGGTGGACCCAAAAGACAATTACACTACAGTGCTGTGATAAGGGGCTGCAATGGATGCTGTGGGAAGGCACACAGAGGAGACAAACAGAATCTGGCCCGGACCATCAAGGAACATTTAGGGGAGGTGGCAATGGAGCCATATCTTTGATGGAGGGAAGAACTGCTTTATAAAGGTGGGAAGACATCAAGGGGCTCTGGGGAGGGCAGTTCCAGGGATTCTTAGGAGGAAAAACCCTCCATTTTCTCTGAAAGCCTGGATCACTCTGTTAACCATAACATGCATACTCCATTATTATTGTTGTCATAGTAAGTCAAAAAGTATCTGAGACAGATCTCAACCAGTTTTGAAGTTTCTTTTGTCAAGGTTATGGATCATGACAAGCGACACTGCCCCAGGAGGTCCTGAGAACATGTGCCCAAGGTGATTGGGTTACAGCTTGGTTTTATATGTTTTAGGGAGACATAAGATATCAATCAATATATGTAAGGTATACACTGGTCTGGTCCGGAAAGGCAGGACAAATCAAAGTGGGTGGCGGGCTTCCAGGTCATAGGTGGATTCAAACATTTATCTGATTGGCACTTGGTTGAGTTATTATCTAAAGACCTGGAATCAATAGAAAGGAGTGTCTGAATTAAGGTAAGGGGTTATGGAGACCAAGGTTTTTCTTATGCGGATAAAGTCCCAGTGGTGGCCACCTCCAGAGGCAAATGTTTTCTACTCAGATCCTTAAAAGGTGCTGGACTCTCAGTCAATCTCTTCGGGATCAGAAAAAGACCTGGAAAGGGAAGGGGTTTCTCTATAGAATGTAAGTGTTCCCTACAAGAGAGAGCATTTCAGGGCCATTTCAAAACATGTCAAAGAAATATATTTTGGGGTAAAATACTTTGATTTCCTTCAGAGCCCTGCTATCTGTCATGTGATGCTATAATGGAGTCAGGTTAGAATTTGGTTTCTTATTGCTACAGAGTCTGTTCTGCCAGCCTAAGGATCTCTATTTTAATGTTAATACTGGTCAGTTGTGTGCCAACTCCAAAGGGAGGAGAGTATAATAAGGCATGACTGACTGCCCCCACTTTCCCATCATGTTCTGAACTAGTTTTTCAGGTTTTGGTGGGTTCCCTTAGCTGAGGGAAGGGTCCACTCAGCCAGCTATACGATTTACAATTTTAATTTTGGTTTACATACCTTCCTGAGCTCCCACTATTTGTCAAGCAGGACACCCTTTAAATCAGGAGTGTCTATTGGGTCTGTTGTTTGGCCAGAAATTTAAAAATGAAAGAAATCAGGGTTGTCCAATCTTTTGGCTGCCCTGGGCCACACTGGAAGAAGCACTGTCTTGGACCACACATAAAATACACTCACAACAGCCAATGAGCTTAAAAAGAAAAATCCATAATGTTTTAAGAAAGTTTACAAATCTGCATTGTGCCACATTCAACGCCATTATGGGCTGCATGCAGCCGTGGGCCACGGGTTGGACAAACTTAAATAATGTCATTTCATCCTCACAAACATCTCTATAGGACAGGTACTGCTATCCCCCCTACAGGAAATCTGGCCCTTCAAGGGATAAATGACCCATAAAGCTGGGATCTGAACTCTAGTCTGTCTGACTCCAAAGGTCTTGTTCTTTCCAACCCAACACCCTTGTGACAGCCTCTATCACAAACTCAGATGTGAATATCAAGTGCAAGCTATAAACAAACCAGGGGTGGGAGGGGGTGGAAGGAATAAATTTTGCTTCCACTTCAGGTGAACAAAGAAAGTTTCCTGGAGGACAGGCAGAATTTCTCTAAATTTCTCTAAATGGAAAGGCAGTAAAAGTCTTACAGAAAAAAATAATGGTTTGAACAGAATCATGGAAGAGGGGAAATGCAAGGCCTGGCCCACAGAAATGTTTGACCAGTGCATCCAATTTGATAGGAGTGTGAGAAGCACGATATCATGGTGGTTAGGAGCGTAGACTGTGAAAGTGAACTACGTGGACTCAAATTCAGACTCTGCTCTTCCTGTCTGACTTAGACCAAGTGAATTAACCTCTCTGTTCCTCACTTGTTAATAAATGAGGATAATAGATAATACTTCCTCTTAGGCTGAGAATAATGCCTGGCATATTGCAAGCACCCAATAAAGATCTGCCTTCCCCACTCCCTCATTGTTTCTCCTTCAGCTGCATCATTATCATCATCATCATCATCAGAGGGTGGTGGGCTGGCAAAGGCCCCTTCCAGACTGTGGAAGGCCTTGAGAAGAAACCAAGTTTCAGGTTCACTTCTATCAGCAGAGAACTGAGGCAAGGGTTTCCAGGAGCTATCTTTGTTCATGTGGTGAGCTCACTGATCAAACTGTCTTCTTTGTACCTTTCCCAGTGTCAAACACAGCTTACTCAAAAATACCTGCAGACAAAATACCACCTGCCTTTGGAGGCACCAAGAACAAGGATACAGAGGAAACTCTGGCTGCAACACCAGTTCCTGATCTATTTAGATCCCAGACCTCTTGGGAATCTAAGTTATAGACCCTCACCCCAGAAAAATGTACATACTCACAAAATCTTGTGGGTTTCCAGATCCCTGGTGGAATCCCCAGTTTAATGGAGCTGAGGGAGAGTTCCCTTATAAGCATTAAGAAACCACACTACCATCCTACTTCTTGGAGCCTGCCAACCAAACATTATTAAAGAGATAGCAAGGATATGCAGAAAGATTCCAATACAGTGTTCTTTATAATAGCCCCAAAATGGGAACAATCTGAATGTTCATCTAATGGGGAATGATTAAATAAATTATGGTACGTTGACACAAAAGAATGCCCTGCAGCCACTAAAACTTACAACGTATATTTATTATCTACAACTGAACAAAGGGAGAGGATGCAAACAGACCCACTTCCATAAAAAACACACATATGAATAAAAAAAGGTCTGGGCATATATACTCCAGGGTATTCAAGCTTTGTTGTATGATCCAATTATAGGAGTATTTGCTTATCTTTTATTCCACAGTAAACATGTATTGCTTTGTATTAATTTTTTTAAAAGCTATATTTAAATTTTTAAGAACTCATGCTATGCAACTGCCTCAAATATAAAACTCTTTTATGATAAGCTTGTTTCATAATTCAAGAGCCAGACCCCTTGTATAAATCTAAGAAAGAGCTACCTCTGTGTTACACTTTAGTTCCTAAGAAAAGGAGTTGTGGTGAGGTTTCTGGGACTTTTATGCTTTTTGTAGGAGAAAATCAAGTTCTATGTTTGTGTTATCTGCTAAGCCTAAAATGCTTCATCTGCCTGCAGAACCCACCAAGAGTAAGTAGGCTCTCCTTGGGCATGTCAAGGTAAATAACTAAAAAATAAATCAAGGGGAGTGGCTGGATGAGGGAGGGAGGGCAGCTGTTGCTCTCTCAGCTCTCCACTTCCTAGGGCCTAGAGTGAGGGCCTTCAAGAAGAAAAGAAGCCAACAAAAAATTACTTGGGCCTGGAAGATACGGCTTTATCATGAGGACTCAGATATTTCTCCACTAATAAAATGAAAACTAGCTTATTTAGAATACCCTTAGCTAGAAGGAAGTAGGTTTTTATAAAGCTGGGAAAAGTCAGGTACTCCTATATACCCTGGTCCTCAAAAGTCCTGGGAACTGGTATTAGCAAAACCAGTCTACAGCAGGTCTAAGCTGCTGGGCCCTTTGGAAAAGCTGGGGGAAAACATTCACTAGGCCCAAATGGGTAAACTACCCCATGTTCTATCCCAGAATTAAACGAACTATGTGGGCCATCATAAGCCATCTATTTTGTACATATGAAGACAAGAGGAACAGAGTCAAATCCTGGTTCCACCAAGTCAGTTGTGACTTTGAACAACAAACTCTTATTTGTTAAGTCTAAGTTCCTCACCTGGAAAACAGGCTGTTCTGAGGATTAAGCCCCAACTCACAACAAGTACAAATACTAATAAGAACTCAGTACATAAGAACCATGCATTCAGCACTGAGGCAAGCAAGGCTTCACATCCATAATTTAATTCCTACAAAGACTCTACCAATTAAGTATTAGAATGCTAAATTTACAGGTGAAGAAAGAAACTGAGGCAAGGAATTAAGTAAATTTCCTAACATACACAGCTTACAAGTGGGAAGCCAGAGCTCTAATCTGGCCAGCCCAGTTCCAATGACTGCATTCTTCACCACTAGGCCCATTTATTTAGATATATAAGGTTATATCTCTATGCCTCAGTTCATCATCTATAAAACTGAACTAATACATTTTGCCTCCAAGGTCATTGTTAAGTTTAAATCAAATAACCTATATAATACCAACTATAATACAAGTAGCTCTAGTAGGAAAAGTTTTTTGTCCAGAGACCTGATTTGAATCCCAGCTCTGCCATTCACTCCATAAATGGTCACAGATGAGTTGCTCACCCTCAATGGGCCACACTCTCCACAGCTGTAACACTGGACTCACTGATTAATTTATTCATTCTCTCAAAATATGTGTTGTGTGTCCACCATACACCAAACGTTATCTATATCCTAGCACTACAGCAACAAACACAACAGACAAGATCCATGCACCTTTGTGGGACTTACTTTCTACAGGGAAGGCAGAATAATCAACATATAACATGCAAGATGGTTAAGATGGTTATGGGTAGTAAGCACATAACATGCAAGATGGTTGCGGGTAGACCGGGGAAAATAATGCAGGGCAAGGCAAAAAGGGGAATGTCAGTGATAGGCAGGGGTGCCTCGCTATTTCATAAAAAGCTGTCAAAGAGCACCTCGCTGATATGATGACATTTGAGACAAGGCCTGAAGGGATCAGGGACACCAGAGAGAAGAGAAAGTGCAAAGCCCCTGAAGGAGGAGCTGGCTTGGGCATGCTAGAAAAACTGCAGGGTCAGTAGCTGGGGCGGGGAAGCAGGAGAGGGTGGGGCGCCAGGAGTAAGGAGAGAGCGCAGCCAGGGCAATGGTACAGGGCTTTGGAGGCCCTTATCTGGACTTTTACACTGAATAAAAAGGAAAGGCTTTGATTTGGGGGCAGAGATGGGACATGATCTGACTTACATTTTTAAAAGATTATTGATTACTGTGTGGAAATGCACTACAGTGAGGCAAGGATGGAAGCCCAGAGGCCAAACAGGAGAGGCCTGCAGCATCCAGGTGAGATAAGAGAGGCGAAGAACTGAAGCGGTGGCAGCAATAAGGTCGTGAGGACTGATGGAAGACATGCAGAAGGCAGGGCTGCACAGAGGCAGCCAGGGAGGGAGAGGAGAACTGAACTCTCAGTGGCATCATGTGGAAGCCAAGTGAGCCAAGGAGGGAGGGATCAACACGTCAAATACTGCTGCAGTCTGCGTAAGATGAAGACTGAAAATTGATCCTTGGATTTGGCAAAATGGAAGTTGTTAGTGTTGGGCAAACTGTTTCAGTGGAGGGGTTGAGATGACTGAGAGTCCAGTCCCAATGGGTTTAAGAGAGAAAGGGAACTGGAAAGCAATACTAATGGAGATAAAGGAAAAGGACAAAAATAATGACCTCACAGAGCAATTTAAAAGGATACAGTTTTGATTCTGGAATCATATTCATGTTACGCATATTCAAAAAATTAAATCAATAAAAATAGGGTAAAAAAACTCTAAAATTGAATACAAATAAAAACAAACGAATCTAATTGTGTTTCAAATGACTAACCCAACAACGGCTGTACAAAGAATGAAACCAAACAACTTTTAAATTCAAGAACATACTATAGTACACTTTTAGCCTAAAAACAAAGAGAACCACTTTAACAAACAAATCTTGAACTGGAAGAGTTCCAGATTTGTTTATTAAAGTGGTTCTCTTTGTTTATTAAAGTGTTTCTCACTGTTTTTCACAGTGGAAAGGGTGGAGTAATTCTGTAACTATGTGCATATATTACAGAATTGAGTAAATCAGCAGATATGGTGATGTTGTCAGAGCCAGGGTTCTTACTGTTGGAGAAGGGAAGTAAAAGTATGGAAGTGTGAAAAACAGGAAAGAACCCAGTGAGTTTGGACTGGAATTAAAGCCACCACTGTGAAGTAATGATTTTTTTAAAAAATAAATTATGCATTTACACACACACACACACACACAGCCTGCTAAAGGGCCTAGACACAATGGTACCCTCATAGCAATGAACACACCTAGCACCAAATCTTGGTTGTTAAATATCATTCCTCACTAAAAGGAATCAAGGCTCTTGGAGAAATGGCTCATTCAGGGCAGGAGCAGTACAGGATGAGCATGGAAAATCTATTTTGTCCCAGAAAGTAAGGAAGTGCTCCCAAAAAGATGGAGACATGTCGAAAGAAACTGCCACTTACCAAATCTGGGACAATATGATATGAATGTCAGAATGGATAATAGTCCATTGAATAAAATAAGAATCTTCAAGCCCACACTGATCATAAACAAATAAACAAGAAATATATTAATAAAAGGAGTTTAACAGAGAACGCATCCTTCTAGTAAATGCCACCTAATACAAATGAAGAAGGAATGTGATTTAAAAAATGTTACTGTTGGCCGGGCGCGGTGGCTCAAGCCTGTAATCCCAGCACTATGGGAGGCCGAGACGGGCGGATCACGAGGTCAGGAGATCGAGACTAGACTAGCCTGGCTAACACGGTGAAACCCCGTCTCTACTAAAAAAATACAAAAAACTAGCCGGGCGAGGTGGCGGGCACCTGTAGTCCCAGCTACTCGGGAGGCTGAGGCAGGAGAATGGCATAGACCCAGGAGGCAGAGCTTGCAGTGAGCTGAGATCCGGCCACTGCACTCCAGCCTGGGCAACAGAGCAAGACTCCATCTCAAAAAAAAAAAAAAAGTTACTGTTAGAAAAAAACTGTCATAGTAACATTTGACTTGGACAAGAATCATCAATATATGGTAGAACTCATGGTAGAAGTTTGAAGAGGAAGAGAACACATACAGCGTTACAAAGTATCTTCTACAAATTACTCATTCATTACATAGGTTAATATAATTTACATTGGAGAAAACTGACAGACATTACCTTAAGAAGTGATCAAAGTTAATATCACCAAAAATGGGATTGATATTGTGCGCCTCCTTAAGAAAATACCATAAACAAAATAGTATGTAGCATTCCTGCCAAAACTGCATAGCCAATCTAATCTAACCAATCTAATCTAATCATGAATTGAGTCTTAAGAACAGATAATCCCAAAGTGAGGGGCTAGCTTGAACTATTCAAGTATGTTCACATCATAAAAAGAAGACAGGGGGGCGGAGCAAGATGGCCGAATAGGAACAGCTCCAGTCTCCAACTCCCAGCGCGAGCGACACAGAAGACCGGTGATTTCTGCATTTTCAACTGAGGTACTGGGTTCATCTCACTGGGGAGTGCCAGACGATCGGTGCTGGTCAGCTGCTGCAGCCCGACCAGCGAGAGCTGAAGCAGGGCGAGGCATTGCCTCACCTGGGAAGCGCAAGGGGGAAGGGAATCCCTTTTCCTAGCCAGGGGAACTGAGACACACAACACCTGGAAAATCGGGTAACTCCCACCCCAATACTGCGCTTTAAGCAAACAGGCACACCAGGAGATCATATCCCACACCTGGCCGGGAGGGTCCCACACCCACGGAGCCTCCCTCATTGCTAGCACAGCAGGCTGTGATCTACCGGCAAGGCAGCAGCGAGGCCGGGGGAGGGGCGCCCGCCATTGCTGAGGCTTAAGTAGGTAAACAAAGCTGCTGGGAAGCTCGAACTGGGTGGAGCTCACAGCAGCTCAAGGAAACCTGCCTGTCTCTGTAGACTCCACCTCGGGGGACAGGGCACAGTAAACAACAACAAACGCAGCAGAAAGCTCAGCAGACACAAACGACTCTGTCTGACAGCTTTGAAGAGAGCAGTAGATCTCCCAACACGGAGGTTGAGATCTGAGAAGGGACAGACTCCCTGCTCAAGTGGGTCCCTGACCCCTGAGTAGCCTAACTGGGAGACATCCCCCACTAGGGGCAGTCTGACACCCCACACCTCACAGGGTGGAGTACACCCCTGAGAGGAAGCTTCCAAAGCAAGAATCAGACAGGGACACTCGCTGTTCAGCAATATTCTATCTTCTGCAGCCTCTGCTGCTGATACCCAGGCAAACAGGGTCTGGAGTGGACCTCAAGCAATCTCCAACAGACCTACAGCTGAGGGTCCTGACTGTTAGAAGGAAAACTATCAAACAGAAAGGACACCTACACCAAAACCCCATCAGTACATCACCATCATCAAAGACCAGAGGCAGATAAAACCACAAAGATGGGGAAAAAGCAGGGCAGAAAAGCTGGAAATTCAAAAAATAAGAGCGCATCTCCCCCGGCAAAGGAGCGCAGCTCATCGCCAGCAACGGATCAAAGCTGGACGGAGAATGACTTTGACGAGATGAGAGAAGAAGGCTTCAGTCCATCAAATTTCTCAGAGCTAAAGGAGGAATTACGTACCCAGCGCAAAGAAACTAAAAATCTTGAAAAAAAAGTGGAAGAATTGATGGCTAGAGTAATTAATGCAGAGAAGGTCATAAACGAAATGAAAGAGATGAAAACCATGACACGAGAAATACGTGACAAATGCACAAGCTTCAGTAACCGACTCGATCAACTGGAAGAAAGAGTATCAGCGATTGAGGATCAAATGAATGAAATGAAGCGAGAAGAGAAACCAAAAGAACAAAGAAGAAAAAGAAATGAACAAAGCCTGCAAGAAGTATGGGATTATGTAAAAAGACCAAATCTACGTCTGATTGGGGTGCCTGAAAGTGAGGGGGAAAATGGAACCAAGTTGGAAAACACTCTTCAGGATATCATCCAGAGAAACTTCCCCAACCAAGTAGGGCAGGCCAACATTCAAATCCAGGAAATACAGAGAACGCCACAAAGATACTCCTCGAGAAGAGCAACTCCAAGACACATAATTGCCAGATTCACCAAAGTTGAAATGAAGGAAAAAATCTTAAGGGCAGCCAGAGAGAAAGGTCGGGTTACCCACAAAGGGAAGCCCATCAGACTAACAGCAGATCTCTCGGCAGAAACTCTACAAGCCAGAAGAGAGTGGGGGCCAATATTCAACGTTCTTAAAGAAAAGAATTTTAAACCCAGAATTTCATATCCAGCCAAACTAAGTTTCATAAGTGAAGGAGAAATAAAATGCTTTACAGATAAGCAAATGCTTAGAGATTTTGTCACCACTAGGCCTGCCTTACAAGAGACCCTGAAGGAAGCACTAAACATGGAAAGGAACAACCGGTACCAGCCAATGCAAAAACATGCCAAAATGTAAAGACCATCGAGGCTAGGAAGAAACTGCATCAACTAACGAGCAAAATAACCAGTTAATATCATAATGGCAGGATCAAGTTCACACATAACAATCTTAACCTTAAATGTAAATGGACTAAATGCTCCAATTAAAAGACACAGACTGGCAAACTGGATAAAGAGTCAAGACCCATCAGTCTGCTGTATTCAGGAGACCCATCTCACACGCAGAGACATACATAGGCTCAAAATAAAGGGACGGAGGAAGATTTACCAAGCAAATGGAGAACAAAAAAAAGCGGGGGTTGCAATACTAGTCTCTGATAAAACAGACTTTAAACCATCAAAGATCAAAAGAGACAAAGAAGGCCATTACATAATGGTAAAGGGATCAATTCAACAGGAAGAGCTAACTATCCTAAATATATATGCACCCAATACAGGAGCACCCAGATTCATAAAGCAAGTCCTTAGAGACTTACAAAGAGACTTAGACTCCCATACAATAATAATGGGAGACTTCAACACTCCACTGTCAACATTAGACAGATCAACGAGACAGAAAGTTAACAAGGATATCCAGGAATTGAACTCATCTCTGCAGCAAGCAGACCTAATAGACATCTATAGAACTCTCCACCCCAAATCAACAGAATATACATTCTTCTCAGCACCACATCGTACTTACTCCAAAATTGACCATGTAATTGGAAGTAAAGCACTCCTCAGCAAATGTACAAGAACAGAAATTATAACAAACTGTCTCTCAGACCACAGTGCAATCAAACTAGAACTCAGGACTAAGAAACTCAATCAAAACCGCTCAACTACATGGAAACTGAACAACCTGCTCCTGAATGACTACCGGGTACATAACGAAATGAAGGCAGAAATAAAGATGTTCTTTGAAACCAATGAGAACAAAGATACAACATACCAGAATCTCTGGGACACATTTAAAGCAGTGTAGAGGGAAATTTATAGCACTAAATGCCCACAAGAGAAAGCAGGAAAGATCTAAAATTGACACTCTAACATCGCAATTAAAAGAACTAGAGAAGCAAGAGCAAACACATTCGAAAGCTAGCAGAAGGCAAGAAATAACTAAGATCAGAGCAGAACTGAAGGAGATAGAGACACAAAAAACCCTCCAAAAAATCAATGAATCCAGGAGTTGGTTTTTTGAAAAGATCAACAAAACTGACAGACCACTAGCAAGACTAATAAAGAAGAAAAGAGAGAAGAATCAAATCGACGCAATTAAAAGTGATAAAGGGGATATCACCACCGACCCCACAGAAATACAAACTACCATCAGAGAATACTATAAACACCTCTACGCAAATAAACTGGAAAATCTAGAAGAAATGGATAATTTCTTGGACACTTACACTCTCCCAAGACTAAACCAGGAAGAAGTTGAATCCCTGAATAGACCAATAGCAGGCTCTGAAATTGAGGCAATAATTAATAGCCTAGCAACCAAAAAAAGTCCAGGACCAGATGGATTCACAGCTGAATTCTACCAGAGGTACAAGGAGGAGCCATTCCTTCTGAAACTATTCCAATCAATAGAAAAAGAGGGAATCCTCCCTAACTCATTTTATGAGGCCAACATCATCCTGATACCAAAGCCTGGCAGAGACACAACCAAAAAAGAGAATTTTAGACCAATATCCCTGATGAACATCGATGCAAAAATCCTCAATAAAATACTGGCAAACCGGATTCAGCAACACATCAAAAAGCTTATCCACCATGATCAAGTGGGCTTCATCCCTGGGATGCAAGGTTGGTTCAACATTCGCAAATCAATAAACATAATCCAGCATATAAACAGAACCAAAGACAAGAACCACATGATTATCTCAATAGATGCAGAAAAGGCTTTTGACAAAATTCAACAGCCCTTCATGCTAAAAACGCTCAATAAATTCGGTATTGATGGAACGTACCTCAAAATAATAAGAGCTATTTATGACAAACCCACAGCCAATATCATACTGAATGGGCAAAAACTGGAAAAATTCCCTTTGAAAACTGGCACAAGACAGGGATGCCCTCTCTCACCACTCCTATTCAACATAGTGTTGGAAGTTCTGGCTAAGGCAATTAGGCAAGAGAAAGAAATCAAGGGTATTCAGTTAGGAAAAGAAGAAATCAAATTGTCCCTCTTTGCAGATGACATGATTGTATATTTAGAAAACCCCATTGTCTCAGCCCAAAATCTCCTTAAGCTGATAAGCAACTTCAGCAAAGTCTCAGGATACAAAATTAATGTGCAAAAATCACAAGCATTCTTATACACCAGTAACAGACAAACAGAGAGCCAAATCAGGAATGAACTTCCATTCACAATTGCTTCAAAGAGAATAAAATACCTAGGAATCCAACTTACAAGGGATGTAAAGGACCTCTTCAAGGAGAACTACAAACCACTGCTCAGTGAAATAAAAGAGGACACAAACAAATGGAAGAACATACCATGCTCATGGATAGGAAGAATCAATATCGTGAAAATGGCCATACTGCCCAAGGTTATTTATAGATTCAATGCCATCCCCATCAAGCTACCAATGAGTTTCTTCACAGAATTGGAAAAAACTGCTTTAAAGTTCACATGGAACCAAAAAAGAGCCCGCATCTCCAAGACAATCCTAAGTCAAAAGAACAAAGCTGGAGGCATCACGCTACCTGACTTCAAACTATACTACAAGGCTACAGTAACTAAAACAGCATGGTACTGGTACCAAAACAGAGATATAGACCAATGGAACAGAACAGAGTCCTCAGAAATAATACCACACATCTACAGCCATCTGATCTTTGACAAACCTGAGAGAAACAAGAAATGGGGAAAGGATTCCCTATTTAATAAATGGTGCTGGGAAAATTGGCTAGCCATAAGTAGAAAGCTGAAACTGGATCCTTTCCTTCCTCCTTATACGAAAATTAATTCAAGATGGATTAGAGACTTAAATGTTAGACCTAATACCATAAAAATCCTAGAGGAAAACCTAGGTAGTACCATTCAGGACATAGGCATGGGCAAAGACTTCATGTCTAAAACACCAAAAGCAACGGCAGCAAAAGCCAAAATTGACAAATGGGATCTAATTAAACTAAAGAGCTTCTGCACAGCAAAAGAAACTACCATCAGAGTGAACAGGCAACCTACAGAATGGGAGAAAATTTTTGCAATCTACTCATCTGACAAAGGGCTAATATCCAGAACCTACAAAGAACTCCAACAAATTTACAAGAAAAAAACAAACAACCCCATCAAAAAGTGGGCAAAGGATATGAACAGACATTTCTCAAAAGAAGACATTCATACAGCCAACAGACACATGAAAAAATGCTCATCATCACTGGCCATCAGAGAAATGCAAATCAAAACCACAATGAGATACCATCTCACACCAGTTAGAATGGCGATCATTCAAAAGTCAGGAAACAACAGGTGCTGGAGAGGATGTGGAGAAATAGGAACACTTTTACACTGTTGGTGGGATTGTAAACTAGTTCAACCATTATGGAAAACAGTATGGCGATTCCTCAAGGATCTAGAACTAGATGTACCATATGACCCAGCCATCCCATTACTGGGTATATACCCAAAGGATTATAAATTATGCTGCTATAAAGACACATGCACACGTATGTTTATTGTGGCACTATTCACAATAGCAAAGACTTGGAATCAACCCAAATGTCCATCAGTGACAGATTGGATTAAGAAAATGTGGCACATATACACCATGGAATACTATGCAGCCATAAAAAAGGATGAGTTTGTGTCCTTTGTAGGGACATGGATGCAGCTGGAAACCATCATTCTTAGCAAACTATCACAAGAACAGAAAACCAAACACCGCATGTTCTCACTCATAGGTGGGAACTGAACAATGAGATCACTTGGACTCAGGAAGGGGAACATCACACACCGGGGCCTATCATGGGGAGGGGGGAGGGGGGAGGGATTGCATTGGGATTTATACCTGATGTAAATGACGAGGTGATGGGTGCAGCACACCAACATGGCACAAGTATACATATGTAACAAACCTGCACGTTATGCACATGTACCCTACAACTTAAAGTATAATAATAATAAATAAATTTAAAAAAAAAAAAAAAAAAAGAAGACAGGGTGAGGAACTACTGCAGATTAAAGAAGACCAGAGACACATGACAACTAAATGTAATGTGGGGACTGGATCCTGGATCAGGATCAGGATCCAGAATAAACTGTCATAAAAGACATTATTGAGTTAATTATAAAAATTCAACTATAGGCTGTATATTAGATAATAGTATATGAGACAACACTGTTTCTGCTTGTGATAATAGTACCATGGTTAGGTAAGATAATGTCCTTGGTCTGAGGAACCACACCCTGAATTATCTAGGGAGAAAGGAACATCATAGCATCAATCAATCCACTCTCCTAGGGCTCAGAAAGATAATAGTAGAGTGCGTGTGTGTACAGACAGGGAAAGATAAAACAAATGTGGCAAATGCTAACAACTGATGGAGCTGGGTGCATAGTAAATGGGAGTTCTTTCCTGTAGTCTCAAAAAAAATATTTTGAAAATTTTGCCTAGCACATAGCAAAGGTTTCTTTCATCCTTCCCCTGGCCATCCTTAACTCTTCGATACACTTTTTAACTGATAAAAATTGTGCTTGGTTGATTGGATTTTTTTGGTTGCCAACATTTAAAACACACGAGTTTTCACCAAAAAAAAAATCCCATCTTCTCTGGAAAATTTGTAAGATGCAAGAACTGGCAACCATGTGACCACTGCTGAGTGAGAGGCAGCAACTCCTGGCTGGCTTCACTCATGTATCTCGCCAGTCCGGCCCCTGAGGTGTCTAAACTGGACTCCCGGTTTGTAACAGTGCCGACCACAAGCCACGTGGAAGTGGTCACTGGAAGGAAGCAGCAGCCAGTGTGGTTCTGCTGGCACCTCATCAAGGCAGAGGGGAAAGAGATAAGTAAGGCCAAGGAGTTAGCTCCTCCTGTGCCCCTCCAAGAAGTCCTGGGTCAATTACTGATGTCTTAGGACTCGCGTACCTCACCCTACTTACCGTTGAGAAATAGCTTTTCCAATTTCTCCAGCAGCTCAGCACATTGATTCAGCTGTTCCTGGAAACCCTCGGCCACGCAGTAATCCACGTCGCTGGCCTGCAGCAACTCCTCAAATGCCTTAATCATGGTGTTCATGTGTTGACGGGAGATGACACAGATGCCATGGCCATCTTTAATCTGCTGCCGTTGAAGGGAGAGCTCCCTGGCTTGGGACTGAACTAATGAATCGTATCTGATAAAAGAGGGGAAAGAAAATACTTGGACCATTTTAGAATTGAATTTTTGTGACCTTAACACTAATTGGAAAAATGACAGAGTACAATTTTTAAAAGCCTGCAGCTGTACAAGTATATATACTTTTAGAAAAATTGAAACTGTACAAGGTCACCCCTTCTTTGATTTCACACAGCCAACAAATGCTGGAACAAAGATTCTTCTGCAACATTTGTAACCTTATAAAGCCCCCAATTAAAGTACAGATTGGCAAGGACTCAGGCGAACAATTAGTTTCCAAACACTCTTCAAAAATACTATTCTGAATTGTAGAAACGAGTGCCCCAAGGGTCAGAGGACCTACCAAAAATTCTCATGAAGTGTGATAAAGAAAGTGTACGGCAAGGAAAAAAAAGATAGGACTCTCTCCTCCCGAACGAAATGTCACTGAATAATCACGATGCTAACTACCATTTACTGAGGGTCTAGGACCTGTCAGTAACTGAATTCAGTGCTTTATATGTTATCTGATCCTCTCAGTCTTCCAAAATGTATAAATGTCCCCTTTTACAGAAGAAGAAACTGATTGCAAAGCTAGTTAAGTGGTAAAGATTTTGGATTCAAACACGATTCTCACTTTGAAGATCATTATGCAGTATTACCTTCTTACCACCATGTGCCATCTTTTCCTGTGTGAGCCCATAAGAGAAAGGCACTGAGTAACTACAAAGGTTAAGGGAAATGTGACTCAGGTAAACTGGCCACAGTAACCTTGCTCCAGCGAGTAGTTTGGCAAAGATGTTGACACTTCAGTTCAACATACCTTCCTAGAAATGACAACACTACATGGGCTGGCAGTCGCCTTCAACATAGAGTGTGCACATGCAGATTACATGATCCCAGCATTAAAGGTGGGGGCCAGTATCATGTGAATACTGGAGTAACATAGGCAAACATGGGTAACTCATGAGCAACATGGGTAAACATGGGTACTGGAGTGGGATAATGTGGGCTTGAACCCTGGCAATGGCTTTGACCAGCTCTGTGAATATTCCCTGCCAAGTCACCACAGCTGCTTCGAGGCTCAGTTTCCTTACCTATAATAACTAGTTTAGGAACACCTCCTTCTCAGGTGATTTTGAGGATTAGATAAGAAAAGTGCCTAACCAGAGGCCTGAGACAACAGCCTTTCAATAATTACAAGCTTCCTTCAATCTCACTGCTTGGGAAGTCTTGAAAAATTCATCCTGGCTCCTGACAATTCAGAACAATGTGTTTGACTCAAATTAGTGACAAATGAAGGTCAACTTTACAAATGATCCCATTTTTGCCATATCTCATGAAGCAAAACTGTATATATCTATGACCATAAAGCATTATCTTCGTGACCTAAGAATTCTTCTCTTTCAACACAGGCTTATTTCTCTAAGATGACCTTAAAGGGTAAAGATATGGAAAATATTTATATTCCTCCTACCTTGCCTAGACATCAGTTTTAGTTTCACAGCACAGCAAAAGCCAGTAACAGAGTCCAGTAGCACACAGTGCAGTTCAAGCAAAGGCTCTATCACTCACCAAGTGACTAGTATGAAACCTTTACCCTGAGCCCCCAACTCGAGGAGGGTGAAATCGGCCCTGCCAATTTCCAGAGGACCCAAGACTTGTAACTGATGTTCACGTGTGTGGTCGCTGTTCCTCTTCTTTGTGGCCTCACCTCTCACTTCTCCACAGGACCTGGCTGCCTGAACCCCACCATCAAGCCCTCCCCAGAACACACTCTACCTATCACAGAGCCGCGTTCTCTTTTAGCTCATGGGCTCCCACCTAGTGGCAATACTGGGGGACTACAGGCTTAAATGGTGAGACCGCAGAGGTGGAATGTACCTGGAAGGTGAGAGATCTCTGAACTTATTCTGCAGATTATGGATCTCACTGAAAAGTTCCATGTTCAAATTCTGCTCCTTCTGCAGCTCATATTCCTGTTCCTCCAGCTGCTGTTTGAGGTTCTCTAGCATCCTGCCATCAATCATCTCTGGGGCCAGCGGATGGAGGATTTTCATGTGTTTCACATATCGTACTTGGTGCAAACCTGAAAAGGTCATTTCTTCCTCATCAGAACTACTCTTGGGCTTGCTCAAGCCATCCTGGGCCCCTTCCGTCCCACACAAAACTGTAATAATGGCCTCACTGCACTGGGAGTGCTTTTGAAGCTGAAATATGAAATTCTGGTAGCCTTCCAGCTCAGTTTCCAAGTCATGGATTTTCTGTTTTAAGTATTCTGTCTCATTTGAGGTACCAGTGCTCTCTGACTGATCAGTCCCCATCACACTGACTTTAGCAGAAGGCTGACTCTTGGAACTCAAGTAAGTAGCTACTGAAGTTGGGCTTAGAACATCTTCAGGATTTTCTTTGCATGATGGCAAGCTGGCAAGGTCATCAGGTGGGCAAATCTCAGAGCCTGAAAATCAAAAACATTTATGTCAGTATCTCTTTTACTAAAATCCAACCCCTCTCCCTCCTTCCTCACAGCCATAGCCAAGCCAAGACCACTGCAGTGGCCTAACAAGCCTCCCTCAAAAAGGCCCTGGTATTTCCTAACACACTTCCCTCAAAAAGCCTCAGTCTTTCCTAACAAGCCTCCCTCAAAAAGCCCTCGCCTTTCCCTCTTACCCCTCAGTTGTCTTCTTCCTCAGAGTGACTGGTCTAAAAAGTAAATTTAACCGTGATAAACCTACATACACCCCCTCTAAAATTCATCGACATTCCCACTATCTAGTTCCATTCCCACTATCTACATGAGACCTTCCCACGATCTAGTTCCAGGCAACCTTTCCAGGAATATCTCTGGCACCCCTGTGGAGATTTCCTACAAAATTAACCATGATTCTCTGCACATAGCTTGCTGTTTCATGCCTCCATGCTTTTGCATGAGCCGTGCCCTCTGCCTGGAACCCCCTCAGCCCTCTATTCTACTCCTACCTAATGAACTCTTTCCACACCCAGATCTAATTTTCCTTCCTCTGCAAGCCCACTGCCAAACTACACAAAAGTCACAACTCGCTGTGGTTCTGTAGCACCTTATGCATATTACTCAAGACAAATATACTATGTGCTAGGTGCTAAAGTAAAAATTATAAGTGGCTTATTTGTTGATTCACATAGCAATTAGTTATCTGAATGCCTCTCTCCCTCACCAGACTGCACGTTTCTTCACAGCAGAGATGTGGCCTTTCATTTTCACGTTCTCGGCATCTAGTACAGTATGTAACCCAGACCAGAAGTCAGTGCCAGTGTGAGAAACACTGACAGACTGTGAAGCAACACTAAAGAGTGGTAATTCTGAATATCCACGACATGTGAGAGTCTTCTCATGTCCATGTCTAACGGCTTCCAGGAGATACCCTGACATCCCCTTTAGTAAGATGTTTCACTCACTCACAACACTGCCAGGAAATATTTCCTTATAGCTAGTAATAGCTAAACCCTTAGAAATGCAGCCAAACTTGTTTGAGAAGTGGAGTGGTACAGCAGAAAGAATATGAAGCTTAGAAGGTTGCACAGCCTGAGGCAAGTGACTTTACTATCCAAGAGCCTCAGTTTCCCCTGTGTCTAAAATGTGGAAAGAGATGTCTCATGTGGCTGTAGTGCAGCTTCAAGCCCAGGCCTGACTCCAGAGCTTCTGTTCTTAACCACTATGCCACACTGCTGGCTGCCCAGGGAAAGTTCTGCTCAATACAGAGAGCTGTCTGAATACTTAAGGGGCAGCAGAATGTAGTAGAAAAACCTGCCTTTGAAATTCAACACACATGGTTTCAAACTCTGGCTCTGCCACATAGGCAAGTTACTTGACCTCTCTGAGCTTTAGTAGCTTTATCTGTAAAATGGAAAGAACATCATTCACTGTGAAAAGTTGTGTGTATATGTTTGTTTTTAGAGATTATATGGAACAATATCTGCAAAAAGGAAAAAAAAAAAAAGGCTAGCCCAGTATCTGGCACACAGTAGTGAAGGAATCCAAGTAACACAAACATCGTCTAACCATTCGAAGACAGGAGATGCCCTTCACCAGAGGCGTGCATGCAAAGGTCAGCCTGGAAAAATGCTACAGAAGCAACAACGTGGGGTTGGACTGGGTGACCTCAGAGATCTCTCAGAAAGAAGTTTACACAAAAATCGTCATTAGACTGCATGTCCCAATTTCTGATTCTGCCATCTGCTCCTTGTGTCTTTAGGTACACTCTTGTCTCTGTTCATGATGCAAATACCATAAAATACGGTATTTCATTTTAGAAAGCAGCTGCTACCTGACCTAAAGGAAGCATTCCTAATACAGTAGTTTTATTGTACACACTTTGCTATGATAATTAGTCAATAATAGCCTTGAGGGTGGAGACCGTGTCATCCATGTCTGTTTCTCCAGTATCTCACACAGGGCCTGGGACAGAGAATGTACTCAGCAAGTACTTCTGGCTGAACAAGAAAGAGAAAGGGGAGCTGGGGAGGGAGATATCTCTCAATAAGGCTTTCTTCCAGTGAATCACCCTCCAACACAAGAAAATATCTTTGCTGTAACAACCTCAAGATAATGGAGTTTGGTCTGTACTTCATGACAAGAAGCATGTTCACTCATGGAAATAAAGATTAGTTCCCAGGACTTTCCTTAAGTAATTATGAGGCATCACTAATATCCCCGCTTTACAGAAGAGAAGGTTGAGGCTTAGAGAGCTTAAGACTTTGCTCAGGGTTCAGCGTAGGTAAGTAGTGGAGCCCTTCCTCCAAGCCTGGCGGTCTGCCTCTAACGCTCTGAATGCTGCTTCCCAAAGTAACACTCCTGCAACGGAATCTCCTGTACCAGGGTGCATGAGCAAAGACAGAAAGAGTTCTTAACCCTCAATGTGAAGGCCAAGATGCCTGTAAAATCCTTTATTCACATCCCAAGTATCTGTCAAGGGCCTCATGAAAAAGAAACAGCAGTGAAGATGTCAACACGCAGCACCCGGCCTCAGCTGGGCAACAATTAAAAGGTGGAAGTTCAGGCAGACGCAACTCATGTGCAAAGTTCTGGAAGCACATTTGGAAAAATGAAAGACGTTCAGTAATGAAGGGAAGTACTGACAGGGAAGGGGAAGCTGTCAATTAGTTAAGAAGTTTGTATTAATGACTATGAAGAAATCAAAAGATGTCCCCAAGACCATTTATGAATATTTGCATTATAAGAAATACTGTAGTTCTACAACTTTCCACAATTCAGTTAAGGGGGACTTTATTGCCTGGTAGAGTAGCTTCCTCCTCAAAGCCCAGAACACGCAGAAACATGTAAACATGTATTCACTGCAGTGACTCTGGACCTTGCAAAGTATACACCACTGGAAACAGTGTATGTACCACAACTCAGTATTTTTCCAGAGACTCGTGTTCCCATGGCCATCCCAAGACAAATTTAGGATTCTTGAGGACAATTATTTCTAACAGAGTGAGTTAGATCTGGATTAATAGTGATTTTTTTTTTAATGAATGGGGAAAAATATCTAACATAAAAAGAATGTAGGCATTTGTTCATTCTGGTTGAATGAGAACATGAGTATTTGTTATATTATCTTTTGTGCTTATGTATGCTTCTAATACTTCATAATTTTAAAAAGAGAGGAATACAACTTGCCTGTGCCCTCACCCACATATCTGCACCTTTTTCACTGCTCTGCCTGGCAAACCCCACAAATCCAGTCTCAGCCTCAGGCTCTCCTCTGACCCACTCCTCCCGGGCACACAGGCCAACACTGAATATACCTCAGCAAC
This sequence comes from Macaca thibetana thibetana, assembly GCF_024542745.1. Classification (NCBI taxonomy): domain Eukaryota; kingdom Metazoa; phylum Chordata; class Mammalia; order Primates; family Cercopithecidae; genus Macaca; species Macaca thibetana. The sequence goes on along the minus strand of NC_065592.1, from coordinate 19,291,059 downwards.
AGGCAGCCCCGCGCTGAATACTGACAGGCTGTTGGGATGGTTGTCTCCTCTGACCTGTGGGGTCCCTGAGAGCAGGCTGTGTCTTTTCATGTTGAACCACCAGAACCCAGCCCACCACCTGGTAGAGAAGCATGTTGACACATGGACGGGTGGGCTCTGACATCCTACTGTACTTTGACTCTTCTCCTACTTACCAGCTGGGTGACCCTGGGTCAATTATTTCTTAAAACCTCAGCTTCCCATGTGTTAGACTGGAATTATAATAACGCCCCAAGAGGGCTGCTATGGGCTTAGTAATAATTTTAGATGAAACATCCCAAATGGTGCCTGGCACATGGAAAGTGTTAAGTACACATAGGGATTGAATTCTGACCGATCTCGTAGCTTGTTTGCTGATCACTGTCCATTTCCTTGTCTCTCCAGGCAGAAGATGTGGTTTTAATTCCTTTCTGCTCTCCTGGGTTGTCCTGGTAGGCTGCTCCCACAGGGGGCTGAGCTACAGGCAATCACAAAGAGAAAGAAAAATAAATAAAACCGTAAGACTTGAAACTTAGCCAAGCAACTGAGAAGAACACAAAGATACAACAGGGAAAATAAAAACACTGGGGAGGCAAAATGCAATTTATAAGATAAAATTAATCTATTGAGCTGCCATAACAGGACATGAAAAGCATAAATATACTGCAGCTTGTCTGAAATGGTTTAAGTCCAGGCCCTCAAAAAGCTGAGTGAGAAAATGAATTCTATCAATTCGTGCCCATTTTTCCCAAGAAGACAGAGGTCCTAGGGTCTCCTGGGCAACTGTTGAGGTAGCACCTGGGGTGGAGGCACCCTGGTGTCTCAGTAAAAAATAAAAACAGTATTGAGTGTAAATGGCAAGCTAGGAGTCAGGCGTGGTGGCTCATGCCTATAACCCAGCACTTTGGGAGGCCGAGGTAGGAGGGTCACTTGAGGCCAGGAGTTTAAGACCAGCCTGGGCAATATAGCAAGATCCCCATCTCTACAAAATATAAAAAATTTAAATTTGAATTTTAAAAAATGGCAAGCTATGGGGAAAGTGCCAGGGCCTCTGTTGAGCTGAGTTACCTTTGCCATAAAATCTTTCCTCCATGAAGGTCCCCACAACCCTGTACTGATTTAGTTAACTGCCACCTCCCCCAACCCACACCAGACGGGGAGCTCTCAGAAGGCAGAGACTGTATCTGATTTATTTCTCTCCTACCCCCAGCGCATGAGGCTGGAAACCTAGCAGGTGCCCAGGGAATGTTCACTGAATGAATGAAAAGATGCCTGGATGATGGTTGAATGTATTAGAAGAAGGTAGATAAGGAGGTGGTAAGGGAAGAGCAATTCTGCCAAAGGTCTTCTTATCTGGAAACCTCAACTATGGTAAACCCAAAAGAAAACCTAAAATTAAAGGAAACATACCTTTGGCTATGGATCACCATAAAATGCATACAAGAAGTATCACATACTAGGCTTTGAGAAACAGTAAAGAACATGGGCTTTGAAATTAGGCAGGCTGATTGAAGTTGGTCACAATGTGACTGTAGCCAAGTCACTTTATCTCTGAAACTGCTGCCTTAACTATAAGATGGTAGTAATTTCTGTATCTGCCTCAAAGGACTGTTGAGAGAACCCAATTAGATCATGTACTTAGAGTGTACAGCAAGACTCAGTAAGTAATAGGTGCTTGTTTTATTAACACCACAATATGTCCAAGACTCCAGAGTCATCTCCAATCCCTGAACCACTCTAGAAATCCTCTAATCTGATGCAACCTCCCACCCTGGTATTCATTCCCTTCATTGGCAAGTCCTAAAGAACATCAATATCCTGTCTGAACATTCACCTCTCCCCATCACTCTAAGGGAACTTGGGATGACCCCAAGGACACTGCTTCTCCCGCAGCCTTCAAAGTTGTGGTCATTTCTTTCCCATAGCTCTCATATCATGGGCCCAAAGTGTGTAAGTGTTTTTGCTCCTCACTGCCATTTCTAGATCATTCTCTCTCTTCCCTGAAAATTCCACCTTTGCAGCTAATGCTTCCAGACTATACCACCACCGACCCCATTTTACTGTAATCATCCATGGTCCCCTGATTCACTGAATCCCCTGAGGTTTGGTGACAATGTGGCTCCTAACCACCTTCCTTCTCTACATTGCTTTACGGTATAATTCCTCAGCGCTGTCTATGCTTGCTGTCTCCAATCTCTCTCCTGCATTCTCTCTCTGGAACCCATGCCAATCAGACCCCACCCACTCCATGGAAACAGCCTCCCTTCAAGGACACCAATGGCTTCCACATTGTTAAATCCCAAAGTCAATCCTCAGTCCTTGTCTTACCTGTCCTATAGCAATATCTGACACTGCTAATCCCCTCCTTACTCAGCTTCTGGGAAGTCATCCTCTCTTGGACCCCTCCTACCTCACTGGCTGGTCTTCCTGGTCCAACCTTTAACCACTAGAGAGCCGCAGTTTCAATTCCTGGACCTGGTTGCTATGGCTCCAAGTCATATTGCTTCAAATATTACCAATATATTGCTATTTCCTAACTCTGTATCTCTAATCCAGACCTCTGCCCTTGACTCCAGACTCATCTGTCTCCAATTGCCTATCTGGTATCTCCACAGGGATGGTCAACAGGCATCTCAAATGTCCAAACCAGACCCCTAATGTCCCCCTCATGCTTGCCTCTCATGCAGTCTTCAGTCTTTCTCATCTCAGTGAATGACAACTCCATCCTTCCAAAGGTTCATATCCAAAGTGATCCTTTAAAGCAGAGGTTGGACTACCTTTCTTAAAAAGTCAAATAATAAATACTTTAGGCTTTTCAGGCCATAGGGTCTCTATGGTAACTACTCAACTCTGCCATCAAAGCACAAAAGCAAACAGACAATATGCAAACAAATGGGTGTGGCTGTGTTTCAATTAAACTTTATTTCCAAAAACAGGAAGTGAACCGGATTTGGCCCACAGGCTGTGGTTTGTCAACTCCTACTTTTCTTTTTTTTTTTCAGATGGAGTTTCACTCTTGTCTCTGCTCACTGCAACCTCCGCCTCCCAGGTTCAAGCGATTCTCCTGCTTCAGTCTCCTGAGGAGCTGGGATTACAGGCACATGTCACCATGCCTGGCTAATTGTGTATTTTTAGTAGAGACAGGGGTTTCACCATGCTGGCCAAGCTGGTCTCGAACTCCTGAACTCAGATGATCTGCCCGCCTTGGCCTCCCAAAGTGCTGGGATTACATGTATGAGACACTGCGCCCAGCCTGTCAACCCCTACTTTAAGGCTCAAGTCAAATCATGACTCTGCTGCTCAAAACCCTCCAAAAGTTTCCAATCTTACCGAGTAAAAGAGTCCTAGGACAGCCTTTGAGAGCCTGCCTGATCTGTTGCCTCCCGGACCTCATCTTCTATGACTCTCCCGCTTCCTCACTCCACTCCAGCCACACAATTAGCCTCCTTACTATTCATTCATCTTCCCTGTTCACAGCAGCACCAGGGCCTTTGCCTTTTTCCTTCTTCCCAAGATGACTAGAGCACTCATTTCCCCTGTTTCCCTTCAAATGCCATTTCACCACGGGGGCTCTCTAGCATTCGTGACATGAGCAAATCCTGCCCCTCCTCCACATTCCCCACACCCGAATCCTGCTTCATTCTTTTCCATGGCACTTATTTTCTCCCATGTTATACGTATGCTTATCAGCTTTCTGTCTTCCCCCCGACCCCACACACACACAAGAATGTAAGCTAGACACAGAGACACAGACTTCACCTGCTTTGTTCACTCCCCTCTCCTCAGTGCCTAGAATAGTGCTTGGCACACAGAGGAAATGAATAAATAAATAAAAGGTTACTTTTGTTGTTCTTGTTATGGTGCTGCTGCCATCTGCTTATAGAAGTTCAAAATTAGGAGTCAACATATGCACATTTGTGGATTCATGAGCCCTGAGAAAATGATGTAAAATGCTACTTATATGCTCACCTGCATCATTCTGTGGGAGGGCCCTCAGCTTTCTTCAGATTCTCAAAGGGTTACTGGTCCAAAATCTCTAAGCACCACTGTCCTAGACTAGAGGACGCCACTAGACACATTTCCTCCAAGTCTCTGGATCCTAACTATTTAGGGACATTTTAACCCAGGGGCTTTCTGTTGTCTTGCCTCCCAGGAGAGCAGAGCCAGCAGGTTCAAAGAGGGTGGGGAAGTGGGTCACTTCTAGTGGAAGACACAAGGTTAGTAAGGTTTGGAATTAGCCCCAAGTTGGCCTGGACATTCCAGAGAACTCTGCAAAGTAGATCCTCACTTGCATACCTCTGACGTCACACGCCAGAGGTGTCCACAAAGCCAAACACAACTGGGGCATCTGCAGAGAATCCTAAGTGAAGGCAGCAGTGCTCCCTCAGACCTATGAGCACTACAAGTTCCCTTTATCCAGACTCCAGAGTAAAATGAAAGCAATGGATTCATTCTCCTTATTGTGTTCCCTCTGTTGTGCATTTGTCAAGAGTCAAGATTAATCACTGCAATTCATGAAATTTATGCTCAAACTTATTGCAATTCTAAACAACAAGGTTGACATTTCAAGCAGTTTTCTATCGAGCCGTTTGTCTAGCTCACAGGGAATACATTTTCTTGGTGCTTACCATTCAGCAACATTTTGTCGGGCGTTGGCCTCCCCTCCATCATTGCTTCAGCCAGAATTAACTTTTGGTGAAGTTGCTTATTACAAGTTTTAAACTCCTTCAGCTCCCCCTGCAGCTCCAAGATCTGGCTCTGCAGCTGCGTCACCACCTCCTGGGTGGCAGGGAGACGATACGTATTTCTTAATGACTGGGATGGTTTTATTAGGATTGGCAAGCGGGACTTCTTAGCCTCCTGAAAACACACATATGCAACAATGAATACACTTTGAACACACTTCCTTTGGTTGCACAGTCAACATTCTCATGCCAGCCTTATAAAACAGAATTCGAACTGGCTGCCCAGACTTTTCAGTCCTATAATGGCAGCTATGTTTATCCACCAGCCAAAGAGCTTGTATCTTGGCAGGTCCCTCCCCTGATCATCAAGGGCCAAGCTTCTCCTCGCCACCCTCCTGGCCCTGGCCCATTGTCTCTCTGGACAATCCAGACGCTCCGTAAATGGCAGTTCTTCTTCCAACTTGATCTTCTGGGAAATGTTATTTTGCTCCTTATCTATTTCCTCATTTCCCAAACATTCCTCAGTCTAATCTAATCTGGCCTATCAACCCCTGCTAGTCCACCAGAATCACCCCTTACTTCGGTGGCTACTAAGTTGCCAACCCAGTGGATATTTCCCAGGCTCAGAACTCCCAGTCATCCTCATTCATAATGACTTATGGGCACTACAGAGTCAACTGAAAATTCAACTCTTCAGCTTCATCACCCCATGCCTCCACTGCAAATCTATGCCACTTCAACAATCTCTGTCTTGGTGAATCACATGACTATCCATTTACTACACAATCTAGAACCATGGAAATAATTTTTAAGTTTCCCTTTATTCTTGTCACCCACTTTCACCATTCATCAGGGTCCATTAATTACAAGTCCCAGGCTGTCTCTCAATTCTTTCAACACTTCTCATCCTCCATTGCTACCACTCAACTCCAAGATGCTGTTAGTTCTCACCTAAGTCATGGCAACAGCCTCCTGGGCGGTCTCCACACGTCCACTTTTGCCCTCTCTAAGCCACTCTCCATGCTACAGCAAAAAGACAAACCTACTACTCCTCTCTTCTGCCTAAAACTATTTTAATTGCTTCCCAGTTCTCTCAAGACAAAGGTCAAGGTCCATACCACAACCTACAAAGTCCTGCAGGACCTACAGCCTAAATTACACCCCCTTCCACTTTACCCTGCTCTTCAACAACAATGACCTTGGTCCCTCAAAATGCCTTCCTTCCACCTCAGGACCTTAGCATATGCCAACCCCTTTGCCCAGAACACTCACTCCTTCCCACTTCCCCGACTAACTCTAATAGCATTCATTAAGACTCAGCTCAAATGGGCCTTCCTCAGGAAAATGGGCCTTGATTTCTAAGACCAAGGCAGAGCTCCCTATTACACACTCACTGTCCTCTACATATCCCCTCAGAGAACGTTAGTTATCATTTTAATTAAATGCCTGTGAAATTATCTGTCCCTTGTCTATCTTCTGCACCAACCTGTAAGCTCCAGGGTTAAGAGGCTTTGCATATCTTGGCCATACTCTCTGTATAGCTTCTAGCATAAGAACTAGTACACAGTAGGTACTCAACAGCTATTTGTGGAATGAACATATAAACAATAACTTAAGAGGCCAAATGGGGGTCTCTTTCAACTGGGGAATTTTAAACATTCAAAAGCTGGGCAGAGGGACTTAAATCCAGACTATATTTAAAGAAATACTACAACTCAATAATAAAAACAATCCAATTAAAAGATGAGTAAAAACTCTGATAGTCATTTCTCCAAAGGAGATATGTGCATGGCAAATAAGCATGTGAAAAGATGCTCAACATCATTAGTCACCAAGGAAAATGTCTATCAAATCACAATAAAATACCACTACTTCATACCTATTAGGATGGCTATAATCAAAGGACAACAACAAGTGTTGATGAAGAAGTGGAGAAACTGGAACCCTCACACACTGCCGGTGAGAATGTAAAGAGGGTACAGGCGCTTTAGAAAACAGTCTGGCAGTTCCTCAAAAAGATTAAACAGAGTTACCATCTTACCCATCAATTCTACTCCTAGGTATATACTCAAGAGAAATAAAAACATTATCACCCCCACATTTGTAGATGAATATCAACATTATTTCTAACAACCAAAAGTGGAAATAGCTCAAATGTGCATCAACTAATGAATGCGGTATATCCATATGGATACACTATGGAATACTGTTTGGCAATAAAAATAAATGAAGTACTGACACATGCTACAACGTGAATGAACCTCAAAAACAGTATGCTAAGTGGAAGAAGCTAGTCACCAAAAACCACGTATGGCATGATTCCATTTATATAAAATAATCCAGAATAGGCAAATCAAAAGAGACACAAAGTAGATTCATGGTTGCCTAGGGCTGGGGTGGGCCAGTTGGGGGGAAACGGGAAGTGACTGTTAATGAGTACAAGGTTTCTTTTGGGATGACGAAAATGTTCTAAAACTGTTGTACAACTCTAAATTGTACAATAGACAAAAAACAAAAAACAAAAAAACCCACTGAATTGTATACCTTAAAGGGATGCATTGGATGATATGTGAATTAAATCTTAATAAGGCTTTTTTTTTTTTTAAGTTTTTAAATAGCAGAGGAGAAGGAACCCAAGAAGAAAACAGAAAATATTTGGGACCCAAGAAATGAGATCACTGAGGTCTCTTAAGAAGGAAAGAAGAGTAAGGGCCCCTTCTTGAACATTCTAGGATATAAAATGCTTTCAAGCACACTTTCCCATCATCCTGAAGTGAACTCTGCACTCACAGAACTCACAGGATAAGAGATGTTATCATGCTTACTTTCCAGATGAAGAACTGAGATGTCAAACAACTAGTCCAATGTCACAGTGCAAGAAGGTTCAAGAGTCAGACCTAAGACTAGCTCTTCAGGGTCCAGTGCTCAGTTCAGAAAAGTGAGATGCTTTCTGCTCTGAAATTTCAGGTAAGAGGAGAGAGTAGGTTCAAGGATAAGAACAGTTTGAGGTGGCAAAAGGAGACCACGTGGGAGGAGGTGGACGCCTCAGCAAAGAGGGCTGGAAAACAACAATCATTTGCTTGGTCCTCAGTCTCCACCAATCTTTATTCCTGGATCCAAATCTGTGTGTCATATGGCAGCAGAAAAGATATCTGCAAGTGCACAAATGCCAAAGCCAATTTCAAGCTGGAAGACTGCCGTCAGTCAACCTAATGCTCGTTCTAAAATAACACCACACAAAATGCTACCTTATGGACTCTGAACAGAGTCCCACCTACCACATTATTAAAGATGTCACATTGGAACTTCTTCCTTAGGAATGGAAGGGAAACAGGAACTCACACACTCCAAGCTCCTACCACGTACAAGGTACTGTACTAGACACTTGCCAAAGACTCAAAGCAGGTAAGTGGCTAGGCCCAATGCAAACACATGTATATCAGTAAAGTCCATCCTCTTGTCTGTACTAAACAATTGAAAGGATACCTGGTCTCCTTGTCTCTATAACTAAACAACTGGAAGGATATCTGGTCCCCTTGTCTTACCCTCGGGCTGCAGTGATATTCCTTTTAACAGGGTATCAGAGTCTCCTATTAAAAGAGGTAAGCCATAGGATTACCAACTCCTTAACTACCAAAGACCACAAAGAATATCATTAAATTTCCTTCTACTTTGCATAGACTGGAGGCCATGGTGGTGATGGGAGGGCTCTTCTCTCCCAGAGAAAGGCAGGTTTATAGTATCTCTGTCTGCACCTAAAACCAGACTTTAGTTTATATCCCTATCACTCCACTTAACAGCTAAGTCACTCTGGACAGTTTTCTGAGCCAATATTTCTTCAAAAGTAAAATGTAAGTAATACCTACCAAATTCATATTCTTGTTGAGAATATTAAGTGAGATTATATATATATGTATATATATATACACACAGACACACACAGAGTATCAAGCACAATCCCTAACAGATACTAAAAATAATAAACAAATACGGTTTCCTTCCTTTTGAAGACATAGCAAGAGGAATAATTTCAAACTAAAAAAATATCTATTTTAATACATTTGGGGGAAATTAAGTCCATTCAATTCTCCAGTTTTCCTGAACACAGAATAACATCTCTCACACAATGAAAAATTCAAACAAAAAAACCAAACAAACAAAAGACACCTAGTTTTCCTGATATACAGGTACAAACTGAAGGAGCTGGGGCAGATGAGAGCATTTCTATTCTAGCCAAACTGCACAAATTTGCATTTCTAGTACCGTTAATATAACAGCAGTCTCTCTCTCTCTCTCTGTCTTTCTCTCTCTCTCTCTCTGTCTCTCTCTCTCTCTGGTCTCTACTGATATCTTTAGAAAACCCTTTTCTAGAAATTACAGTTTTGGTGCATAATTTAAAACAATCAAAAGCAATTTTGCTAATGATATATCTAACTCTCTTTTGTATGCGCAAAAGCAGTAATTTAGTGGTCAGAAAATAAACTTAATTCTCCATTCTGATGCTATAAAGCAGTGTGTACAGTTGATTTCTCAAATACAAAACACCCATCAGAAACAAGAATATCAACAGCCTTCATTGAACCACTATTAGAAACACGACCTATTTCCTTCTCTCCCAGAACACATCTCCCTTCTATGGGGATTCTTGGCCGTAGGGTGGCAGGGGTGGGGGGTTCAAGCCATGACCTCAAGAGGATTTTCATAAGGGTCCAATCAAACATTGCCAAAAGAACCTGGTTTTAACAATCTGGCATATTTGACAGGATGTGCAGGGCTTAGAGACAGTATATAAGCTGAAGGAAAATCAACATGCAAACATTCACTCAACAAACCCAGACTTTATCATTTCACACCACCAGGGTTGGAAGGTAGCCTGATCCAGGGAAAGGGTGTGGCTGTGCAGTCAGGTACAGTGGGAGTCTCAGCTCAACCACTGGTTAACAACAGGAACATGGGGTGTGGCTTCCAGATCTTTGATGAGTGTTGTCAGGATAAAAGATTATAGAGGAAGCCCTCAGAATAATACCTCTCCTACACAAAGTCTGCACAAGATAAAACCTAGGTTCTCATCCCTATCCCTGAAGTCAGGTTATGACCATTTGACTGCAACCTGCAAAAGCAAATGTTCATCAATACAATGAAAATTGTATAGATTTTGGGACATCTTCACAATGCAACCTTATGTAGCCATTACAAGGAAAGATGTTCCTCATAACATGAAATAGACAGCTATAGACAGATGTATAAACAAGACTTCACATGTGTTTTTTCTAAGGAAAACACATAAATGTCACAATATACAGATAAATTAGATAGGGCTGAGATGGAGGAAGACAGACAAAGGGAGTGAGGGGAAGGAGAGGCAGGGGAAGGTCAGTGAGGACACATAGCTCTGGGTGGAGGCTAGGGTAAGTGCAAGCAGAGAGAGACACTGGACATTCTCATCATATAAATGGGAAGAAAGTGGTAAGATTAAAGGTGATTTTTAAAGTTTTTTGTTTGTATAAAGTAAGTACATAATTAATACATGGAAAAACTTACTCTATTGGTCCCACCAGGGAGGGAAAGGAGGGCAGCCTGCCACCCAGGCACCCCGGGCAGGTTCTCTGGCCGATGCTCTGCTCTGAGTGCAGTGTTGATCGGTTTCTCTTCCCAAGCCTCTCTCACTGCTTCGTGCTTGGTTCTGAGCAGGTCGCCCTCCGTGGCCACAGTCTGCACTGAGGCATCTTTCAGCTCCACCTTGGGCACTTCGCCTGCCTTTACTAGCTGGGCCTCACAAGACAACTTCAGTTCATCATGTGGCTTGGAAAATGAGTTGGTTTGGACAAAATGGACGAGTTCACCTTTTTGCTTGGGTGTCTTCTCTGTTTTACCACCAAGGTGTTCTCCAGAAACATCCTGCTCTGCCAAGCACAGATGTCCCAGAAGCAGTTCCCGTACCACTTTCAGAAGGTCTGGCCTGTTTTTCCAAAAGGGAAGGAAGTGGAAGAATCAAGCTTTCTGCTAGGCCTTGTCCCCTAGCCAGTAACCCAAGTTATCCCCACCTACTGTTGCCCAGATTGCATCAAAACTATATACAGTGTGTACCCACAACGTGCCAGGACCCACATCCAGTATTTTATCCTGTGTAACCTCACAGCAACCAAACAAGGCAGGTACTACCATGTCATTTCAAGGATAAGAAGAGTAGAATTAATTTGACACAAGGTACACAGCAAGTGGTTGGGTCACATGAATATGTGAATGCAGGCTGGGCCCAGGTAGAAAAAAACAGGATTATAAGGTGTCCATGACAATTACAGGGTCCTCCCTGACTCTACCCCGCCAGCCAACCTCCTAGCCCTGGCCCCATTTCTATATCCAGGAGCATGTATGGCTTTAGACTAATCTGGCCAACCTGGCTAGTCCATCGATGACCTAATCCATCTTGGTGCACAATGGGTGCTTAACAAAGAGGTGGTAATGAAGGAATATCTGTATACAGGCATAGTAGAAAATGCATTGGTTTTGAAGACAGATACAAATCCCTTCATATTCTAACTCCGCAATTCTCTGAAAAGAAGATAAGTATTCCTCCACAAGACAGCTATGAGGATTAAAGGAGATAAGTGTATAGGCAGCAGATACTTTCCATGCTCCTTGTCACATACCCTTGGCACACCTCTGACTTCAGCTGCTGCTGCGTGGACAGTTCCCATAGACACAGTCCCACCTCAAACACCCTCTACATCTCTGCTGCCTTGGGGCTTTTTCCAAAGCTCTATGAGCAAGCCAGTAAAGCAGTGTGGAAGTGTGAAACAGTTTCCATTTCTGGGGAAACTCTCAACCAGTGGGAGAAGACAGCTGTTGCGTAAATGTCCCAGTCTCCCATCCTTCAGACGGACCACACAGGCACAGTAATATACAGTCCCTTAGAGGGTCCCCAGCAGTAACCAGATCATTACTGCACCCTTATTGGTTCTGCTTTCATTCCTGTCTTACTCTCCCTGAGCCCTCATTCCTGCTCCCTGATGTCAAATCCCAAACAAATCCCTTATACTCTAATCCGAATCTCAGGCTCTGCTTTCCAGGGAAGCAAAACTAAGCCAGCATGTAAAACACCTGGAATGGTGCTCAGGTGGAGTAACTCAAGAAGACTCCCTTGTGTGTTTCTTGTGCTGGGCACTGCAGTGGCCACTGGGGATATAAAACTGTCCCAGGAGGACATGGACTGGTTTTAGAGAAACATATGTAAACAAATTATGAGGGTTACAGGGCAACCATCCCAGAGTGCCCCAGACTGGGGGTGGCAGAGAGAACGACAGCGGAGGGTTTCTAACATCAATGAGAACAGTCTAAGCATGGAAGCCTCAAGGAGGGGAAATGGAACAGTCTAAGCATGGAAAGCAACAGGAACAGAGTCAAGTGGCGAAGAAGGGGTGAGCTGGAAAGATGGGCAGGGAAGAAATGAAGAGTCCTGTACAACACATTGAGAAAAAAAAAAAGGAAGGCCACTGAAAGGCCTTGCAATGGACCGGGCTGGTCACACACGTGCTTCAGAAAGGTGACTCCAGGCCGGGCGTCGTGGTTCACGCCTATCATCCCAGCGCTTTGGGAGTCCAGGGCAGGCAGACAGCTTGGGCTCACGAATTCGAGACCAGCCTGGGCAACATGGCGAAACCCTATCTCTACAAAAAATACAAAAAATTAGCCAGGGATGATGGCATGTGCCTGTAGTCCCAGCTACTCGGGAGGCTGAGGTGGGAGGATGGCTTGAACACAGGAGGCTGCAGTGAACTGAGATCGTGCCACTGCACTCCAGCCTGAGCAATAGAGCCAAACTTTGTGTCAAAAAAAAAAAAAAAAAATCAAGAAAGGTGACTCTGGCTGCTGCTGCATAGAGAATGGACAGAGAGGCCTCACACACAGACGAGCTCCCCTCATGCTGGTCTAATCACAGAGTAATGATTACAAAATATGCACACCTAAAAAACAGTGTAAGGTACACTATAGGGCTCAAAAATCAAGATAAAAGTATCCAAAGATCAGAAACAGGGGAGAAAACCCACAGCTGTAAGAAGAGGGCTATTAAAAAGACAACAACCTAATGAAAGATTTCACAATTGAGGAAACAGAAACAATAAAGCAATCTGAAGAAGATTTTTAAATAAGTATGTTTAAATCATCTAAAAACTAAAGGGAAAAGATCATAAGAAGACAGAGTTATGAAACTGGGACAGAAAGTTATGCGAAAATAAATGGGGGAAGTAGAGAGAAGAGACCAGCTGGAAAGCTGTTGCTAACTCCCAGGAGAAAGAAAATGCAGGGCTGGGTGAGGTGGTTGGCAGTCAGCAAAAGAAGGGGACAGAAGGTCCTCATTGGTGTTAGCTCTTTTTTCTTCTCATTTTGGTTTCTACTACCTGTTCTATTTCTAGAAACCCTGTGAAACAGTCAGGCTGTACTCTACAACTCCTTTAACATACTCTGACCTTCCCTTCCTCCGATCTTTGCTGCCACTGGCAATGACAGGCACCCCTGTGTTATCTTTCCCACTGAGCCCTCTGAGGGGAGGGAGAAGGCCCTCTGCATATCCAGATTTCTATTATCTAGATGGGGGCAGAGTCAACTCCATTTAAATAGCTATAGCACACCAAAACGGGGTTAACAACAAAATTTAAAAGTATGGTACATTTTTCACCTCTAATGTGAAATTATCTAGACAACAGAAACAACCTCAAACTATAGTAAACCCAGACTTTCAAAATATTTCTGGCATTTCAAGCTTCAGGAGATGTTAAACTAAATTTTCCTTTCCTTCGCCTTTTTAATATAGATAAAAAATAATGACAATTGTTATTTGGCTAGCCAAAGGAAGACCATTACTCACCACCAAACAACACAATAAAACCGAGGAAAAATACTTTACACATGGGTAGTAAAAGGTGGTGAGAGAGGCCATTATAATATACTAAAGTGGTGGTGCTATTAAATAAAATATTTCAAGTGTTATTTTGCTAGAAATCTGAACAGCAGATTCATTAAGCTATAACTGTAAGCCAGACCTTTTCAATGGTTCAGTCCAAGAGACTTCTCAGAGCCCAAATATTGTTTATATCCCCTTCCTGGGCATCTGTGCCATGAGGAAGGTATAAGGGAAGAGGAATTGACATTTCCTAAGCACTTACCATGTGCCAAATCCTTTAAATACACTGAATCCTCACAATAAGACTGTGAGAGGGGGATTCTTTAAAAGCCCATTTTACAGATGAATAAATGGGCTCATAAAGGTTCAGGATCCCCCAACCAAGTGGCAGAGCAAAGCTGAGATTCCAGACCTTTCTGACTCCCATTTCAGCTGGGACTGAAACGCTTCCATTGCCAGAAGCAAGCATTTCCCCCGACCGCCCAATTCACCACGCTCCTACCACAGCCCACTGCACTCTCCCTGATTCACATCACCCAAGTACATTCCCACATGGCCCTCACACAAAAAGTGTCTTTTAACTCTGAAGTAAAATTAGGGATCACGATGTTCAGGAAATCCTCCATTTCCCAAGCACTAACTACTACGGTCATCTAACTACTTGTGATAATAAGCCAGAACTGCCACTGAGCATGTCTTCCAAGAAGACTCATGCTAGAAAAATATTGGACAGACGTCAGGGATTGGGGAGGAGTCAGGCTTGCTGAGCTCACAAAAACAGAGTGCTTCAATCCCATTTTTCCGCTGAAGAAACGCCCGTAAGGCTTAGTCCATCAATGATACAAGAAATATTGGTGTTCCTGGCTCTTGTCAAGAGTCATGGGCAATCATTACTGCTCCATTTCTCTACCTAGTCAGGAGGAGAACTGAAAACTGTTATTGAACACGCACCACACCACACGCCAGCCATTTTTCTTGTTTTTTTCTTACTCCCCACAGCAACCCTAAGAAGTAATCAGATAAATTGAGGCACTGAGAGATAAAAAGACAGCTCTTTTTGGTTCCAAAGCCCAAGCAGCTGTTATGGATGGACTAGGAAGAACATGAAAGGGGGAAAAATTACTCCCAAAGGATTAATTGAAAAAACACAAATGTACGGAATATTTCTCCTTTTTTGTTTTAAGGAAAACAACCTGTAGTATCTCCTCACATAGGAATGGCTCCCAACAGATACAATGAGAAGAGAACTTTAATTCAAGCTCAACAAAAACAGCAGAATCACAAGTACAATGATATTTTTTAAGCTGTTGTCGAAACTGGGAGAGATTTCGGTAGGGCTGATTCCTCTCGCTGACAGCAAGGCAGTCCTTTCTGGGGCTCCCAGGAATAATTCTCAAAGAAAGCTTCCTTTCTCCTCTTTATAATGGGCTTACATGAGGCTTTGCTGACGTCCCCTCACAGCCACTAGCATGCAGCCTAATTACTTAATTGCATGACTGGCAAGATTCCTTCCAAGCCATTTCAGGAGCTCTCTCAGGTAAATTACACAGCACCATCATCTAAACCCATTTAGCAAAATGAGTTTGTTCTCCCCTAGAACTAGAGAAACAAAGGAATGTCTGGGCCTCATGTCTACCTGGATTCCAGTAACAACGTGGCCTTCTCATTGAACAAAGGGGCAAGCAGGTTTATGAACACGCCTTCTTCTAGGCAGCCAGGTGTGTGGGCCCCATCGGATTCTAAAATCTTAGGCTCCGTGTGCCTTAAGTATCCATTTTTGCAGCCTCCTTTGGAAAGGTCTTTCGTAATCTGCAAATAAAAGTATTTGGTCAAATAATAGAATAAGGAGTAAGGGAAGCAGGTGTGTGGAGAGAGGATGGAGATGCAGGGTGAGTGAGTAAGTGCAAATAAGCCAGACACACTGAGCCAGAGAGAAACAGAAAAGGAAAGGGGGAGGAGAAGGAGGAAGAGAGAGAGACACAGGCACGCAGGTGCGCACGTACTCACTTTAACGCAGGGAGATGTTCTAGAAAGAGGATAGAGATGTTTACATCACTTCTCCTCACCCTCAGTTTCCTCACCTATAAAATGGGGGTAGTAATGGTACCTCCCGCGGTTCTTAGGAGAATGAAATGAGACCACCTCAGGTTACTTGTCTTACTCACTACAGGTGCACACCGGAAATGCATTCTCCCACCCCTACGGCCCACTCCTTGAACGTTCTTTCTAAGAAGAGTAGGGAACCCATGTCATTAACAATGATTTGAGTGCTTATTATATTCTTCTTGCAATGTATCCTCCTTATTATGTATCAGAAAGCTGACTTACTCTTTACAGACACATACGATTTAACATGGCTTTGATCTTTCTCATTAGGAAGGTAGAGAGTTCCTAATTCCCATGGAGATGTTATTTACGGATCCACCTTCTTGGGTCACTGAGGGTCCCAGAGGAGTGGTACCAAAGATGCATCTAGTTAAAGCCTGTACTGGGCATGTCTTTGAGGTGCTGCAATTAGCATTCTTTCTCCCCTATCCAAAGCTGTAAATTTCTTCTACCAGTCTATAAATAATTCCTCTTGACTTCATTACTGCTGGAGATATACACACTAGCCATCACCCCCATCTCTCCACACTGGTGAAATGATTAAGATTTTTAAATGGAAGACAAGACCTACACAAATGAGTTGTTATTTATAGTGTCTTCTTGGCCACCAATCTAGTTATTAAATCCAACTAATAAGCAACCTCCAAAGAAGGAAACGTACAGAATAATAAAAACAATAATTATTATTTACTGAGCACTTATTACATGCCTTTCTATTTAAATATCACAATCCTAAAAGGAAGTATTACTATCCTCATTGATGAGGAAACTCAGGCTTAGAGGTTAAACACTAATTAACCAAGGTCACAGAGATAGTAGTGCCAAAGCTAAGACTTCGAATGAGGTTCATCTGGTTGCACTTTTAATTACTTTGCTTTCTAAAACTATCTATATTTGAAGATCTTCCCTTTGTGACTCCACAAACTTGAACACCCTGAAGGCCAAAAATGCCAAATCTGTAGCATCTTACCCCCACCACATCCCAGTCTCTAGGGTTCTTTCAACTTTGGACACTGCTTGGAGTCTCCCACACATTTTATGAATTAGAGGGTTGGAGACTGCTTGCTCCAAATGTTCAGTATCAATGTGATTGGAAGAGTGCTCTATGCGGACGGGGGTCAGAGTCTCACAATGCCCAAATGACAGTAATGTGGGTTCCAGATGAGGAGACTGCAGAGCGCCCCTAGGAAGGGGAGCTAAGTTCCATCAGTAGGTCTTTACGCCTCAACCAAATGATCTGGTAGTTCACACAGTCCAGAAACAAGGGTTCTTATCCCAACTCTATCACTGATTTACTCTCTGCCCCAAATAAATCATCACTCCTCAAAGGCTTCAGTTCCTAATTCATAAAATGCGTTGGATTAGCTCACTGAAGATTTGTCCAGGTCAAACATCCAATGCCTGCTATTCTACTATAACAAGTCCATTTTTATTTGCAAGTATACGCTTGTTTTCATGTTTCATGACTGGCTCTGTCACCCAGTTTTTAACTTCTAAGAGGGAAGAGACCTAGTCTTTGCTTTCCACTGGCACATGAAAGGTACACGATATAGGCAGAATGAACAGAAAACTCACTGGACTCATTCCAGACTCGAAGACTGGTTTGGACATAGAGTGGAATAGATGAAATAAGGAGTTAACTGCAAGGTTCCTACCTCATTACTCTGCTGCAAATGCTGGTCACTCAGGAAGTTATTCTCGTCATCCTCTCCAATTTTGATCGTGTCCTCATCCTCCTTGCTAGCCATAAGCTACATGGAGCATGGAATGATGTGAAAATGCAACCCAAAAAAGTGTGCAGCATGAATATGTATGAATAAGTCAGTGATGTCTTTTTTTTTTAATGCAAAACAAAAGGCAAACAAAAAAGAGGAACAAACAAATGCCAAAGCCATGAAATAAAAATTAACCAAAGTTAGAGTTGCTAGTTGTGGCGAATCACACCAGCTGCCTGGATCAAGCATAATTTAAGGACAAATTCCCCAAGAAAACAACTAAAGACATTTCCCCTTGCCCTTGTATGGCCCTTCCTTAGCTGCCGGAAATTAAATATGCTGTATGCCACTGCCACTCCTGCCTTTGCTAAATTCACTTTCAGATTATATAAAAGTAACAAGATTTTGGAAAACAGCTATTGATGGAATTGAAAATATCAAATAGCAAGAAAGTAATAAATGAAATTTATGGTGTGCCCAATTTATGCATCATTTCTCCTATTTAGCACAAGGCATAAACCTCTTCTTGTTCGACTGTCACACCTCTGAGATGGACAGTCCTGGCAACACTGTCATTTTGCTGACAAAAAGTCTTCATCTCTAATGAGAAGAGTATCACGCTTGCCTGACGATAACTTTATGCTTTTGGAAATGAAGGACAGTTATTTATAAAGACTGCATAAATCCCTAATGCTTCAAAGAAGTGTAAATCCCAAAGCTTCTGAGTGCTACAAAATGGACGGTACAAAGTTCTCAAGAAAGCCAGTTCTCAGCTCTCCGGAAAAGCAAAAACTCTATTCATGGGGCACCTGAATTAACCAAATTAAAAATGAGAGAAAAGGTGGCCAGCCACTCCCGGGTAAGGAACCAATCGAAGCCATGTCAAAATTATACCAAACCTTATCTCACCAATAAAAGAGTCTGGCCAGGTGCGGTGGCTCACACCTGTAATCTTAGCACTTTGGGAGCCCTAGGCAGGCAGATTGCTTGAGCCTAGCAGTTCAAGACCAGTCAGGACAACAGAGTGAGACACTTGTCTCTACAAAAAGTACAAAAATTCTCCGGGTGTGGTGGCACATGCCCGTAGTCCCAGGAGACTGAGACAGAAGGATCACCTGAGCCCAGGGAGGTTGAGGCTGCAGTGAGCCATGATCACAACACTGCACTCCAGCCTGGGCAACAGAGTAAGACCCTGTCTCGAAAACAAAAACAAAACAAAATAGTCTACACCGAAGGTGCTGAAACCACGGAGTACTGGGTCATTTGTTGGGTGTGTTGTACATGTGAGATACCTACGGTTCTAGTTCAAGTTTTATTTCTGAATCCCTACATTTAGTCAATTATCCCCATAGCTCTCCAGTCCAACTCTCTGATTTTCCTTTCAGAAGAAAAACATTGTTTTGGAAGAAAAACAAAACAAAGGCAACTGAGTTCAGTTTTTATAGAAACTTCCCAGGGTCAGAACACATTCAATCTAACCGTATAAATCTGCAATCAGGATCAAACAGAAGTGATGATCAAAAACCATATCCCACTATCCTATCAAGCACAAAACAGACTAGACATGCATAAATATACCTACTGAGGTATAAAAGTTTATAAATATGGGTAAGGAACCCTCTTTCTCTTTTGGTTTCTTCCCTCATTACCGTAACATTCTCACCGTGATAAAGACTAACTGGAACTATCAAACTCGTTGGTGGGAATATAAAAGGTTTGGACAAAGCATTGGCATTTCTTATAAAACTAATAACCCTATGACTCAGGAATTCTACTCGTAGGTACTCATTAAGTTTAAAAAAAAAAAAAAAAAAAGTATGTCCCAACAAAGAATTGTACACGAATGCTCATATCACCTTTTACCCAAGTGTCCATTAATAGCAGAATGAATAAACAATGTAATCCATTCATGCAATGGAATACTACTTGGCAATAAAAAGGAACAAACTTGATGCACTAACAGCATAGATGAATCTCAAAAACATAATGCTGAGTAAAAGAATATATACAAAAGAGAATATACTGTAGAACTCCACTTATATGAAGGTCTAGGCAAAATTAATCCATAGTGGGACAAAATCAGAAGAGCAGCTGGGGTGGGACTGGGTTTGGACAACAGAGGACATGCAGGCTCTTGATAGGAGTTTGCCTTACACAGGCACATACACTTGTAAAACTTAGTGAACACAGGCTTACAATTTCTATAGTTCATTTAACTATAAGCATTTATTGAAGATATGCACACTGATGTACTTGGGGGGAGTATACTAAGGTTTGCAGCTTCAATTAAAATTTATCAGAAAGATGAGACAGAGTGATGATGGGCAGGTGGGAAATGTGCATAGAACCTAGGTGGTGAGTATATGGGTATTCACTGTAAAATTCTTTTCACTTTGCTGTGTCTGAATTTTTTCATAATAAAATATTAGGAGAAAGTCTTTCCCATCTTTAAAACAAAACAAAACAGGGCCGGGCGTGGAGGCTCACGCCTGTAATCCCAGCACTTTGGGAGGCCGAGGCGGGCAGATCACGAGGTCAGGAGATCGAGACTATCCTGGCTAACATTGTGAAACCCCATCTCTACTAAAAATAAAAAAAAAAAAATTAGCCAGGTGTGGTGGCAGACGACTAATCCCAGCTACTCGGGAGGCTGAGGTAGGAGAATGGTGTGAACCTGGGAGGCGGAGCTTAGCTTGCAGTGAGCTGAGATAGCACCACTGTACTCCAGCCTGGGTAACAGAGTGAGACTCCGTCTCAAAACAACAACAAAAGTCTCTCTCTGATTCCCCAACAGCTCTGGTCACTGAGTGTTCTCTGCCTCTCTCCAGGCTTCTGCAAGGGGTCTATTCTCACCTTCTGCAATGTGGCTTTTACTGCCCAGGAAAGGTCCCCAAAGACCTTGTTTATTAACGAGAGATGAAATCCAAATGGGGTTAGGAAGGAGGCAGAGAGAAGCTCCTCCCTGACTCCTGCGGATCTGAGAAGAGTTTCCCCTAAGTTTAGATGAGCAAAGAAAGTATCGTGAACACATCATTCCAAGTTGAAATATGAAAAGCATCAAAGTTATTCTGCATTTCCAGAACCATAACCATGCCAATACTTGATACAGTGAAGTAAAAATTCACTTTCATTTTTCTTTACCTCTGCTGACCTGGTCAAAATTAAAAGTAAACTCTCAGTTTCCAGGAATGGTCAAGAAATTAAATGTTATGGACATAGAGAAATGTACTTCATGCTACATGCTACTTACCCATTTTTGAAGACATAGAACTAAGATGTCAGAAAGAACTGAGTCACTATACCTGGCTCAGCTTCCAGCCCTACCGCCACTAAAGAAGCAATCTCCAAACCTCCAAGTGTCAACTGGCTCTATCCTCATTTCCTCACTTCTCATCACTTCTCTATGCCCTGCAAGCTGGCTTCTGTCCCCTTCACTCTAATGAAACCGGTCATGGGACTCACAGGAAGTTCTCAGTACTTTTTTCTTTCTTGTCTTCTCAGAGTGTTCCACACTATGAAATACTCCCTCCTTGAAACCCCATGCTGTTACTCTGCACTTTACTGCCTCTCCCCCTGCCTCTTGAGCTATTCTTTCTTCATCCTCTTGGCAGCTCCCCTTCCTCCTCCAGGAAGAACTTCCCTTAACCCTCAAAGTGAGGGCTGAGCACCTGTCTACAACTCCCTTGAGACTCTGCATTCACTGCATCAGAGCCCTCACCACACTCTGCCGCAACTGCCCCTCTGCTTCTCTAGATTACATCCTAGACAGGGCGGGGACATGTATGTGTTCATAGTTTTAATATCAATGCCTGATGCTCAATAACTCTGCTGAACAAATAAACAAATGAATAATGACTTTTTTCAAAACGAGATCTAGAAACAAGTCGCTTTCAGGATTACCTCTGGTCTTGCTACTCAAAGGGTATTCCTTAGGGCAGCAGAAGCATCATCACCCGAATTTGTTAGAAATACAGACTCTCAGGCCCCATGCTAGGCTTACTGGACAAGAATCTGCATTTTAACAAGACTCTCAGGAAATTTACGTGCACATTAAACTTCAGAAGCACTGCCCTATGGTGTTGCTAAACAACTCTAAACGGAGTCAGAAAAGGGTTATAGTCCCATCTCTGCCACTAACTCACCAAAAAAAAAAATTAAAATAGCTGTTTTACTGAGTGCCTACCACATGCCAGAACTGTGCCAAGGGCTTTATAAATCATGTAAAACTCATAATAACATATGAAGTCAAATTGTTAGAAAGCTCCTCCTTTTAATGAAATTAAATCTGCTCTGACAAACCAGGTTTTATTGTTACTATTAGCAGAATATTTAACAAGCACCTTCTACTTCTGAGAACCATTTCTGTCCTTTAGAGTCACTAAGGTCTATTTCTTGTCAACATGACAGCCCTACAAATATTTGAGTTCAATTACATTATGCCCCTTTGTCCAGGTTTCCTCTCTACGTCAAAAAAAAAGTTAGTTTTCTAACCATTCTTAATAATGACAATATAAGTAAATAATAATAGTAACTAACGCTTTCGAGCCTTTGCAGTGTGCCAGGACCCATGCCACATGCTTTCTTTACACATAGCCTGCACTCAGAAGGCAGGTCCACAAGTTATACAGTTCCTGGCTTTCTACGCTCACCATCCTGACTACACTCTGCTGAAATCACTCCCCTGTATCAATTTTCAACCTAATTATCCTATAACGCATGAATAACCAGCAAATAAATATGAGAAAATAGGTGCAACCTCATATTTTTTTAAATGTACACAGCAACAACAGGATACCTGTTCTTGGTGTTTTGTTTGGTGGTGTCTGTGTGAACTACCAGCAGGCAGGAACTGAGCACCATGGTACCCAGCTGGTGAGGTTCTACACCAGAGCCAGCATCTTAAAAAGAAATCTGACAAACTCTATTAGAGCCTTCAAACTACTTACAGTCTTTTACAAATTAAAAGTTGTTAGGGGGCGGGGTAGAATAAATAAATAAATGAAAATAAATTACATGCCTATTGCATATTTATATCTGTCCTTTGACCTACTAATGACACATATCTGGGAATCAACTCTAAGGAAAAAAAAAACCTAAACACAGAAAAAGATTTGTGTCCAAAGACATTTATTAGAGAATTAAAAACGGCAAATCACTAGAAATAACCTACATGTCCAACAGCAGTGAGGCAGTTAAGTTTCAGCACATTCATAAGATGGGATGAGATGCTATGACATAATAGCAATTAGCAAGAACAGAAGACAAAGCTGCATTCCAGCAGAGGTATGTGCATACACATGTTCATACACACAAATAACAGAAGGAACACTTCCAAATGTTAATTAACTGTGTGCTTGTTTTAAAGTGACAGAAATAGGGGTAATTTATTCTCTCTGTTTTCCAAATGTTGGGGTAATGCTATGGGTTAATTAAATATTGGAGAAAAAATACTGAATTTTAAAAATAAAAATATTCTTGCTTTCCCCCCACCTTTTCTGATTTATAGGCTACTAGAGAACAGGAATCATACCCAGATCCCACTTTGCAAGTCATGCTGCTCGGGAAATGCTGTGGACAATATATGCATTTCTGGTTTGTTTCTGATTTGTTTCTCATCAAAGGAGAACCACACGTACTCCCAGAGAACCGCAGGCTCTGCTCTTTCCCATCTCACCCTCACCGTAACTCCATCTACTCCCTCAGCTAAGATTCCAGTGGGCACATCACCTTTCCCATCCCATTCTGGGGGATGATGGGGAGCTATGCTATAAAGAACAAGGCTATTCATGGGGAACATCAAATCGAAGTACAATATGATAAAAGACTCAACAAATCTGAGTCGGCTGATATTAAGATCTTAGGGTGGGAAAAGGAAAAAGCCGTTTTCTCCAAAGGACATAATGGGACATTTAACAGACTTTTGTTTTAAAGGGCAAATGAACAAACAAAACACACCATTTGTGTCTCAAATGAAGTTGGTGAAGAACGCTGCCTCGGAGGAAGCAAATCAGACTTGTTTCTCCCTAAATGGATCACAGATATTCTTAGTTTTCAAAATTATCTAGAGTCCTGGAGGCTAAGATCAATAACGTTCCCTCTCACAAAGAAAGAAGATGGCCAGAGTGCAGCATAAATACCTTTGAGCATTTCCCACTTTGAAGGCAGGAGGAGACAGCTTAAGGCTGACAAATCTTTCCCAAGAAATGATGTTGCAATGAATGTGAGTTCTCCATCTACCTGGCACTCCAGGTAGAGCAGAAGACAACCCCAACCAGGAAGATTCCAGTTTCATACACGAGGGACCCAAGTACATAAAGGCCCTACTACTGCACTTTATGGGAGAGCAGTTCTGGTCTTCCGAAACAACGCTAACACGCACATGAAGCAAGGTGCTTCCTACGGGAGAGTCGGGCCAAGATAGGGAATGAAGAGGGAAACAACATCACAGCTTCAGGGTCCTCCCATTGTGCAGCCCGGGTCCCAAACAGAGAAAATCAGAGCCAACAAATCACCAAGATCAGCACTGAGGCCCAGAAGTCATCAAGGTGAATAAGACTTCTTTCCTCTTTTCCCGGGTGGGTTGTGTGTATGTCAGTTTTTCAATGTTAATGTATTCATTAAGGCTGCATCCACACTATTCAAATTATCTGGGTGGTTTGGAAACTCTCCAGATCCCTCTGAGACCACATCACTCATCCAGATGTGTGCCATCTGCAGCACAGGTCCCAGGGCTGGACCAGAGTCAAAGCATCACAGTGTATCGAATGTGTCCATGGAGACATGACTCGAACCTGAGGAAGCCTGTGAGCAGACCTGACAGCCTAGCGGGACTCTCAATAACCAGTTCACAACAAAGGGAATTTCAGTTAGAGATCTCCCCAGGAACAGATGCAGTCTTGAAAAACCTTTCAGGTTGTTATACATACATACATATATATAAATATATGGTTTGTATACATACATACATATATATGAATATATGGTTTTGATGAGTTTTTTTTTTTTTTTTTTTGAGACAGGGTCTCGCTCTATCCCCCAGGCTGGAGTGCAGTGGTGTAATCACAGCTCACTGCAGCCTCAACCTCCTGGGCCCAAGCGATCCTCCCACCTCAGCCTCCCAACGTGCCGGGATTACAGGCGTGAGCCACCATACCAAGCCAGTTGTTTTATTTTTGTAATCAGCACATGACAACAAAAATGTTTCTTACCTCTGTTTGTTCTGTAGACACAAGTCTATCTGGAAACCCATTTCCCTGGAAACCCATGCAGGAGAGATCAAAAATGGTTTTCTTCAGATGCTGGTTGTCTGTATACAGCTCCTTCACTAGCTGTATGAGGTCACTGACCTAGGAGGTAAGAACAAGGACAGGGCTGTCCACCCAACAGGAGACTTCAGCTTCCCGGGGCCACAGCCCCAGACAGTCCTATTAAGCGACTCTTTGGCACCACGGTTATGGGGAATCAGGCTGATTCTAGCCCTCAGGATACCCTGCGCACAGTGACAAAAACACTGGCTTTAACATCTGACATACCAGTATTCTAATCCCAGAGCCATCACTTCAAGGCAAAAAGATCCTGGGCAAACTGCACAATCGAAGTCCCAGTTTCCTCATCTGTAGAGTTACTATGAGAACTGAACAGGATTGTGGTCACAGTGCACTGAAGGCCCTGGCACGGTCTAAGTGTTCAGTCAGTGACAGCTAATACTATCTCTCTCCTGCACTTGAGGTCCTCTGGAGGAAAAGTCTCCCAAGGCTAAAGTTTCTGAAACTGTATCAGAGTCTTACTTTTCACTAGTGACCTCCTCCTCTGCACACCTATCTGGCAATGCCAGTAATATTAACAGTTGTCAATTATGAAGCAATTTACGGCTAGTAAAACACTCCTACAAGCTTTAGTCAATCACTCCTTGCAAAAATCCTGAGGAGGTGAACAGGCTAGTGTGTCTATCTCCATTTTACAATGAGGACATGAAATACAAAGAAATTCAACTGCCAAAGTCCCACAGCTGGGGTGTCTAGAGAGCTAAATGAGACAGAACAATGGCCAAAGTGCCTAACCATATGGGAAAGAGCAGCTGCCTCTACACAGGCAGAGCTGGGCCTGGGTCTTGCGAGGCCAGACACATTAAGGAACCGAGCAGACACCACCTTGGTTTCCTGCAGGCTTCAAATCCCAACGGCCAGTAATTTTCCGAGGCTTCTTGATGGAAGCGATTATTAGCTCTTCAAATAACATGGAAATTCTCACCCTGAGTACACATAGTAGATATCCAATACATCAAAATATGAACAAAAATTGGATCTAATCCTCAAGGAGGTTCTAGTAGGAAGAACAAGACATTCTGAATTTACTAAGTGCCAACCAAGTGAACTACCTCCTGGCCTTACCACAGCCCCAGTAGGCACTAGCAGCAGCTATTATCATCTCTATTTTCTTCATCTTTAAAAACTAACAGCTGCCTCCATACTCCTTGCCCTATTCCTCCCAAAATACCCAAAATTTTATTCTCCTTGCTATTCCTTTGTTCTGTGCCTTACACAGGCTGTTTTCTCTTTCTCTGCTGAGAAAGTGGAGACCTGGGCAAACTCTGAATTTGTCCTTCAAAACCCACTTCAAGTCTCACTTCTGTTGAGAAGCTTCCCCTGATCAAGTAAGCTCACCCCGCCATCTCCCATACAGGCAATTAACCTCTCCTCTGCTATTTCTATACCTTGTACAGCTGCCCATACAGCAACCTTGCACCTCACGTTGCAATTACTTGTTTATATGCCTATCTCTTCTATCAGAATGTAAATTATTCCAAGACGGAAACTGAATCTCAGTCACACATACATGATAATTTTACAATAAACCAAACAGTCTCAAACCTCCTATTCCTAACAATGTTTTTTAGAGCCTTGAAACACTAAACCACTCTAACCAGGCCACTGATCAACACATTGAAGAACCTTTCCAGTTTAAAAAAAGATGTATCGATCAAACCTGGAACGTTATTCATTGAAAATGTATCCATTATGAGCTCCTATATGTGTGCCAGGCAACGGGAAATCAGAAATAAGTAAGACATAATCACTAAGTTTAAGATGTTCACAACCTAGCAAGGAAATATAGACAAATAACCACATAATTACAGATCAGTAAGAGAAGGACATCGATTTGGATTAGGTACAAAAACAAGAGGGGAACAGCCTGAAGGAAAAGTGGCTAACTCTAAACGGAGGGGCCAGAGACCTTTTCTTCAACGAGATCAAGCCTGGCTGGGTTCTTAGGCCTGGGGAGTTTATCAGACACAAGGGAAGGTACTCCAGGTAATGGACACAGGAGGGGCACACACAACAAGGCAGAGGGGACAGGAAGGAAGGAGAGGGGCCTTCAGAATCTTAACCTTCATCAGGAACCCAAGATACAACAAACAATCTAACAAAAAGAAATGCACTAAAAGTTAATAGGTCAATACCTTTTTCTTAAGTTCTTCTTGAGAAAAATGTTCCACTTGAAACCGATTGTTTTCTTCAAGGCAAATACTTAGATAAGATGTTTGATCACTATAAAATGAAAATGATTCTTCTGCCCAAAAAAACAAAAGGTGGGGAGGGGGAAGAGAAAAG
This sequence comes from Macaca thibetana thibetana, assembly GCF_024542745.1. NCBI lineage: Eukaryota > Metazoa > Chordata > Mammalia > Primates > Cercopithecidae > Macaca > Macaca thibetana. The sequence goes on along the minus strand of NC_065592.1, from coordinate 19,264,022 downwards.
GAATATCAGAAACAGGTCCTCCCAAGACTGATCCCAGTGCAATCCATCCAAAGCAAAGTGAATGGGGGAGGTGGGGCGGAAGGGAGCATAGTACACAGAGGGGGCCTAAGGCACCACCTTTGGCGTAAAAGTAATTTTCCCTTTCTCAACAGGCTGATATTTCAATGTATGGTTTCATCTTAGGCCGTAGGTTTTCACTGTGGCCAACTGTGAATTATAATTTGCATATCAAGTATTGTGCCTGGAGACCATTCTGAATGGCACAAGAAAATGGTGATTTCAGTTTCAATGAGGGACTGATTCTGTTTAGGGGAAAATGCAGAAAAATTAGATGTGACCCACAAGGGCAGAACTCAAGGGAGATAAAAGTGTCTGATCTATTTTTTTTACGGGCCCCAGAATCCTCACGGGAAACCAGCATACTAAGTGCAGAAAGTGCCTGCTAGTGCTAAGACAGAAGAATCTCTGGTCACCGATGTAAGGATCTGCTTCCTCTGCAGCAAAGGTCAATTGTAATAGGAAGGGGAGAAGCAGGGGGCGGGGTAAGATGTGTGTATATGTGTACTGAGCAAGGCATATCCACAAACAGTATCTCATTTAACACACACGTGTAAGAGTTGATACAACTAAAATATGGCACAGAATACTAGAAAGAGCTAAACTTAAAGGAAGATGCCTTGGCTCAAATCTGGGCACATCAACCCCCAGCTGAGCCTTGGTTTCTTCATCTGTAATATGAACATAATACCTACTCTACCTAATGAGATGACTGTGAGGGTCACAGGTGGAAAGTCAGGTGCCTAGCACTGTGCCTCGAACATAGCAGATGCTCAAGAGATGTCAAACCTACCACTGTTATCAATTTTTACCATATGTGTCAGGCACCAGGCTAGAGATACAGAAGGAAATCAGATACCAACCCGAACTTTGAAGGGCTCAAGTTCTACCAGGGGAGAGGGTCAAATCTTAATATTACTGTGAGGAACACAGAAAACATATGTCCCACAGGACCCTCATGTTGTAGCCCTCCTTTACTGCATATATAGCACTAAAAACAGTGCTTCAACCTAAAACAGCGTCTCACCCATATGTGTGTGTGGTCTTGGGCCCTCTGCAGTAGGTGCTGTGGTAGGCAGTACTCAGATGTTTTGGGCAGTGAGGGCTATAATCCCCCAGAAAAGGGGATTGCAAGTGCCCAGGGATATTTGGAACTAGAAGTATCAAACGATGCAGAAAACAGTAGAGGCAGCAAGGAAGCAATCCTGCACCCGACGTTCGGCAGAATTTAGTACAACTTCCTGGGCTCTTCTACTAGGAAGGCTAACATCAGCATGGTCACCACAAAAAGGATCTCCAGACGAAACCCTGTGTATGCTTCATCCCTTAACAAATATTTAGGACTCTGGTGAAGTTCAGTTCATGCCCTCCAAGTGGAAAAACCAAAGAGAAGCACATAAAGTGTGTACCTTCCCGCCTCCGAATTTCGCTGATCTGCTCCTCCAAGGTCTTCCGCAAATTCTGATATGAAAGCACATCCCGCTCCAGTTGCTTCCGCAGGGCAAAAATGTTGTTTAACTCAGCCTGCAGGTTGTTGATACTTGGTAAAACAAGACACCAGAAGTTTTAAAACAGACCTATTTGTACTTTTAGATGCAAAGCCCAGAAAGCGTTCCTGTGATTTTTATGTCATTTGTGTTTTTTTCTGGTTATAAAAGTAAATACAGGTTTACTATAGAAGATTTTAAATACAACAGTATAAAGAAAACAAAAATTACCAGGCTCCTACTACCAACTAACACACGGCAGACTGTATTTCCTTCCAATCTTTTCCCCTATGAGTAATTTACATGGCTGAAATAATACTAGACATACAATGCTGATATGCATTCCTCACTTCATAATTCCCTATATTTTTAGCAATTATTTGCAAACATCATTTTTAATGACCATATAATATTAAACTAGGTGAATGTCCTACCACTTACTTTAACTCATCCCCTATTAGTGGATACTTGGGTCATTTCCAAATTTTTACTATAGGCATAACTAGGTGAAAATAATGTAATTCTCCAGTCCAGAACGTGTCTCTGTTCTGAACAATGCCCTGAGAGCGTTGGGTATAGAAAGGGAGGCTCCCCAGGGCCTGGGTGTCACTTGGACACCCAGGCTTCAGAAGAAAGGGAGACAGAGGACTCCTGCTGCACTCCTCAAAAGAGTCATATTGGAAGTAAGGGTAGGGGACAGATGGGAAGAGAAAAAAATAAAGGAAGAGTGAGTCAACAATAAGAGGGAGAAAAGGACTAATCTATTAGGGGCCAACAAAACTCCACTGTGATAGATTAACCACTCAGAAATGCATAGTATGAGTGGATTTTTATTCTGGGAGAGGAGACGTAGTGCTAAGCTGTACAGAGAGCTTGCATGGACTAGAAGCCCAAAACCCAGAGGAGGCCAAGAAAATGCACACCTCCCAGAATTTGCATTAATCTTGGGGAGCCCTGTCCAACAGAACTTTCTCCAGTGATGGAAATATTCTATACCTTCACTGTCAACTACAGTAGCCACTAGCTACAGGTGCCTACTGAGCATTTAAAATGTGGCTAATGTACCAAGGAACTAAATGTTTCATTTTATTAAATTTACAGTAAGTTTAAATGTTAACAGCCACATGGCTAGTGGCTACTGAACTGGACAGTGCGGATCCATAGGAACGGCTTTGGACTCCTACTGATGTGCAATTGGCAGAGATCGGAACCACTTAAATCCAGCTCTCAGAAGAACATGGAGACCCCAGCTGACATCTGAATAGCATAAATAATGCTTCACTGTGCATCTCTGTGGTTAAAGCCTTGTTTGACATCCAGGTTGTTTTCTTAAGAAAGATTCCCAGCAATGCAATTACTGGGTCAAAGTATATGAACATTTTTAAGACTACTGAAACACATTAACAAATCAGACAGACTTCTTTTTTAGATACTAAGAGATCTATCACTCTCCATCCAGCGCCTATGGTTCCCTAAAAAGGTCCATCAATGCCATGAAATTATCTGCAAAAAATGAATGAATAGGAAGAGGGCTTATAAGCTTTCATCAGATTTTTCAAAAGGGATCAATAGCCTCCGAATGGTTAGAGGCAATTGCTCTAAATATGTGTGCCAGACTCCTCAAAGAAGCCCCACTTCTCCTTCAGAGACTTCCAGCTCCATCCATCGAACTGCACACATAAACCAACACACACTGGAAGGAAAATAAACCATGATGTCTAATCTCCTATGCTTGCTGCTTTGAGGACAGTTCATCGTGAAGCAGTCTTCATGCAAGGGAAAGGGCCCTACTAGCAACTTGTACCTAGTTCCATTTTAAGACAATCATAATGATCAATTTGTAAGGCTGATGAAAAACCTCACAGAGGTGTCACAGCACAGCACTCGCTTGGATGTGGTCGTGCTGCAGAGGCATTTAACCAGGGGGAAAAAAGGAGGCTGTTTTAGAGACGCTTCTGTGATTAGGGCTGAGGAAAGCTAACTGCTTCACTCCCTCTTCCATTTTCTGACAGGGTGAAAAGTACACAGCTGCTGCTCCTGTGTCTGTCACTTATGTTTTCCCAACTTGAGAATCTTTTCAAGGTGTGAGGAGTTGGGAGAACAAAAGGTGCTTCACTCAGAAAAAAACAAAAACCTTCCTCTTCCTGAATTGGGGCGGGGCAGACAGGAGCAGAAACAAGGAGTCAGAGAGATCCAAGCTCAAAATAGCACGTTACCACTACTGAGCAAGCCAGTTCAACTAACTGAGTCCTGATTTCCTCACACAAAATGGGGATAATAATACCTTTGCTTTGCGATTGTTTTGAGGAATAAATGAGATATTACATGGGAAAGACATTAGGACAGAGGCTAACACATATGAGACGCTCAACGAGCATCATTTCCTTCCTTCCACATACTCCAACAACTCCCATCCAGAAGATAATATTTATGAGCCAAGATTGCTGATTTTCATGAGTTACAGCAACGATAATCACCTGGAGATGATTTTGCCCCCACCCCCCAGGGGACACTTGCCCATGTCTGGAAACATTCTGCGTTGTTACAACTGGCATGGGAGGACCAGGTGTGCCGACCTTCCCATGGTAGAGGCAGGGGATTGCTAAACATCTTACAAAGCACAGGACATGCCCTCATGACAAAAAAATTATCCAGCCCCAAAGCCTCATATTGCTGAGGCTGAGACATCCTGAGTTAAAGGGAAACGGTGCTAGTCCTCAAGATGGGGAGTATATCAGCAAGAACCTGGCTTGGGAGTCAAGGCGACCTGAGCACTGATAATCCTTCACTGTGGAACACTGGGTGATACACAGCGTCTTAGAATGCACATTTCCACTTCCGTAATTTGGGGATAATCCGCCAACTTCTAAGTGCTGCTGTGAAGAATAAAAATGTAAAAGTGAAAGGATCAACCACAATCTTACAATGAGTTTCCTCCCTTCTTGACCTTCCTTTCCAATTTTAATCATAGTACATCATCTGTCTCCAGGGTCATCCACCTTTCCTGCCAATTTCCAGAATGAACAGTGCTGGAGTTACAAAAAGGAGCTCTACCTTCCCTTAGCCCACATTCTGCCCTCTGGATATGCCAAGGTCTGAGGAATCAAAAACCTCCTGCAAACTAAGTTTCTGCATAATGGAATATTAAGACATATATAAGCTTTTCATGTTGTCATTATTCTTAAGAAATCTTACCATTTACTGAGTGCTTACTACATGCCAGGAAGTATTAGGTCTTTAAACAGTGTTCTCTCTAGTTTCAACAGAACCCTGTAAAGTAGGTAGATATCTAAGTAGGTAGGTAAGTAGGCAGACCAGCCAATCTCAATTTCACAAACGCACTGAGGCTCAGGGTGAGAAATTACTTACCCAGGAGCTCAGGGCTACTGAGTGGCACAGCTGAGATGTGGACCCAGGTCTGTCTCCTACTAAATGTATTACAAGTCTGAAGATGAACAGGAAACCTTTTAAGAATCCTTGTTAGTCTTGGTTAGTCCTTGTTAGTCTGAGTTAGCCCTGACCCGCCTCAGTCCCATCCAAGTTTTCATTCATTAAGAAAGAGCCTGTGAAACTTGGGAGCCCCTCATGAAGCTGAGAAGACTCAGGCACAACCATATCCACCCACAAGGCCTCTCAGTACCCAGAATCAACCTGGCTCCTATTCAGAGAAGCTGTGGGATTGAAATGAAATGTGTCCATTCCTCTGTGAGTTTCCACACATGACTCAACCCCCCACGCCACCTCCCCCGACACCACTCGCCAAGTGAAAATGACCAGCAGCTGAGGTTTCTCGAAAAAACTCACTTTCAGAGAGTGACGCCTACTCCCAGAATTTCAGCGGCATGTTTTCATTTTCCCTAAACTCATTTCCCATGAAAAAATCTGGAAATTAGCTCACAATTTAGAACACAGCGGGGAGGGGCATTCCTGCACAGAACATTTCCCAAGTGCCTACTCTGTACCAAGCCCTGGGGAGCCGAGACAGTAAGGTGGGACCCCTGCCCTGAGGTGAGGAGGCACAGCAGGCACAGACCTACATAAGGTGACCTCCCCACGCAGGGCAGAAACACAGAGGCAACTGTTCTGGGGATTAGCGGGGCCACTTGACAAAGGTAACATTCAAGCTAAATTCTAAAGGACTGGGAGGAGACAAAGTAGGGGAAAGGTTGAGAATAGAAGGGTAGGAAACACAGGTGAAGGTATAGCCCAGGGAACGATAAAGAGCTCACTATGGTGAGAGTAGAGGACATACAAGAGGGAGAAATGAGGGGTGATTCTTTTTTAACTTTTTATTATAGAAAAGTTTAGACATATATAAAAGGGGAAAAAAAAAAAAAAAAACTACTGTAATGAACTGCTCCCCGATCTACACATACCTCAGCCCCAACGATCAGAGAACCAGGGCCAATCTTGTTCTTTTGATATCCCCATCCTCCTCCTCAGCTTCTGCACAGTTTGGAAATGAATCCCAGACATCATACCTTTCAACTGTACCCATCCCACTGTGTAGAGAGTGGTGGCCAACACTTGTAATCCCAGTACTGTGGGAGGTGGAGGTGGGTGGATGCTGAGGTCAGGAGATCGAGACCATCCTGGTTAACACAGTGAAACACTGTCTCTACTAAAAATGCAAAAAATTATCCGGGTGTGGTGGTACGTGCCTGTAGTCCCAACTACAGGAGAATCGCTTGAACCTGGGAGGCGGAGGTTGCAGTGAGCAGAAATCACACCACTGCACTCCAGCCTGGGCAACAGAGCAAGACTCAATCTCAAAAAAAAAAAAGGATTTCTCAATTCTGAGAAATCCCTGAGGCCAACCCTGCATGTACAGATACGTGGACAGAGGCCCAGAGCAGCACTTGCCTGTGGACACAGAGCTAGAAAGTGGGAGAGCCAGGGCTAGAACAAGGCCTCTCAATCCTAGAGTTGGCTCTCCCCACCACACCTTGCTGGCAGCAACTCATTTCAGCAATTCTGCAGAGACAGGGAGACTTGTTTGAGTCCCAGGGTTCTGTCACTTGACATCTGCGTGACTTTGAGCAAGTAACTTACCCTATCTTAGTTTTCATGACCTTATAGAAAACAGGGATAGCATTATTATTACTTCACAGAAAGGCTGTGAGGATCATATGAGATAATACACAAAGAAGCACTTTCTAAATATACAATAAAGTATTTTTAAAACCTGAGTAATCATGATTTTAAAACCTAAGTAATCAATTTTGTTGCCAAAAATCAGACAATTCTTGATAGAAAACAGGTGCATGTGACTATTAAATAGTGCAATCGCCACCCAAGCTTTGTAAGCTCCATAAGCAAACTGGCAGGGCGTTGCTGCCTTAGAGATCACCAGCACTGATTGAAGGGGTGCGTGTGTGTGTGTGTGTTCGCATTCACATGTATGATGTCCAGACAGAAACCCTTACCTGTCTGATTCCTGCAGAGATTTGACCAGATGGGTATAGATGTCCTGCTCTTTCTTTAAGACCTGAATCAGCTCTTGATAGTCTGATGATTGTTTCTCTTCCTGGAAATGACAAAGGGCATTTGACATTAAGGGAAGAATTTTGAAAGAGTACATCCTTATATTATGCAAACATACGTCGCTAGTCCCAGTTTTTAAAACCAAACGAAGGTGAGGCCCTGTGCCTGGCTCTGGCTCAGGCCACAGTCAGAGAGCACCACCTTCAGGAGGAGTGGGGAATGACTGTCCATCACTTATCCCAGAACGAAGCTGAGAGCTGAGCTTCCAATACTGCTTCCAACAGCTGCTAGGAAGTTATGGGATTAGCCCATCGTGAGACTGTCATCCCTCAGAGCTACTGGTCACCATTTCTACAACACTACAAAAAAATGTCTTTCCATATTCACTGTTGCTCCAAAGAAGAGAAATTCACAAACCAAAACCTGGCAAGTACTGGGGACTAGGGATTTAGTGACAGTCAAGTAGAAGAGGTCAACTGAGGCATTCTTGGGAGGCATCCAGAGCACAGTGATGATTAAGAGATCTGAGTTGGATCTCTGCCACTTACTGGAGGTATGATCTTGGGTAAGTAGCTTAACAAAACTCTTTGAGCTTCGGTCTCCTCATTTATGAAATGGGGATGTCATTTTATGAATTCACATTCACAAATGTGAAATTTTTTAATGTTCAAAATTTGGTTCTGCCACCTACCAGTTCTGAGACTCTGGGAAGTTACTTATTAGGAGCCTTGGTATTCTCACCTGTAAAACTGGTGGACAATTACCACTGCCTTGTGGAGTTATGGAGCAGATGAAATATAAACTGTACTGTAAGGAATCAGGGATACCTGGAGAAATTGCTGATTCCCATATTAGGACAAGGAAAATCAGGAACAACAAAAGATATGTGTATAGTATTTTATTGTGCCAAAATATGAGGAAGTGCTTATAGAACAGTGATTGCCAGGGGCTGGAGGGATGAGGATATGGGAGATGTTGGTGAAAGGGAACAGTTTTAGTTATGCAAGATGAATAAATTCCAGAGATGTAATACACAGCATGATGACTATAAGTAACAATACCCTGGCCAGGCACAGCGGCTCACATCTATAATCCCAGCTCTGTGGGAGGCCAAGGTGGGAGAATCACTTGAGGCCAGGAGTTCAAGATCAGCCTGGGCAACATAGTGAGACCCCATCTCTATAAAAACGTAAAAAATAAAAACATGCGCAGGATATGGTGGCATGCCCCTATAGTCCCAGCTACTTGGGAGGCTAAGAGAGGAGGATCCCTTGAGCCCAGAAGTTTGAGGCTGCAATGAGCTAGAATTATGCCACTGCACTGAAGCCTGGGCAACAGAGCAAGACCCTGAAATAACAAGCAAACAAACAAAAAAATACTGTATTTTACACTTGAAACGTGCCAAGAAGGTAGAGCTTAGGTTTTTTCATCACAAAAAAAGGTAACAACATGAGATGATAGATATGCCAATTAATTTGATTATGGTGATCATTTCACAATGTGTGTATATATATATATCTCAAAACATCTAGTGTACCTTAAATAGATGCAATTTTAATTTGTCAATTATAACTCAAAGCTGAAAAAATTTTTTAAAGAAATGCTTATAATGATGGAATGTTGTCAAAAGGACACACACAGCCAGTTTGGAAAGGCTCCCACAAGCAAAATCTGGGGATGATTTGAGCATTGAAATAAATAATGAGTAATGGTTTATAATCCACTGATAATAACTGATAGTAACAGATTATAATCCACCAAATAAAATAGGAATTCATAAATCCATACTGATATGAATAGGAGGGGAAAAGAGTAGGTTTTTCTTTATAGAAAAATGATGACTAATAAGTATAGAAAGAATGAGGGAATTAGAAAAATCACCCTTCGCCAGCCATCACAGTAATAAATAATTACCAAGAAACACAAAAGGATGCTAAACTAGTAAGTAAAAGTTTGAAGACCAAGATATTTACATAGACTCAAAACACCTCCCCCAAAATATTTATTAAATACAAAGGGAAAAAAGCATAACTAGACAGTCAAGACACCTGGCAGACACTATCTTGATAAAGTTATCAAAGTTAGCATGGCTAGTAATGTGGCAAATCCAACTGTGTACCATTAGACAGGACACAATGAGAAGAATACAGCATCGCTACCATGATATTCCTGCCAAAGATGCATAAACTGAATCTAATCAGCAAGAAAACACCAAACAACCCAAACTGAAGGGACATTCTTGCGGTATAACTGGCCTGGGCACTTCAAAAGTGCCAAGGTTATGAAAGTCAAGGAAAGATTTTAGAACTGCTCCAAACTAAAGACTAAAGAATCATGACTATTAAATGCAAGGCATGATCCTAAATAGGATCCTTTTGCTACAAAGGGTGTTATTGAGACAAGTGATGAAATTCGAATGAGTCTGAGGATTAGAAGGTAGTGTTGAAGGAAATTAGTCCAGGCTAATTTCCTGGTTGTAGTGGTTGGGCTGAGGTTACACAGGAGAATGTTGCTGTTTATAAGAAATACACACTAGCACATTCAGAGGGGACAAGGCTTCACATTGGCAACTTTCAGAAGGCTCAGAAAAAATACAATCCTTTATTTTTGTACTTTTCTACAAATTTAAAACGATTTCAAAATAAGAAAAAACGTTAAAATGAAGTTAATGCATACAGAATATCCAGCACAGTGCCTATCACCAACTAAGTGCTCTCTAAATGCTGGAGGCGGATGTTCAGTTCGTGAAGAAATTGGGGCTGCAAACAGCCTTTGTAGTTCACATTGACTTGCGTTTTCTCCTAAAGCTAAGATACCACCTACGACAGGGGTTTTCAACCTGATTAAAATTTACAGGCTGAAGGAATATGAGCAAGGGAAAAAAATTACATCTCTATTTCCACTAACCTCTAACTGAAATTTAGCATTACCTTCAATTATGAATTGAAGGAATACTGCTATTGCTACAAACCATAGTAATACTAGTGGTATTACCTTGACTTTGTCATCAAAAGAAATAGTTATTTTGTATATATTGCAGATATCTCAAAATATTCATTCTTATCACTACTTCATAACTATGGTAGTTACTTATACTCACCACCATATCTTACTATTTAACATATTAATAAGGAAGCACCATTTCCATAGCATAATTTATATTTTGATAACCTAATTTCAAAATATTTGGTTTCCTTTAGAATCTTACACATATATTATATGCATTTAAACAGTTTTTCAAGATAGGGGTCTCTGGCTTCAGTAGATTCCCAACAGGATGCAGAGGGCAAAAAAGGTGAAGAAGCTCTGATCCAGGGGAATACTGTTATGCTTCCAATCCTGACAAAACAAGGCCAAGGCACCACCTGCCAATTAAAGCTTTTAAATGCTAAACCACCAGTCTGGTCATGATAAGTTAGTCATCCAGACTGCTGGAAATGTCAGGCCCTTTTGTAAATCATGCCACATGTCACTGGCACAAGGAGTTCCCAAATGCCTTTTGTACACAACAACAGAATCATGTGGGATTCTCTCAGCTCCCACCTGCACACAACCACGTGTGCAGCCAGAGGACCTCAGAGAAGAGTGGGAAGGATTTAAAGAGGACGTCAAGACCAAGGAGGCTCTCCAGGACCAGTACGCCAGCCACCATGCTAAGTGCTTTCCAGGCATTTTCTCATTTAATCTTCACAATGACCCAATGTGCTTACGTGTTACTACACTCCCTATTTTAGAGATGAGGAAACTGTGACACAGAAGGCTGTTCATGCTGAAGGTCAGGATGGTGAAGCCAGGTGTGGGCTTCAAGGCCCATTCTCTTCAGCCCACCCATCACTGCCCTATAATAGATGCCTTAAATATAATGCATCTGGGTGCTTGGCAAGGGTAACATCATCATTGTCAGCCACATAAAGGCCAGCCAAAGAAAATAAGAAAAGCCAGTGACAAAATAAGAAAATCTATTGTTTCTTGAGCACCTAGCATGAGTGGCAGTGATGATTAAGAATGTGTGACTTTATGAACTATGCGACCTTGAACAAGTTATTCAACCTCTCTATGTCAATATTCTTTTTCTTTCCTTTTTTTTTTTTTTTTCAGATGGAGTCTTGCTCTGTCACCCAGGCTGGAGTACAGTGGCGCAATCTCTGCTCACTGCAACCTCCACCTCCTGGGTTCAAGCAATTCTCCTGCCTCAGCCTTCCAAGTAGCTGGGACTACAGGCGCACACCACCACACCCAGCTAATTTTTTGTATTTTAGTAGAGACGGGGTTTCACCGTGTTGTCCAGGCTGGTCGTGAACTCCTGAGCTCAGGCAATCCTCCTGCCTCAGCCTCCCAAAGTGCTGGGATTACAGGCGTGAGCCACCGTGCCTGGCCTGTATGCTAATATTCTTACCTCTAAGTAGTGGTAATAATTCTACATACATCCTGGAGCATAAAAGAGATTAAATGAGTTAATCCAGACAAAGTTCTCAGAATGATGCCTGGCGTGAAGCAAACATTTGATACATGTCAGCTGTTACCATTATTCTTATGCTCCAAGTGCTATACTAGCTACTGACATATTATCTCTAGTTGCCACAGCATTCCAGGGAACTTCTCATTTTTCAGATGATGAAACTGACTCTGTAGGAGCAGAAGTAACTTGTTAGAGTCCACTAAGCTAGTAACTGGTAAAGTCAGAATTTGTGCCTAAGTATGTAACTTCAAAGCCAACCAAGAAAGATTGGGGAAAAAAACAGTAAACATGGATTTCTGATGGATGGCACAGACACTCCAGGAATGTATACCTGTAGGACCCAGTATCTTAACAGGACCTCTGCAGGCTGGCTGTTAGTCCTACGGGAGGACAGCCCACTGCCTGCCACACCAGGGCCTGGATCTCAGTTCAGGCTCTTTTCTTCTTTCTGGCAGCTATTCCAAAGGTTCCTCAGAATTTTCAGGACACCACTCTCCTCAGCTCCTGCCCTCCTCCCTTCCTCCTGCCCTTGCATCTCACTGGAACTGGGAAATCCCTCCACCAGAGTCCCGGGGGGGATGCCTATCCCCCCGAGACCCAGTGCTGTCATTTACCATTCTCCACTGGCACACTCGAGAGCACTTTACAGGATCTGCTCAGGCCAAACCTCATCAGGAAGCCCTTCCTTGACTGACAAAGATGTCCTCCTCCAGCCCCCAGAGCTGGCATGCCAGCCACCTGTTTACAAGGCTGAGGGCTCCTGGCAAGCAGCAGTGTCCTGAGCTAGGCACAGTGTCTGGCACAAATCAAACGCTGCCACAAATAATTGCTAAACTGATGATTAAGTAGGTAAGAGGGGAACTCAGAGACCGATATGAATCTTAAGAGCAGAGATTCCTGGGGATATTTTGCATAATGGAAGTCAGAGTGAGTCAACGTCTTCCTAGAAGCAAATTGCTTACCCATGTTAAATAAATGAACTCTTTGAAGCCATTTGGGTCCCATTTCATCAATCACCTATTCCCCTGTGTTGAATCATGCCCCATTAGAATGAAGTCATTTGGCTCCCTCAGCAGAGCTGACAAACCAGTAGATCTCCTCGGCACACAGGCAGGCGGCCAGGATGCCCAGAGGGGAGTCATGAGAAGCACCTGCTCAGCAGGAGCAACCAACCCCCACTCTCCCCTCTCCACCCAGCCCCTCCAAACAAAAAGCAACCCAGACAGTAGGTCTCTCAGTGCAGAGAAGACTCATCACTGCTGCACATCTGCTGAGTGTCTGGCTCTGCGATGTGTTCTCCACGGCCCTTGGAATGACCACCTCGCTCACCCCATTCCCCTGCCTCACCTGAGAACTGTCCCTACAACACAGGGGTGAGTCCCAAGAAGACTCCTCTCCTTTGTAAGCCAGGCCCTGGGCTCACTTGCTAACCCAGTACAGTTCTCTCCCAAGAACTGAGAGATTTAAACCAAGACACCAGACAGCTGGGAGTCTCGGGGTCTGTGTCATGTCACCGACAGAGCCCTAGAGTCTGGGACTTCTGTGGTTGAGGTCCATGGTGCTGCCCCAGTTTCACCCTCCCCAAAGTGTGGCTGCTCAAGTCTTGCCTGGCATCCGTGACAGCCTCAAGTCTGCTCCCAATCAATATTCCCTTTCATGGTGGTTGTGCTCAAACTATCCAACGTGAGGTTCTGTGGCCTGCAACCAAAAGAACCTTAACTAATCCACTTCCATTATTTCTAATCCTCTCAAAAGGCAGGCATGTAACTGTCCACTTCACAGATGAGGAAAGTGAGTTTCAGAGGCATTAAGTGAGTTGCCCAAGATCACAGACCTAGTGAGTAGTAGGACTGGCATTCTGACGCCAAAGTCGGGCATTTTCTACTTTACCGTAGTTTCCTTAATGACTTGAAGGAAACACATGTAACGTGCAGACCACATCTAAAGAGACAGCAGACCTGTAATGAGAAAGCTTAATGGATCACTTCTTGGTAATCAGGCAATTTAGAGGCCTGGTAGGTAGATGGGGTCTATTTCAGTAGCTATGTCACAGCCCTGCAACAAAGACATTAATTTTAATACTCGGAAAATTCAGCAGCGATGTCCCAACCATGTCAATAACCAAGCTATCAATCTCTGGCTGCAGTAAGTTAAATATGGTCAGTGTGTTGTGCTCTCTATTCTTCAATTCCCTAGTCATCTAGCATTAATTCTCAGGATCACACAATGATTAGAAGGAAAACAGACTGCTCAGAGTCTATGGAGACATGATCATAGCCTCAAGTTCTTTCTAGAAATGGGCAGAGGATGAAGTCTAAACCAACACAAAATAGCCAAGGGCACAGCAGAATAAATTCACATTTTCTACAAAGAAAGAACTATGATCTGAAAAGCACACCTTTCTTGGGGCCGGGGGAGTGGGGGGTACGACTGTAAGGCTGCAACAGTTGGGATTTCTTAAAGTGACAGCAGAAATTTACAATTCTTAAGTGATCACTTAAAATTCTTTTGTTGCTGTTGTTTTGTTTTTTAAGAAGACTGGGTCTCAGCCAGGAGAGGTAGCTCATGCCTGTAATCCCAGCAATTTGGGAGGATGAGGCAGGAGGATCACTTGAGGTCACGAGTTTGAGACCAGCCTGGCCAACGTGGTGAAACCCTGTCTCTACCAAAACTACAAAAAAATTAGCCAGGCATGGTGGCACATGCCTAGAATCCTAGATACTTGGGAGGCTGAGGTGGGAGAATCACTTGAACCCGGGAGGCGGAGGTTGCAGTGAGCCAAGATCATGCCACTGCACTCCAGCCTGGGTAACAGAGCAAGACTCTATCTCAATAAATAAATAAATAAAGAGACTGGGGCTCACTCTGTGACCCAGGCTGGAGTGCAGTGGCACGATCATAGTTCACTCCAGCTTCAAACTCCTGGGCTCAAGCAATCTTCTTGCCTCACTCCTGAGTAGCTGCGACTACAGGCATGCACCACTATGCCAACCTGATTTTTTATATTTTTTTTTTTTTTTTTTTTGGTAGATGCTGGGGTCTTACTAGGTTGCTAAGACAGGTCTCCAACTCCTGGCCTCAAACAATCCTCCTGTCTCAGCCTCCCACAATGCTAGGATTACAGGTGTGAGCTATGATGCCTGGCCAGTAAATCTCTATCTACAATTTGCAATTCATCTTGCAGAACACAATTAAAGCCTTTGCTAAAATACTTAGGTATTTGACACAGTAATTTAAATATCACCAGGATCTGAATATTACCAAAATGCCAGCCAGTACCTTTATATTTCTGGTCATATGAAGTACATCACCTAGCACAAAAAAACTAAAAACAAAATGATAAAACTGAAATTTTAAAATACGCAACCTGTCCAATAAATTTATAAACATTTTGTTCAATATTTACATAATTTTTTTTGGGGGGGAGGAGTCTCGCTCTGTCGCCAGACTGGAGTGCAGTGGCACAATCTCGGCTCACTGCAACCTCCGCCTCCCGGGTTCAAGCAATTCTCCTGCCTCAGGCTCGTGAGTAGCTGGGATTAAGGGCACGCACCACCACACCCAGCTGATTTTTGTATTTTCAGTAAAGACGGGATTTCACCATGTTGGCCAGGATGGTCTCGATCTCTTGACCTCGTGATCCACCTGCCTCGGCCTCCCAAAGTGCTGGGATTACAGGAGATACTTTTTACATGACTAAAATGTGATTCAAAATAGCATTTTAGTTTAACTAAATACATTCATAGTAATGAAGATATTTCCATCTAAAATAACCTGATGAGCTGCTATCTTGGTGTGAAACAGACTATGCCTTATACTACAGGTTAATGTGAATCTTAGCCAACTAAAGTTGGTCAAAATCAAATTAACTAAACGCTAGTTAGAATCACAAAATATTAGCCCTCTGAGATTTAGTTATAAGACTTGCCCCAGGTTACGTAAGTGAAATGACAGAGTCAACAGAGAGAAATCCAGGCCTCCAGATTGCTGGCCCAGCCCAAGGGCTCCACAAGTCCATGCTGATGCTCTCAAGAGAAACAGCAAAATGCAAATACACAAACGGTCAGAATTAAGAAACAGCTCCAACTGCTCAGCCAATGATACCCCCAGGACAAGCTCTGATACTGAGCAGATACACAGCACAGTGGCTAGCACTGGTTGCTAAAATACTGAAATACTTCCACACCGGTTGGAAAATAAACCCTGGTCCATCCACTCCAACCACGCTAGCTGCCCTGGTCCCTCCCTAGGGACCTCCCAGGAGGTCCCTAGTAGTTTTTAAACTACAGGGTTTGTGCCTGGCACAGGAGCAGGCCTCCAGGTCCCCACTCCAGCCCTAGTGCCCAAGTCTTTTCTGAAGGCTGATGCCCATGCTGTACAAGTTGTTAATTATTTTGAGAATCACCCTTCACAAACCTGCAAGTCACAATCAGAGCCATTCATCAGAAAACTAATTTGCATAAGAGTTCTCTATCTTCCAAATGTATGAAGTTAATTTAAGCCAGTTTTTTTTTTTTTTTTAAGTTAATTCTTTTCCTTTCCCATATCTGGCTGCCTGGTTGCATTATTCATTCATTCACTCAACAAATATTTACACAGCCAGGCAACAGGCTGAACACTGGGATTTGGAACATGTGCCAGTTCCCTACCCCAGAAGTGCCTGCCCATGGTGCTATACGGGAGCCCAGGTGAGGGGAAGCAGAAGGGTGGATCCCATAACTCCAATGTACAGAGTAAGTGCCATGAGGGGCACTTACTAGAGGGGACCGCACTACTAAGCAGGATCAGGAAAGACTCCAGAGGGAAGGTGACACTAAGAAGGCACCTGCAGAGATGTTCAGGAGTTAGCATGTAAACAAGGAAGGAAAAATCATTCCAAGCAGATGGAACTACACATGCAAAGACACAGAGAGGTACAAACATGGTGTTTTCAGGAATCTATAAGAAATTTGCTATTGCTGGAGATGAAAGAAAATGAGATTGGAAAGATGATTTGGGGCCAGATAAGGAAGGGCCTGCTGTGCCATTTTTTGTGTGAATTTAAACAGGAACACTTACAAAACACTTGGGATTACATAGTTCTTAAGAGGTGAGCCCTGATAGAGCAAATGAGGCTTCTGGTTCAACAAGCTGTGATTTCTCAGTTTCGTGTGCAGTGCAAAGACTAATACTCAGTTGAAGGATATTAATCTGTAACGTGGTAGGCTAAGAACTCCTCCTCCTACCTGTTGTAGGCTCAATTATCAACAAGAAGGCATTTGAGGATCTCTAGATCAAAGGAGTTATCAAGTATGTTTCAAAAAAGTATATGAATCCATTCGCATGTGAATGTCCAATTTCAGTCAAGCTTACCTTAGAGAAGATGGTTTTGCTGCCTGGTGACTGTTGAGAAGGGCACTTTTCTGTTATTAAGCCTTCACTCCTGAGCTCGAGATCCTCTGCAGTCATTAAATAGTGGTTCTGTTGTATTACTTCCAAATCTTTTTCATTGAATTTCTAATGAAATAAAACAAATTATAAGGAAGTTGACATCAAGAAAAAAATATTAAGAAATTGTCCCAAACTCCTTAAGGAAAAATATTTTGTTTTTTCACAGTACTCCTATATCCCCTACATAATTTTCATCATTCCAAAATACTAGGCAATTACAAAACTGTCATGCAACTCCATTTCTATGCTGTTACAATTTGCAGAATAGCTGCATGCCAGCAAAGCAGAGCCAAGGACGGTGGCAGTCGCTACAAACCATACTCGCTCGCCACCACTGTGACTACCTTCCAGAAGGTGTGGAGGACAAAGTCAGGCTCTGACCCAACAGACCTGGTTCCAAACCTAGGTGCATCCTGCTCAGGATGCGATCATTTCCAGCCCTGCAGGCTCATGGAGATGATTACAAGACTTGTACATCAAAACCCAACGAAGTCTTAGTCTCTCTTGAAATGTTACAAATTTGGTAAAACTTGAACTGTCCATATCCAAAAGGAGATCTGACTTCCAGGAAAAAAAGCCAAGACTGCAAATATTGCTTTAGGGTCTGGTCACATATGAAAGGCTCCCTCATGATCACACACAATACGATTCCACTGACTGAACCCTTCAGAAGATCTAACATCCAACAACACAACAGGACTGGAGACCGTATCACTAGTCTTCTGCATGGAATCTATTCCTAACTATTTAAAATCCTGGTAACTCCTGAACTAGGATTCTGTCCACTCTTGTCAAAAATTAAGGGTAAGAACCACATCTTATTCCTAAGCACCTAGCAGAATTAATGTATCCTTTCAAATTTTTATAAGAAATTAGGTGAACACAAACAAAAAAAGTAGAGGTAATTCTTTATAAAAACCCATTGAACTGTAATAGAAAGAACTAGGAATCAAATAACCAATACTGACTTTCTAGAATTGTAACAATACAGTTGTGCTTAAATTACACCATTCATTTTCATTTTTCTAAAGTCCAATTACAGATATATACAGTTTAACCGTCAAATAGTACTACAAGGCTTAAATGGAAAATGGTGTCCTCTCCCTCTCCTCTCCTCTCACCTCCCAAATCCCACTCCCAGAGAAAAACAACTTTCAACTCTTTAGCTATTTCTTCTGCTATATACCTCCATGTTTCTATATTACATTCCTATTCTTACATGGCTTGGTTTCTTAAGTTTAGATTTTTACCTACTGGCTCCTACCATAGAAGTTTAAGGATTCAGCTCTTATATCCTCTGTCCTTCAACACTTTTCCTAATAATATCCCAATTTTAGTTAAATCAATATTCTGCATTTACATTATAGCCAAGCAGATACTGCTCATGACTTAGCCATACAGTGTTCTGTGATCACACATCAAAAAATTGACCATTTGCATTTTAGTTTCTTGGAGAAATCCCAACTGAAGCCCTCAAGAGTTCAAATCTGGGCTTTCTACATAAGCAGCTCAGCTCTCATCCCAGGACTTCCCTTCACCACATGCCACGTGAATTCCCTACTTTCTAGAGCCCACCTCTCTCCCATTTGGTTATTCCTTTATACATATGGAATCATCCTACAAGAGCTTCCTGCAAAAGAGTACATAGAAGGCAGATGACCGTAGGTACCAAATGTCTGAAAATGCCTTTATTCTGCCCTCACACTTGCTGACAGCTTAGCTGAGTACAGAACGCTGGATTGGAAATCACTTTTCCTCAAAATCTGAAAGCATTGCTCTTCCATCTTCTGGTTTCCAATGTTGCTGCTGAGAATTCTGATGTCATTCCAAGTGTGGGTTCTTCGTATGTGCCCTGTATTTTCCTCTCTGTGGAAGGCTTTCAGGTCCTCTCTTTATCCCTGTGTTCCGAAATTTCAAAATGACACACCATGGGGTATGGGTCTTTTCTCATTCTTTATGCTAGAAACATCGCAGGCCCTTTCAATGTAGAAACAGTTGTCCTTCCACGCTGGGGAATTTTCTCCTATTACTTTGAAAACTTCCTTCCCTCTGCTTTGCCTGTTCTGTCTTTCTGGAACTCCTATTAGTCATATTTTGGATCTCTTGTATCAAGTCTCTAGGTTTCTTATCTTTTCTCTCCCATTTTCTCATCTTTTTATTTGTTTCTATTTTCTGAAAGACTCAACTTTATCTTCCAACTTTTCTCACTCTTCTTTTAAACATTTTTATATTTGCAATCATACTTTCAATTTCCAATAGGTCATTCTTCTTTTCCAAATAACTTTTTTGTCAGAGCCTTATCTAAAGGTGTTATAGCCTGAATTTTTGGATTTTTAAAAGCTGTCTTGTTTTTTCCTCCTTGCATGTTTCTTATTTCTTCTATGTACCTCTGCTCTGTTTGGCCTTTGTCTTAACTCTTTTTTTTTTTTTTTTTTTTTTTTTTTGAGAAGGAGTTTCGCTCTTGTTGCCCAGGCTGGAATGCAGTGGCACGATCTCGGCTCACCGTAACCTCCGCCTCCCAAGTTCAAGCAATTCTCCCACCTCAGCCTCCCGAGTAGCTGGGATTACAGGCATGTGCCACCACACCCAGCTGATTCTGTATTTTTAGTAGAGACGGGGTTTCTCCATGTTGGTCAGGCTGGTCTTGAACTCCCAACCTCAGGTTATCTGCCGACCTCAGCCTCCCAAAGTGCTGGAATTTCAGGCATGAGCCACCACGCCAGGTCATCTTTCCTCCTAAATTCTTTTCTCCTATTTGATAAACCCAGGCCATCCACCTACTTTTAGGAGTTAGAAGTATTCAGCAGCTCTGAGAGTGTGGAAAGGATCTGTCAAAGGTGGCCTCACAGTGAGGTGCTCAGGTGGGGGCCCAGGTATTTTGCTGGAGGACCCCCAATTGTCAGCATCTTTCTGTTGTTTCTCCCCTCCGAAGCATCTCACTGCTGGGCATGCACACTTCCACTCCCTCCCTGTTTTCACTTAAGTGGTCACTCCTGCTTTCAGTTACATCTGGTGACCCCATAGCCAGAGCTTCTCTGGTTTAAGGTCTCCAGAGATCTCCTGCTTGTGAGGAGAGGGTCACCTATAACTGCTTAGAATTCCAGCCAGTCTCCCATTTTTAAAGTTACCAGGTATATCCAATGCATGCCATGCCTTTCTGGGGTTCTGTAGCATAAATCAGCTTGCTTCTTGTTGGCTTTTTGTCCCAAAGGCATGTAGCTGTGTGGAGAAAGCTGAATCCTATGCCCTTAACACGGTCACCCATCCACTTAGCCAAATTTTTTTCTGTCTTTTTTTTCTTTTTACCTCTTTTGTCTACAAGCCACACTTATCCAAAATTCTGTTGACAACTCACATTTGCTATTATACCTCCTTCCATTCTCCTAGTTAGTCCCTGTGGGTTTATACCTTTTTATTCTTTCACTGTTATTCTAATGAGGTTTCTGTAGGAAGCAGAGTTAAATGCCTGTGTTTACTCCATCATGGTTATCTGTAAGTCTGAGGTGAATCTCAAAAATTCACTACATGATCAAACAAGAAGGGTACTCCTAAAGAAAAAGGAACAGTCAGAAGAAAAGTAAAGGGGAGTGAAAGAGCATGGTATAAATAAGTAACAGGAAACATTTGCAGTAGAAGAGCCTCAGTGAAGTAGCCTGAGCACTAGGGCAAAACAAGCCAGAGCGTGACTCTAGGCTCTGCTATGTAGTCGTCATATGACCCAGGATACGTTTCTTCCCTTCTCTGAGTATCTGTTTCACCACACTTACCTCCCTGGTGGCTGAAGCCCAAATGACATCATGAAAGCTCTAAAGTATTCTGAAACATAGCAATGATTACTGTAATCATAAATATTTCTGCAAAAGAATTGTTTTTAAAAAACAACCCATGCCAAATGAAAAAGTTAAATACAAAATTACAGTACCTGAAGTAACATGTCCTTGTGATTGGTCCTTTCTGTTAGATGTTTGATCACTTCCTCTTGATTGTGCAATTTTTTACTGCTTTCACTCAAAAGATTCTTGTAACGATTTTCCATTGCTTTCTCTCTTTCATTCACTTCATTGCGTAATTTTTCAACCTCATTTCTAAGATCCTACCAGAAGAAAATGAAAAAATGGAATTTACTTGACAAAAATTTCAATCTCTTATGTGTTTGACTTGCTAAATTACTGCTACAAGAGAGGAAGATAATAGATGTATTTAAGGCAATATACAAGTGTATATTTCCTTCTCACTTAAAATCTTACAAAAACCACTCTAAGAATAATCTGAAATTTGGCAAAAGATTTACGAACAGATAATTTATCACAATATTATTTAAAATGCTGGAAAACCAGAAAGAAACTAGATAGTCAACAACAGAGAAATAATTATAGAGTATGGTATTTAAAAAACACACACCCACAATTATGAGTCAAAACAAACCAGAGTATTCAACTGTACAGATAATAAGATGCTCATTATTTTCTAAATGTTAATATAAATGTCATAAGGCTATGAGGTAACACATCAAAACAACAACAGTATATCTAAGTAGAGGAATTGTGGGTAATTTTCCATTGATTTTTACTTACTTATTTTTGTAAGTTTCCACAATTTCTATATAATCCTGTATTATCTTCACAATCAGGAAAAACACTGTCTTACTACCACTTACAAAGAATTTATAATAACATTTAAAAAGTTCATGTTATTCCCATGTTATAGAAAAAGGAAAAAAAACTGTATACAGAATGATTGTGACTACCTTTAAATATGTATACTATTTATAATACTGAAGCACTATTCATAATAGCAAAAGGCTGTAAACAATCCAAATGTCCACCAATAGAGGAATAAACTATGGTACATTCTCACAGTGGAGCACTCTTAAGCTATAAAGGAAAAGGAATGAGGACTCTCTCTCTATATATAAATATACTGCCCTAAAGTAATCTTCGGAATATTTTGTTAAATGTGTATGGCAGCAGCAGAGACCCAAGAGAAATAAGTATGGATAGCATACTGCCATTTATTTAACCATAAAACAAATTAAATCACTGCCTATAAGGTGTAAGAGAGAATAAGGTAGAAGAGACAAAGACAGAGACTAGAACTCATTTTACAGATGTGTCATTGCAATCATTTAAATGTTTACACAATTATCTTCAAAATAAAATAAAAATCCCCTAAAACTGAAAAAATAGCAAGCAAACAAAAGAATCTAACTTTGTAACCAGTTAACTGGTTAACCCAACAAGACAGAAATTATTTCAATAACTTTGAAGCAGAATAATTTGTACATCCCTAGTGGGATATTTCTCTAAGTACAAAAGAGGTTGTAAAAAAATCTTAAACTGTTTTTAGTAATCATCTTATAAGTAATGATATTGGTAATGTTATTCTGAAACTGTGTGAGTATATATAACATATATATTTATTAAACAATTATTGTCATAAAATCCAAAACCTTAAGTAGAAAAGAAATACAAACATAAAAGAAGTTAAAACTTGTCACTCTAAATGTGAATTTGAAATATCAATATGAACTTCTATTTTCTGTTGTTTCCTTTCTTTCCCTAAAAAAGGTTAGAATCGGTGTCCTCCTTGGTATCCAGACTAGAGTCTCTAAATGCCTTTTCCTATAAAAAAAGAACAGGGTTCCTTAAAGCAGTGGTTCTAAAGTACAGTCCTTAGAACAGCACAATCAGTATAACCTGCATATATGCAAATATATTGCTGGTTCTGAGGATGGAAAGGGGACTCAGACCTAGAAATCAGGTAGGCTCTAGGAGCTGGAAACGGCAAGGAACTGACTCTCCTCTAGAGCCTTCAGGAAGAATGCAGCCCTGCCAACACCTTGATTTTAGTCCAGTGGGACCCATTTCAGACTTCTGACTTCTAGAATTGCAAGATAATAGATTTGTATTGTTAAGCCACCAAGTTTGTGGTAATCTGTTGAAGCAGCAATAGAAAGCTAATAATACAGTCACCATCGGAGGATTCTAGGGAACTTGTTTTGACTTTCCTGTATGAGCTGCACCTCAGGGTAACTAAATAGGTGATGAAAAACCAAGTTTCTCTTTATAGACGTATTCAGCTATAAAAGAAGGAATAATGAAATCAAATTATCACCATTTGCAAATGATCAATATCTAGTAACATCACAAAAAGAGGGACTATCAAATACTTGAAAGTACAAATGACCATTTATGATGTAATCTTGCCAAAAAATTTAACCTGAATTTGACCATGCATCTTATCTAAACTACCACTTTACTAGAAATAGAGTCAACAGAGAAATAAGTCAAATGACATTACAGAAACAGTCAGCAAAATCCATAATGTGAAAAACTCTAAAGAACAAATGACCCAACATATTCAACAAATAAATTACATGGGGAAAAAAAAAAAAAAAAAAAAAAAAAAGAGGGAAAACCTGCTTACTTATTAAACAATAAGCTAAAAAGTTGGCCTGTAATCTCAGCACTTTGGGAGACTGAGGCAGGCAGATCACTCGAGGTCAGGAGTTTGAGACCAGCTTGGCCAACATGGCGAAACCCTGTCTCTACAAAAAATACAAAAATGAGCAGGGTGTGGTGGCAACCCTGTCTCTACAAAAAAATACAAAATGGGCAGGGCATGGTGGCACATGCCAATCCCAGCTACTAGGGAGGCTGAGGGAGGAGAATCGCCTGAGCCCAAGAGGCAGAGGTTGCAGCGAGCCAAGATGGCGCCACCACACTCCAGCCTGAGCAATACAGCAAGACTCAGTTTAAAAAAAAAAGAAAGAAAAGGAAAGAAAGGGAAGAATGAACTCTGTAGAATCAGTCTGAATTCATGATCACACACACATACACACAGAACTGGAAAGATATATAGATGTTTGTATGCATGTGTCATACACATATTTCAGCTCTGTACACTGACAAATCCTAGAGGCAGTAACACTCCAGTAGTAATGAGGATACCCATCATTCACATCTTGGTTTCTAAATACCATTTTCCAATAAAAGAAACCAGTGTTTCTTGGGAAAATATTTGCTTCCAGGCCTGGAGCAGGGAAAATATAATACAAGATGAGCCCAGGAGATCTTGTGCTCCTAGAAAGCAAGGAATTGCTCAAAAAACAAAGAGTTATGTTGAAAAGGCACAGGAATCAATTTAAAGGAGCTCCCAATGGCCAAATATGGGTCACTTTGAACAATAAAATAAATAATGATAGTAATGGCTTATAACTTATAGAGTAAAACAACATCTGCAAGTCCATACTGATAGAAACAAATAACTAAATAATAAACAAATGCAGAAGGAGGAAGAGGACAGCTCTTCCTCATAGTAGACTTACAACTAATAAGAGTAGAAGAAAAGATAGAAAAAGAAAATAACAACTAGGTAAACACCACAGTAATAATTGTTGCACGTAAGAATCATCAATGAATGCTAGAATTCTTCAAAGTATAAAGAGAAACAGGATATTCATATAGTCTCAAAAGACCTCCCCACAAAATTAATTATAAAGGTAATAAAATACTGACTTTATAGTGAAGAAACCCAGAAGATTCCACTTTAACCAAGTGACTAGCACTAACCTCACCAATAATGACAGACTGACATTACGCACCTACAAATAAGATACACCAAGAAGAGCACGTCACTTCCATGCTATTCTTGCCAAAAACACACAACCTCAATCTAATCATGAGAGTGTTGGGAGAAAAGCTGAGTATTGGGAGAAGCTGAAGCAGAGCTTGATATCTGACATAATGTAAAGAGTCTTGGAACATGCCCGGGGTCCAGGGTCTAAAACTCCTTATGGCCTTTGGAACACCAAGCTCTGTGCTGAAGGGTGGAAGGCTACCCTGATGCACCATAATCTAAGTCCAGGGCATAAAACCCCTCTTGGCTTGGACAGAATCCAGGAATCAGGGACTAAAACCCCTTGTGGCTCTGGAATGTGTCTAGACTTGCTGGCTCCTTGCTCCTTGCTCGCCCAGGATTAATTGTATCAAGTTAAAAGAACCTGCTCTCCATTATCTCAAGTAGCAGAACATGTTCCATATGCCTCACAGGAAATGCTAAACCGTCACAGCTGTAGATCATGTACTTGCCCTTTCCCATATTCTCACCACCTGTTTCTTTGTTTGATCACCAATAAACAGTCTGGGCTTCCAGAGCTCCAGGCCTTCACAGCCTCCATACGTAGCGATGGCCCCCTGGTCCCACTTTCTCTTTCAAACTGTCTTTTCTCATTCCTTTGATTCCGACGGACTTCATTGCCCCCACAACCTGCTGTTGGGTCTGATCACCCTAACATGAGAGAAACACCAGGCAGGCCCAAATTTAACAACATTTCACAAAATAACTGACCAGTCCTCTTCAAACCAGTCAAGGTCATAAAAGACAAAATCTGAACAACTGTTCCATATTAGCCAAGTCTAAGCAGACATGACAATTCAATGTGGATCCTTCATGAGATCCTGAACCAGAAAAGGCTCACTCATGGGAAAACTGGCAGAATTCAAATAGAGTCTGTAGATTACTTCATAGTGTTGCATCAATGTTAATTTCCTGATACTGATAAGTATGCCACAGTTACGCAAAATGTTAACACTAGGGGATATATAGGAAGTCTCTATATTATTTTTGCCCCTTTCCTGTATGTTTAAAATTATTTCAAAATAAAAAGGTTTAAAAAAAAAAAGCATATCGACAGGTGTGGTGACTCACGCCTGTAATACCAACACTTTGGAAGCCCAAGGCAGGAGGATCACTTGAGCCCAGGAATTTGATACCAGCCTGGGCAACATGCATCACAAGACCCCATCTCTAAAATAAATAAATAAATAAATAAATAAATAAATAAATAAATAAAATGCAATGTATACACCTTGTTTGGATCACAATTTATCTTTTTTTAGAGACAAGGTCTTAACTATGTTGTCCAAGTTTATCTCAAATTCCTGGGCTCAAGCAATCCTCCCATCTCAGTCTCCCAAAGTGCTGGGATTACAGGCATGAGCCACCACAGCCATCCTTGGATCATGATTTAAACAAACTATTTCAAACAATTGCTTTTAATGAGACAATCAGGGAAATCTAAACATTTATTGGTTATTTGGTAATTTTAAGAGATTACTACCCTTTTGAAAGTGAAAATGGTACTTTTTAAAGCATACTGAAATACTGATAAAATAGTATGTCTGGGAATTGCTTAAAATAATTCAGTGTTAAAAAGGAGGGAATGAGGGGGAGGGCAGAGATGACACAAGATTAGCTCTGTTTACGATGGCTAATGCTGGGAGACAAACACACAGGGATTCAATATACTATTCTCTCTCCTTTTGTGGGTATTCTCAATTTTCCATAATGAGCAGGGTCTTTTTTTTTAAGGTACTTATTAGAAACCTGCAAGAAGTATCAGAACACACGATTATAGACGATTTTTTTAAATTGTGTTATTCTTTTCTCAATTTTAAAATATTTCACACTAAGCAGACACTACATTCATAATTGGTAAAGTAACATTTTTTAAAATGCTTTAAAAATTGTTAATTTTTTTCTTGGGCAAAAGGATGATGATGAGATTGCCTTAAACCTTTACTCCAAACAGCCAGACTAAGAACTTATCATGAATTATAAATGTCAGTAAATAGAAATTCAATTTGGAGAAGGAAAGAAAGGGTTTTTCTTTTATTTTATTATACAAATGATACTAAAGCAACATTAACAGAATTCTAAAGCTAAAGAATAAAAACACTCCCCCAAAATACAGTCATGGCAATATATTAAACCATTTTCAAACAGTAGGTGGCTCCTTTCAGTTCTTGTCCATCTGCAGCCCTAATTTTTGTACAGTTTTAAGTTTGGTATGGACTTTACCCTATTTCACTTTACTCCATTATACTATGGCTTACAAAGAGCATAGAGCAATTAAATAATGATGACATAAAAGAACAATTAAATAACAAGAAAAGTTTAAGAGTATAAAGTCAAGAAAAGTTTTTTGCTTTGTTTCATTTAAAGTACAGAGATGAGAAAGGTCTAGAGAGCTGCTATAATATGGAGCTTCCAACTTGGCTCTGCTCATCCTTTTAGTCTAAAGGAAGGCGGGACAGGTGGTGAGGCCGTGCCTAAAGCAAAAGATACCACATGATCATACCACATGATTATATCACATGATCTTTATGCTTACCAATTTTAATGCATGTCTCTTAGGTCACTTAACTACTTTCCCACTGTCACCAACTGTTTGCTAGTACAGAAAATACAACAAAGAATAGCTGTGAGCATAAAACAAGTTTTTTTTCTAACTTCTGATTTGTTTTCTTAGGCTAAATCCCCAAAAGTAGAATTACTAGGGCAAAGGATAAGCATGTTTTCAGGATTCTTTCTATAAAGTGACAAACTTCCTTCCAAAAAAACAGTGGCAAAAATGCAATCACCAAGTGGGAGTTTTTTGTTTTACCACATCCTCACCAGCACTGATATTTTCTTAAATGTTTGCTAATTTAATTGGTATAAAAAGGTTCTTCACAAGTCTTTGAATTTGCATTCTTTGATTGCCAATCATGCTTCTATATATTTGACTATTGTTTGAATTTCTCCTTGTACAAATTGTCCTTGTGGGCCATGAATGAAAATAGTTTCAAGGAGAGTCATAATGCAAAGCTGATCTCTCAAGAATCACCCAAGGTATACATACACAAACATACACACACAAGCTCATTTTCACCCTACATTACAAAATCTACCAAGGCAAGGTCTAGCTACCATACTAACGCTATTAGAGAAAAGGCTGATTATGAGGCTGATTATCATCATGTTTTTGCCTTCCTGATTGTGTTTTGCTGGCCAGTGACTGCTCAGAAACAGTCAATACCACCAGTGCCAGAAGAGCAACTGTGGCTAAAGGGTAGGTACTGAGTGGAGTAAGGCGGGTGCTGGGAACTCCCATACCTGAAAGTTCCTACACCTGGGAGCTCCCACATCTGAGTTCTATCAATAATAGAAGCTACTGTGTGTCAACAGCCTACCATTGTTCCAGGCAAGGAGCTAGACACTTTCATAATGACGTATTTACTCTTCACAACATAGGATGACCCACAAGGCCCCCACCAGCTGGCCTCTTCTCCTGTGGCTCTCCCCAACCAGTTCTTCTCCAGCAACCCTGGCTGTCTTGCCGTTCCTCTTACACACCAGGTCAGAGCCCTTAAGCCTGCTGCTCTCTCTATCTGGAAAGTTCACCAGGTTGCTCCCTTACTTTCTTCAAGTGAGTGCTCAACCATCATCTTCTCAGACCAGTCTTCCCTGACCATCCACCCTATTCTCCATATTCCTTCCCTGCACCATTGTACCCCATGGTACCTCCTAATATAGTATTTAATTTATATGTGTATTTTGCTTACAGTTTTCCCACCAGAATGCAAATTCCGGCAGAGAGTTTTGTGTATTTTGTTGGCTGCTATATCTCCAGCACCTAGAATGGTACCTGGCACATGGCAGACACTGTGGCAGATTAAACATAGCCATAAATTATTTGACTTTCCTTCCATTAAGAGGTGTGGACTCTATGTTCCCCCTATTGAATCTGGGCAGCGTAGCACCTGCTGTGACCATGAGAATATGGCAGAAGTGATACTGTGTCAGTTTCTGTTCTTTCCAGCCATCCCCGACAAGGTACCAGACATGTGAGTGAAAAAATCGTGAACCCTCCAGCCCACCCCATCCACCAGCTGAACACCATGAGTAACCTGGGCCACCTGGAGCAGAAAACCCAGCTATGCCCTGCCCAAGTCCTTGGCTCACAAACTCATGAGGTATAACGAAATGATTGTTGTTTTAAGATACCACATTTTGGGGTAATTTGTTATGCAGCAATAGATAACCAAGAAAGCACTCAATAAGCATCTGTTGGATGACTGAATGAATCAAGCAATGAGATGGATGGGACTACTCCCATTTTATGAATGAGGAAACAGGCTGAGACAGGACATTTGCCTAAGATCACCGTCACCAAGGGACAGCACCTGCCTTATTCCAGGTCTCTCTCATTCCGAATCTTCTCAGTTTGCCTCCACACCATGGTTTAGATCTCTTTTGCATGACTCACTAACGCAATGATCCCAATTCACTTAATGTACATCTAACACTCACTTTTAGAAATCTTCCCCTGAAAAATGCTGTGAAGAATACCTATAAAACCTGTGTTAAGCCAGACATTTAGGTACACCTTTAAATTCACAATAAATGTGTATGTCATCCTAGAAAGATCGCGCATACCCGTTAATTCTAAAAATGTTCATGTATCATGCTGAGTAAAGAGTGTGCACTTTTCCTGTGCACAGTAATTACAGGTCCACTTACCTCATTTCCGAGATTCAGTTTCCTCCTCTATACAAACAACTATCAGACCCATATTTTGATGTCTGGTTCAAGTTCCAGTGCATGTATATGTATTCAGCAACCATTTATTCCATTCTCCTTTTAATCTCCTTTTAATTTTTAATTCAGCTACCTAGGTTAAGAACGTCTTACATGGCTTAAGCGATAAGGGATACTAATGTGCCACATTTCTCCCACAAATCCCCTAACAGAGTTGACAACATGAAAATGACCTGTTACAGAATTCCACAAAGGACATGTAGTTCTGTCATTCCCCAAGATTAGGAGTTCTTAACCTAAGGACCATTGACTGGGCCAGGGATCCTATGCAAATTTGTGTGTGTGTACATTTGGGGTGGGGGGACAGGTAGAGGGCCCACAGCATCATCAGGATCTTGGGGAAAGTTAGGATACCGAAGAGTATAGACCGCTTCTCTTATTTTACTCATTAGTTATGGAAACCACCATTTACTGAGAACCAGCTATGAACCACACACAGGCCAAGGCATTTTTTACATAAAATATCTCCAACCCTAATGACCGCCTACATGGTAAGTATTATTAATCCTGTTTTTACAGAAAGAGAACTAAGGCCCACAGAGGTTGAGAGATTTTCACAAAGCTTTACAAAAGCTCTAGTAAGTTCTAGTGCTGAAGTTCAAACCCCAGTCAGTGTGACCCCAAATTCTGTGCTTTTTCCACCCATATGTGCTATTGTTAATGCTAAAGAAAACATAAAACCACTCTGTGACATAGGCTTCCACTAATAATGCCAATAATTCCAATACCTGAAATTAATTTATCATTTCTTAAGGACTTGGATTGATGGACTCTCTAGCCTGAGATTGAGGCCCTCCTACTAATGAATGGGGCAGAACCAAGCACCTTGAACCTCATGTGAAGAGCAATCGAAGAAGGTTTAAAGTAAAATGACCATGGTGGGGTGGCAGGTTTGTGTAAGGAGGTGGCCCTGAAGAAGAGTGGCTGCCATGGCAACACAAAGACGGCTGACAGGCTCATGCACTTGCCACCAGTGGGGTTCTAATAAATGTTCTGGGGAGGCATGGAGACGGCATGTCTTGCCTGAGTACAACAATCAGAACTGAAAATTGATCATCTTGGGTGGTTTTTCCAAACCTCCTTCGATATTCCTGGACTGTGAAAACAGACAGCCCTAGTTTTGAATCCTGCCTCTACTGCTAACTAGCAGTGTGACCAGAGATGGATAACTTAAATCTTTCTGAGTGTTTCCTTTCCGGTAAATGAAGGTAATAATGCAAACTCCCAGGGTCCTTGGAGGGCTGGACAAGACAATGCTCAATGGGTGCCCAGTATAGAAGCTAGTACAGAGCAAATGAAGCCGTCTCACCTCCCTCTGTCCCCACATACAACCCCCAGGCTGATCCTCACTACCCAGTTTCCTCACATGGTCATGGCATCACCACCACCACCCCCACCTCACCACAAGGTTCAGATTTTGCCCCTCCCTCTCACAGGCACCTTGTCATCCAACAGTTAACCCAGGTCTCAAGGTGCGGCACACCCTCAACATAGAACACCTAGGAGATGAAAAGCGAGGATTTGGTGCTTTTCACGGCCAAGAGTGTCCAAATCCTGCCCTGTCAATCACTCCTGTTATCCCCAGAGTTCTCAAAGGAGTTATACACAACAATAGCAGAATGGGAATCAAAGTACAATTCTGCAACAATCTCATATCCAGATAAGTGCTTTCTGATAAAATTAAGGGTTATGGGTAGTTGTTGTTGTTACTGTTTGGGAAAAGGGAGGGTGTATGCAGCTTAGGGAGCTACCCAAGTCCTCTTACTCAAGTAGAAGTAGAAGTGCACAAAGATGAGTGATGAGGAAATGAGGGAGTCGGCCTGTCCAGCAAAGGCTAGGCCTGGCTAGGTCAGAGCAGGAAGGCAAAAGAATCTGGAACTTAGGTTCTTATAACTCACCCATTAACAAGGATGGCCCCCAAAATATCCTGAACTCGCATCACTCAGATTAGTAACTCCTCCTTCCTTAATTAGAAAGGAAGAAGGGTAGACGCTGCAGTACTCAGAAAAGTATTCCTTCCGCCAGACAGCTCCCCACCCCACATCCTACTGCCTCCGCCTTCTTCAGAACTCAGCTCCCAGCTAGTCAACTGCAACAGCTTCCTAACTGGTCTCGCTGCTTCTCGGTTCACGCCACCAAACCACATGTAGACCTCTGATCGTTACGTCTCTGCTTGGCATCCTTCAGTGACTCCAAGTTAACTGCAGAATGAAGCTACTCTACAAGGAGTCTACTCAAGGCTCCTACTAGGGGGCTTCAGCTTACATTTCAGCTTTATCTGCAACCAGTCCCCTTCACCCAACCATTTAATTAACATACTTTCAGGCTCTCTGCCTGTATCTACCAGTCCCCTCCCCCTGGAAAAAGTATGAATTCCCTCCAGTTCCACCTAGAGAAAGCACACTATCCTTCAAGGCCCAATTCAAGTGCCACCTCTTCCACAAAGCCCAATTTGATTACTCAGGCCGTCAACAATCATCATAAAATACCACCTGACATTTTCTTCTACAAACTCTGTGACATTTAGGAGAGTGCTGGGCACTTTATCTATCACCTCATTCAACTCTCACAACCCTATGAAGCAGGGTACAGGCATAGCTCGTTTCATTGTGCTCTGGTCTACTGCACTTCACAGAGATTCTGTATTTTACAAACTGAAGGTCTGCAGCAACCCTGTATCAACCAAGTGTGTCAGCATCATTTTTCCAACAGCATGTGTTCATTTCATGTCTCTGTGTCGCCTTTTGGTAATTCTTGCAATATTTCAAACTTTTTCACTATTAGTATCTGTTATGGTGATCAGTAATCTTTGATATTCCTATTCCAATTGTTTAGCAGTGCCTCAAATCACACCCATATAAGACAGCAAACTTAACGGATAAAAGTGTGTTCTGAGTGCTCCACCAACTGGCCATTCCTCTGTCTCCCTCCCTCTCCTCAGGCCTCTCCATGCCCTAAGATACAAGAAAATTGAAATTAGACCAGTGAATAACCCCATGGTGGCCTCTAAGTGTTCAAGTGAAAGGAAGAGTCACGTGTCTCTCACTTTAAATCAAAAGCTAGAAATGATTAAGCTTAGTGAGAAAGGCATGTCAAAAGTCAATACAGCCAAAAGCTAGGCCTCTTGCACCAGTTAGCCAAATTGTGAATGCAAAGAAAAAGTTACTGAAGGAAATTAAAAGTGCCACTCCAGTGAACATATGAATGGTAAGAAAGCTAAACAGCCTTGCTGATGTGGAGAAAGTTGTGGTATGAACAGATCAAACCAGTCACAACATTCCCTTAAGCCAAAGTCTAATCCAGAGCAAAGCCTTAACTCTATTCAATTCTATGAGGGCTGAGAGAGGTGAAGAAGCTGCAAAAAGAAAAAAGAAAAATTGAAGCTAGCAGAGATTGGTTCCTGAGGTTTAAGGAAATAAGTCATCTAAGTAACATAAAAGTGCAAGGTAAAGTTACAAGTGCTGATGTAGAAGCCGCAGTAAGTTATCCAAGAGATCTAAGATAACTGATGGAGGTAGCTACACTAAACAACAGGTTTTCAATGCAGATGAAACAGCCTTACATTGGAAGGAGATGCCATCTAGGAGTTTCATAGCTAGAGTGGAGCAGTCAATGTCTGGCTTCAAAACTTCAAAGGACAGGGTGACTTCCTTATGAGGGGCTAATAAGGAAGGGGCTAATGCAGCTGGTAACTTTAACTGGAAGCCAGTGCTCACTTATGATTCCAGAACTCCTTAAAAATTATGCTACATCTACTCTATCTGTGCTCTACAATGGAGCAACAAAGCCTAAATGACAATACATCTGTTTAAAGCAAGGTTTACTGAATATTTCAAGCCCACTGTTGAGACCTACTGTTCAGAAACAAAGATTCCTTTTAAAATATTACTGCTTTTAAAATATTACCTGGTCATCCAAGAGCTCTGATGGAGATGTACAAGAAGATGAATGTTGTTTTCACGCCTGCTAACACAACATGCATTCTGCAACCCACAGATCAAGGAGTAATTTTAACTTTTCAAGTCTTTAAGAAATACATCTGTAAAGAGTGATTCCTCTGATGGATCTGGGCAAAGTAAACTGAAAAGCTTCTGGAAAGGATTCATTAGTCCAAATGCCCTTAAGAACATTTGTGATTCATAAAAAGGGTCAAAATACCAACATTACAGGAGTTTGGAAGAATCTGATTCCAACCCTCATGGATGACTTTGAGGGATTCAAGACTTCACTTCACTGCTAATATGGTGAAAATAGCAAGAGAACTAGAAGTGGAGTCTGAAGATGTGACTGAATTGAATCTCATGATGAGACTGCAATGCAATCTCATGATAAAGTTTGAACAAATATGGAATTACTTCTTATGAATGGGCAAAGAAAGTAGTTTGTTGAAATGGAATCTTCTCCATCTCAAGATGCCGTGAACATTGTTGAAATGACAACAAAAGACTTAGAATATTATGTAAACTTGGTTGATAAAGCAGTAGCAGGGTTTGAGAGGACTGACTCCAGTTTTGAAAGAAGTTCTATTGTGGGTAAAATGCTACAAACAGCATCACATGCCATAGAGAAATATTTTGTGAAAGGAAGACTTAATCAAGGCGGCAAACTTCACTCTTGCAGCAACCACCACCCTGATCAGTCAGCAACCATTAACATTGAGGCAAGACCTTCCACCAACAACGATTACAACTAGCTAAAGGTTCTGACGATCATTAGTATTTTTGGCAGTAAAGTATTTTTAATTCAGGTATGTATGTTGTTATTTTAGACATAATGCTGTTGCACACATAATAGGCCACAGTATAGTATTAACATAACTTTTATATTCACTGGAAAACCAAAAAATTCATATGACTCACTTTATTCCAATCTCTAATATCTCCTGAGGGATGTCTATATTTTAATTATACCTATTTTACCAATCAGAAAACTGAAGTTCAGAGACTTCAAGCAACTTAACCAAAGTAACATAGGTAAAAAGTAGTGGAAGCAGGATTTGCAACCAGGTCTATCTATATTCTTTTTACTATGCCAGTGGTTTTACAAGCCAAACCCAAAAAGCTCTAGGATTAGGAATACCCAAACCTGATTGGATATCAGTATCCTCTAACTACATGTTCTTGGGCCTTCCTCTAGAAATTGACTCGGTAGCTTAGGGAAGAACACAGAAAATTATATTTGATTTCAATACAAAAAACCACCATCCTAAGGAATCTGCAAAGCCCCCCTGGGTGCATCTGTTTTATTTGCTTCTGAACAAAGGGTTTACACAGGGAAAAAAAAAAAAGAATCCTATCCTATACCAGACTACCGCCTTAATTTAAAGTCAGTGCTGCCACAGCAAGACCTGTATGATGATGTCAACTAATGGCCTCAATTTCTACACTAATGGGCAATTTTCCCTTAAGATTCACAGGTGCACTCCAGACCAGCACTGGGCTGAGAGCTGCCTCTGCATAGCAGGGCTCTCTTAGAGCAGACTGGCTGACTAAAAAAAAAAAAAAAAATTAACTGCATTGTTTGAAAAATAACATGTCCTAAAATCTTAGAATCACATTAGAAATGAAAGGCCAAGCCCTCACACTTCCTCCTCCAGCCTGCTAGTTTTGTTTTATCTCTGGCCAGATGGAGAATGAGAAGGTTCTCATCCATCAAATTTCCACCTTATCAGGTTTCACTGCAAGAAAGCTTGTCAAAGTGCTCAGTGGTTACCTGTAAATATACAAAGGAAATTTTTCCACAATCTTAATGAGGAATAGGTACTCTGTGATATAAGGAGAATTTCCAGAATTAGTAGGTGAGAGTGGTGTTCAAGTCACATTTTGTGGAGCCTCATTGCTCCTGGGGACTGTGGTGGAAACAGATGATGCAGGGAGGTGGGTGCCAGGCCTCCTACCTCACTTCACCCTGAGCAGCTCCACTTTTGTGTCTTCTCTCCATAACAGTTCATTCAAACAAACAATTCATATGCTGGAGGAAAAAAAACTTGGAGGCCACCACCATGAAACAGTCCTTGGCATAAAGAACTAACAAACATGTGCCTCACCTAACAGTATGGTACTAGCTGTGATGATTGCACAAGTTCTGAGCAAAGGGCTTGATGCAGCTTTCACCAGTTGCCCCCTCCTCCAGCCCCACTCACTGTTCCCCATGAGCCAGGCTCATTCATGGACCCCAAACCTTGGCATAGGCCTTCCTGCTACCAGGAATGCATTCCCACCTCCCATTCCCCCAGGCAAACAGCTACCTATCCTTCAAGTCTCAGCTCAAATCCACTTCCTCTGTGAAGCCTTCCCTCCCTTCTTTTCTAGCCTCTTAGCACAGTTCCATTCTCTGCGCTTCCAAAGCGCAGTCCATCCCACTATTAGGACTTATCACACTATATTTTAATTAGCTCTTTGTATGTCTATGCTATTTCTTCACTAGATTCCTTCAGAAACTGTGTATGATTTGATTCAGTCCTGGACTACTAGGGACCAGGACAGAGCCTGGCACAGAAATGATAAAATGAGAAGGTGACATAAGGGAAAGTCTCCCTGTTTGTGCCCCATGGAGATTATGGCAATTCCATATGAAAACTGTTGGGGACAGCCTTTTAAAGCAGCTTTAACAGCAGCCCCAGGTGCGAGCCACTGAGAATCTCCGGAGTTTCTCAATAGAAGAGTGCTCCGACTCCCCATCCTAGAGGGATCAATCAGCTGGAAAGGAACAGACAAGCACTTTCTTCAGAGAGGTTACTGTTGATCAAGGAAGAAATTTATAGCTTTGGTGACTTGGCTGGTAAAAGGGAAGACAACATTTATTAATCAACAGCATCTGGTAGATTCCAGCAGGTGATGATTTGTCATTCAAAGTCCTGAGCCAGTACCTGCCACACAATTAAAAGCAGGAAAACAGGACAGAAAAGAAGGAATCAGATACACTGAGCATCAACTTCTCTGTGCCAGGAACCATGGTAGGCATTTTCTCACACGTTACATTTTACTATTCATTTGTTTAATCCTAAAATAGATATAATCAACCCCATTTTAGGGGAGTGAACATAAGTTTAGCAAGTTTAAGCTGTTGGCTTAGAAGTTAAGCACTTGTAAGTGAAGCTGAGATTGCAACCCAAGTTGAGAACTATTTTCCGCTGTTCCAAAGATGGCCACTGAAATTGCTAAGTTTCTAGTGCCCCAGGCCAAGGCATCATCATCAACATAGCTACCAATTATTGCTCATTTATGATGTGTCAAGTATTATGCTAAGTGTCACTCCCTCTCTCAGATAAACCTAACAACTAACCACTATCACTCTGATAAGAAATGGGCATACTATGCTTCAAAGAGGCAAATTTGCTGGTTCACAGTTCAACAACTAGTAAGTAATGGAGCCAGGACTCCAAACCAGTTTGACTCCAGTGTTTCTGCCTTCAGCCTCTCTCATAAGAAACTGGAATTTGCAAAGATAGTACTTCTTCCAACATAGGTCATTTAAACTGCACATTATTCTATAAAGATACCAACTCAAAATCTTCACACCTAATTCATATATATATACACACACACACATATATATATATATTTAGGGCAAGAGGAGAGCTTTGGCCCTTAGTAAAAAACATACTATCTCAGGTCTGTGGTCTTAGCCCTAACCAACCAGCCTGTAGAGACACTGTCTCCAAATGCCATGTTTTGATTCTGATTTACCAAAAGATGTTCTAAATGCTGTCACGATCTCATTTGGAGATATCCATCAATGAGCACATGTGAGAACTGGGAGGTTCAGGCTGAACTACCCTGAAATTAAACCCACTCCTGTCAAAGCACATGGGATTAGCCAGCTGGGTGACAGGTACAACTTTAATGAGATTTTTGGGCTTTAGCCAGCAAATGCATCCCCACAGAGCTAAGTGCCCAGGTACTGAAGCACACACTTGTCAGGGTAGCAGATGACAGGTCTCATAACAGATGAAAGCATTCTGAAACAGTCTGGGGAATACAACTAAGCCAATGTCTAATATATGTTGCTTATAAAGGAGAACAAAAAAACCTTAGCTTGCTTCTCTCCCGCACCCACCCTGAGTAGAATACCAAGTACCTGAACCAGAGAGAGTGCACCTAAAATAAAGATTTCTCTCACCCTTCACCAAACACACACATTCATGCACGTGTGCACACTCACACACACTAAAAGGAGAGCCCAGGTCTCTGGCTCTGACAATGTATCAAATGAAGGCAAAGATGTGAGGATCCAAGCAGCATCCCTGTTACTAACCTCAAGAGTAGGCCACTTTAAACATCACAGCTGGGGCATAGACTTGGGAACAACAGGTTTTTTGTTTGTTTTTGCAAAGGTCTCCTGAATTTCCTTGAAGGGATACGGGCCCCTTTGGCAGCAAGGAGGTATACTACAATACAGGGGATCTATCTGTGATCCTCACTTTTTGACCTTCTTCATTGTAAATAAGATTCCCAAAGTAAAAACCAAAGCTTGTATTCACCAGAGCCTAACAATATTGTTACAAGTACTCCATAAATTTGTATTGAATAAACAAAAAACTGCAAATTACAACACATGCTGAGTCAACTGGCACTAGGTCACTGCAATCACAGGCAATTAAAACAAACAAACATGGAGAACTGACTCTCAGGGCTCAACTTCTCAGTGTTCATGCACAACCAGACACTGAATTCATAAGCCTCTGAACCAAGCTGAATTTTCAGTAAAAAATTGCCTCCCTACAAAATGCTAAAGAACAGGCACAATGAGACTGGCAATAAATGTTGTTGGCATGAGCAAAGGATGGTTTGATCACATCCAAGAGTAATGATTGGCTTACCATCAAAATTCAAGGAATGCTACAAAAACCAGGACTGCTTGATCTGGATCCTGTATATAGGCTTTAGGTCAGGGCTCATCTGTAAAACAGAGCTGCAGCATTTCCAACTGATTTTGTAGTTCTTGTCCAAAAAAAGAGAATAATGGGAAACAGCTAGATATAGTCCCAGAAAACCTACTTACAAACTTACTGACTTGGATAACATTGATCTGCCCCATGCAGAATAGCTTTTGTTGAATGGGGTATTGTTGAAGACGCTATAAACTGCTCAAAGTACTCTTTATAATAGCCCACCAGAGGCAATTCTTTCCTTGGACCTCAGTGCCAGCAAAAGCCGTCCTTTCACTTGACATGTTCCTCTTACAGACACTGGAGACCTTGTAACTGATTTTCTCTTTTTGCTTTCCCTGCCAGGAACTACCAGTTGAATTATAAGTCCCCCTCTTTAGCACTGTGAAGGATATCACAACATGTACTTTTTTTTTTTCCTGAGACAGAGTCTCCCTCTGTCACCCAGACTGGAGTGCAGTGGCACAATCTTGGCCCAATGAAACCTCTGCCTCCCAGGTTCAAGCGATTCTCCTGCCTCAGCCTCCCAAGTAGCTGGGACTACCCAAGTAGCTGGGTGCCACCACACCCAGCTAATTTTTTATTTTTAGTAGAGATAGGGTTTCACCATGTTGACCAGGCTGGTCTTGAACTCCTCACCTCAGGCGATCCACCCACCTCGGCCTCCCAAAGTGCTGGGATTACAGGCATGAGCCACCGTGCCCAGCCACAGTGTGCATTTTTATATACTCACTCTGGGTCAGGCGCAGTGGCTCACACCTATAATCCTAAGACTTCGGGAGGCCGAGGTAGAAGGATTGCCTGAGGCCGGGAATTCAAGACCAGTCTGGGCAACATAGCAAAACCCTTTCTCTACAAAAATTTAACAAATTAGCCAGGTGTGATAGTGCATGTCTATAGTCCTATCTCCTCGAGGCTGAGACAGGAGGATTACTTGAGCCTGAAGGTTTAGGCTGCAGTGAGCTAGGATCATGCCACTACACAACAGCCTGAGTGACAGAGTAAGACCCTGTCTCAAATGAATTAATTAAAATACTCGTTCTGGTTCCATTTTGCCAGTCACTCTTATTTTTCCTTGACCCTAAAGCCTTTATTTTTAATTTCATTTAATCTTATGACTTTCTATAAACCTCTGCAAGTATTTTTGAAACACAAAAGGAACAAATTACAATGTTTACAGCTTCAATTAGCCAGAATACTTCAAGTTGGGTGTTCTTGAGAATGTATTATTCTGGTCTGTTGAAAAGCTGAAAATATACCAATCTTCCTTTCTGCCAAAAGCACAGTATTCTCAACATAATTACTGATGGTTTGGCATAGCAACAGTGTAGTATCTTAGCAAAGTCCTGAAATTAGATAGAGTCCATAGACCTGAATCCATGTCACATACATATCACCATCTATGTAACGATGACCGAGCAATGTAAATTCTGAGGCACAGATTAATCTGTAAAATGGGAAAAACATTTTCTACGCCCAAACCCAAGGCTGGGAGCATCACGTGGGCACACAGGCAATCTTTATAAACTGTAAAGTACAATCTACCCCTGAGGATCATACCTGCTTTATTTCTACCACTCTGAATAGCAATCAAAGAGACAATGAGGGTTGAGCTGAACGTGAATTGAGAACAAGACCTGTGTTTTGGATGTTGTTCTTATCAATGTTTTCTTTATCCTACCTGTGGGATGCAGCAAAGTTTGAGTAAACATGAAAGGGACCCAAAGGTGAACATCCTAGAGTCCTCATGGATGAAGCATTGAATATGCACCAAGTCAAGCCCTACAAGCCACAGCTGAGCATCCCCATTACAAAGAAACAGGTTCCTTTTCTTTTCCCCCATAACCCTGACCTCTCAGAGCCTGACTTATGTGTTAAGGAAAAGCCTTTTCTCCTCTTGTTTCCTGGCTTTCCCTCAGCAATCCATCCTCTAGACATCCCTCAGACTAGTCTTTCTAAACTGCAAATCTGATGCTGTCAGTCCTCTGACTGGCATACCCAACCCCTACTCCGCCCGGGGCCCCTTGCCTACACCTCAAATCCAGGTGCCCAGACTCTGCATCCAAGGCTCTCCACAAGCCAACATCTCTCAGGTTCATCTCCTGACACATCCCTACAGGAACCACCCTTCACTGCGGCCCCAAACTCTTCTTCCCCAAAATCACCATACCCTCTCCAACCTCTAAACCTTTGCCTTCTATACAAAACCCTCCTCTCCCTTGCCTATCTATTAACCTCTAGCTCAAACTTCAGAACCAGTTCAAAAGTTACTTTCCCCAGGAGCCTTCCCTGCTCCTGCAAGCCACTTCCTTTCTCTGTGCTCCTGTGGTAGTTTGTTCATGTCTCTATTATGGTATTTTCTCCTTGTCTGGTAGAGGACTTGCACAAAGTGTTCAATGTTACTGAATGTATGAATGGATTCCTTTCTTTTGCCAGGACAGAAACATCACAAAAGGTCTAGGTTTTTCTGTTTCAATCCAAAAGCAACACCTGTAGCAGCTGGTGAGTGGGAGGCACTCCAGTTAAATAAGGAGCCTAGTTACCAGAAACAAGCTGGGAAGTTATGCAAGGCTAGTGTGTTATGCTCCACCTGTGCATTTATCCTAGCGCCATAAGGCAAAGGCACCACCCCACCATGTTTCCTCAGACTCTGAGTAAGCCAGTACTCCCAAGACCTGGTGTAAAACAGTCATGTGAGATGCACACATCAAATTCTTAGACTATAAAAAAGTTAACTAGAGATACGACTGTGATGCAATATCTATACAAAAAGAAGGAAACCATGGCCAAATCATCTTGTTGGAAACATGTATGTAACTTGATGTATAAAGGTAGTCATGATGAGATGCCAGGAAGCCTGAGTCACCGGCATGCTCACCTGAGGAAAGCATTTAGAGTATACAGCTACTTTTGGTCTGCCCAGTGCCTTGAAACAAAATACCACTTTCTCTGGGTACCTGCTCATCCCCTTCCAAACATGTGGTTCTAGGGGAGGCTGCCAATGATGTTATACACACACACACACACACACACACACACACACACACACACCCTTCTGCCAAGGCACAATGAACATGTGACCCAAATTGGGGTTCTCAGTACATCACCCATCTGGCCATCCTGACAAGAAACCAGCCAGGGCAGCAAAGTGTGGGAGTCCGTCTTCTTCTTCTGCAATAAATTGGGAAGATGTGATCCCAACATGGCTGGCAATGAGTCCAACCTCTTGGAACTAGAGTATGGATGCAAAAAAAGAAGCCAGCTCTCAGAGAGTGAGTCTGGTCTTGGCAGTTTTCCAGTGCCCCTGTCCTTCCAGCAGTTTAGTTACACAAGGCAAACAAGTTCCCTTTCTGCCAAACTTAGTTCAAGCTAGGTTTCTATCACTCACAAGAAAGTCCTACCGACAGTATACTCACCCCAATCCCTGCCCTATTGCCATCACAGTCCCCTTCCATTCCTTGCCAAATACCTCCATATGAAGACGTATACATGTTATGCATTAATACATCTTTTTATCCACAGCAGCCCAAAATTCTTCTAGAAACACCAGAGTTTACATGAATAAGTAAATTACGAAACCAACAAATAATGTCTAACAACAGAGGTATGCCTAAGGAAATTACAGTATATATGCTTGATATTATACAGCCATCTCAAATGATTACAAAGACTAAGTTATGATATAAAAAACTACATATTATACATTATCTATGAGAGAGAGAGAGAGAGAGTGTGTGTGTGTGTGTGCGTGTGTGTGTGTCATCCCCTCATCCTCGGCCTTCCAAATTTTACCACACAAACATTATAATAGCAGTAGGGGACAGGGGATAATTGTTTTAAACTAAAAAAATTGTCATCTAATAGTGAAGGATATAAGAATTGATTATGAAACATGCAGCTGTATAAATGGACCCTCTGGCCAGCCTTTTCTTTACCTCATCTACATAAAGTCACACTACTCAAATCTGACCCCTCTCATTCTCAAGTGTCAGCCCCTCCTAGAAGATTTCCTTGACTACCGCTTCACACACGATCTTTTGCACTGAGTATAGGTTATATTAATTAGCTGTGGATTTTAAATTGTTTTGCGTTTTGTCTTGTATAGCATTTTCACCTCCCTTAGAAAAAGAAAACTTTCAGGAGTTACGTATTGTAATTCCATCAGTATCTAAACCAGATACATTGTGTGTTCAATAACACTGAATAAATATGAGAAACAGGTCTTTTAATAACACGCAATATACTACTGCACTCTAACATTGCTGGTGGCAGCATAAAATGGGCCAGCCTTTTGGACAAATAATTTGGCAACATGATTAACCAACCAGTATAAAATATTGGCCGGGTGCAGTGTCTCACACCTGTTATCCCGGCACTTTCAGAGGCCAAGATGCAAAGATCACTGGAGACCAGGAATTTGAGACCAGCCTGGGCAACACAGCCAGACCCTGTCTCCACAAAAAACAAAAATTAAATTAGCTGGGCATGGTGGCATTCACCAGAAGTCCCAGCTACACAGGAGGGTGAGGCAGTAGGATCCCTTGAGCCCAGGAGTTTGAGGCTGCAGTGAGTTATGAGCATGCCACCGCACTCCCGTCTAGGCAACAGTGTGAAACTCTGTCTCAAAAAATATGTATTTACATATATATACATATAGGCACTATCTGACCCAGTAATCTCACTCCTCAGGATCTATCCTAGGGATTTCAAGAGAAAATACCCTTATGTCGAAAGACGTTCATTGTGGCATTATTTAAATAGCCAAAATGTCCAACAAAGGAGATTATTAAGTAAATCATGTGAAATCTATTCAGTGAAAGAGTATGCATCAGCATTCAACATGATCGTTCTGGAGCCTACACCATGAGATGGTGCCTATGATAGACTAAGTGATCAAAGACAGAATGGTATTTAGAATCTGATTAGACCAAGAGCCCAGGTGCACCAGGACTGAATGGCAGTACAGAAAATCAGAGTTACTTTGCTAGGGTAGTGGAATTATGGCTACCATTTTCTAATTTTTCCAGATTTCCTTTATGGACCCATTAATGTTTGTTAAAATTTTATTAAAATATACAAACATTTGCATTTCAATTCTTTCTTCAGTGTTAACATTGGGATTTCAACCTCTGGATCCTGGTGCCATCAGCAGCAGGCACCATAGAGCTAACCACTGGTACTCTTTTGAGTCCTCTACTCTAATGACTGCCTGGCCCAGGATCTCAGGCAGACAATTCAATTAACTTGCATGGCAATGATCACTCAGACCCAGACCCCCATCTTACCTGATTGAACCAAGGCTATGTTCTCAGGAGGGATTAAATTAAAAGACACAGAATATTTAAGTTTAAGCATAATTGAAATTTAATAAGCTTACCAAATTCAGAGAGGATTTTTAAATGCTAATACCCAATGCTAAATAGAGTAGTCATAAAAAAGATCACCTAGAGAAATCTGGTATAATCTTTCTGTAGAACAATTTGAATTTATCCATACAACAGTCCTTAAAAAATTCATACTCTTGGCCGGGCGCGGTGGCTCAAGCCTGTAATCCCAGCACTTTGGGAGGCCGAGACGGGCGGATCCCGAGTTCAGGAGATCGAGACCATCCTGGCTAACATGGTGAAACCCCGTCTCTACTAAAATACAAAAAAAAAATTAGCCGGGCGAGGTGGCGGGCGCCTGTACTCCCAGCTACTCGGGAGGCTGAGGCAGGAGAATGGCGTGAACCCAGGAGGCGGGGCTTGCAGTGAGCTGAGATCCGGCCATTGCACTCCAGCCTGGGCAACAGAGCTAGACTCCATCTCAAAAAAAAAAAAAAAAAATTCATACTCTTTGGCCCAGTTATTATACCTCTATCAGGAATAATTGGTGAGGTGGGCATGGTGGCATGTGCCTATAATCCCAGCTACTCAGGAAACTGAGGTGGGAGGATCACTTGAGCCCAGGAGTTCAAGAACAGCCCAGGAAACAGAGTGAGACCCTATCTCAAAAAAAACAACAAAGGAAGAATCAGCAGATAAATATTTATGTACAAGGATGTTTGCTGCAGAAGTCATAAGGCAAAAAAAAAAAAAAAGTAAAATCATCTAAACGCCATTCAAAAAAGAACTAGTTAAATAAATTGTCATACATCCAAGTGATGAAATATTATGCTGGCACAAAAAAATTGTTTTTGAAGAACATTCATTACATGGCAACAAACCAGACAGAGAACATTAAACTTAAAAAAGCACGATACAAAACTGTATTTTCAATTTGATAACAACTCTGTGTGTGTGTGTGTGTGTGTGTGTGTGTGTGTGTGTGAGAGAGAGAGAGAGAGAGAGTAAGAGAGAGAGAGAGTGAGAGTGAGAGAGAGAGAGAGAGAGAGAGAGAGAATAAAAGGACTGAAATACCAAATACATCAAATG
The DNA here is from genome assembly GCF_024542745.1 of Macaca thibetana thibetana. Lineage (NCBI taxonomy): Eukaryota > Metazoa > Chordata > Mammalia > Primates > Cercopithecidae > Macaca > Macaca thibetana. Next base: position 19,219,379 of record NC_065592.1, on the reverse strand, counting down.
AAGCTGGTCATTTCTAGGTAGTGAGATAATAAGTAAAGTATTTTCTTTAGTCTTCTGTACTGAACACCACCCTACAACCAGACACAGCCACATGGCCCCACAAAGCACTGTCCACTGTGTGAGAAGGGCAAGGCGGTACTCACACGGATGGTGCAATCTCCTCTGCTCTTCTCTCGATGGGCTTCCTCCAGGTCCTTCTCCAGTCTCTCCCTCTCCTGCTGCAAGTCACTCAGCTCCTGGGTGATCTTCTTAATGCTTCTACGCAGTCTGTGGTTCTCTGCACTCTTGGTGAGGTTTTGTGAGCGCAGCTCAGCCAAAAGGGCTTCCTTTCCTGATAGAGCAGCCTCATAGTTTTCAGACCCCTAGAAGAGAAGGCAGAGAGGAAAGATGAGCTAATTTTCATACTTCATGAAACAAACCAAGAAACCTGGGCTCTTTTTCGCCTTAGGGGAAAAAAAGAAAAGAAAAAGATTAACATAGACAACATTCAGAAACCAAAGCAACTCAAGATAATATTTCTTATGATGTGGATGTTAAGGAAGAAAAGTCTACTGCTGTATGAAAGAAGTATTTTCTTAAAGGACCAGGAAAAAAAGCACAAATTTTCAGCCGGGCACCGTGGTTCACGCCTGTAATCCCAGCACTTTGGGAGGCCGGGGCAGGTGGATCATGAGGTAAAGAGTTCAAGACCAGCCTGGCCAACATGGTGAAATCCCGTCTCTACTAAAAATACAAAAATTAGCCGAGCGTGATGGTGGGTGCCTGTAGTCCCAGCTACTTGTGAAGGCTGAGGCAGAGAACTGCATGAACCCGGGAGGTAGAAGTTGTGGTGAGCCAAGATCATGCCACTGCACTCCAGTCTGGGTGACAAAGCGAGACTCCGTCTCAAAAAAGAAAGAAAGAAAAGCACAAATTTTCACAGTGACTGTCTTTAGTTGCGTGGGACTATAGTTAATTTTTTTTCTTCACAACTCTGTGTTTTCAAATGTTTTAAGGTAAGTGAGCATGTTACTTTAATAATGGTTTAAAAAACAATTTAAGTCATTTTTAAATGGTAGAAAATGAAGACCTTCATTTGAAAATGTGAAAGTTGTCAGAATCAAAATGGAGTTATTTGTGTTTAAAAAAATAAAAAATCAAATAAAAATAAAAAAACAACCTTGACAAATAGATTCGGGTATATGAAAACAGATTACTCAGGCATAAATGCCTCAGAACAAAAACTACCACAAAAGACTCTGTAAAAACCACAACCTTGCACAAAGGCCACTGCAATCCTACACAAAAAAATATTTCTGCAAGGACATCTGCCCAGCAACTGCCTATCCAACCTAGGACTGGTGTCATCCTTGTTATTGATCTTTGTAGCCAAGGATAAGTATCTCAATACAATCATGTAATTGTCATTTTTCTTTAAAAAGCTTTGCTTCCTTAATCTCCCTGAACATGCACATAGCTATGGTACATGTATTCCCACTGCCATGTCCTATTCCTGAATAAGTGTCATTTTCTCTTCCAGAGATTCTCTCTGTTATTTAGGCTGACAAAAAGCAGAGATAAATCTAAGCACTTCCAATGTTCATCCACATCAGAGTGGCTCAAACTCAGATTCATTTGGAGAAAAAAAAAAAAAGTGGTCAGCATGCTAGTTCAATGGCCAGCCTGAGAGACTGCAATTTCAGCAAAGTGCATGGTCAAAACAAGTCAAGAGTATGTGGTATTTCATTAATACACAGTTAAAGAAAATACATATGATTATCAAACATATGCACATCTGTGAAATGGGAAGTAATGGCCTCTTTTTTTTTAATTATTATTTTTTCCTTCTTTTTTTTCTGAAAGCTGGTTTACCAGCATTCCACTAAATATAGCATATATACAGAAAGGTACACAAATCATCCGTGTACAGCTGAACAAATGTTCACAAACTGAATACACTCATATCAAGAAACACATCCTTGGCCAGGCACAGTGGCTCACTGCCTGTAATCCCAACACTTTGGGAGGAATAGTCTCTATTTTCTTCTTGTGAAGATTAAACATGATATACAGTCTGGGTGCTGTGGCTCACGCCTGTAATCCTAGCACTTTGGGAGGCTGAAGCAGGTGGATCACCTGAAGTCAGGAGTTCGAGACCAGGCTGACTAATATGGTGAAACCCCCATCTCTACTAAAAATACAAAAATTATCCAGGCATGGTGGCATGCGCCTGTAGTCCCAGCTACTCAGGAGCCTGAGACCGGAGAATTGCTTGAACCCAGAAGGCAGAGGTTGCAGTAAGCCAAGATTGCACCACTGCACTCCAGTCTGGGTGACAGAGCAAAATTCCGTCTGAAAAAAATATATATATACATAATATATATCATATATCAGATATATATGAGATCTATCATATATCACATATATGAGATATATCACGATACATCTCATTTGAGGTGTATCATATGATATGTCTCGTGATATATCTCATATGAGATGTCTCATGTGATATATCTCTCACATATCATATATCTCATATAATATATATCTCATATAGCATATGATACATAAATTGCCATTTCAGTGGGTACAACATAAATAAATCTAGCTCTACTTTTCCTTTACCTACTCCATTATCTTTCATTCCCAATCAAAAAATAATAGAGAGGTTCCACAAACCAAAAGCTATATATAATAACACTATTAACCAAGAATTTGAAAAACAGACCAAAGTACTCTGTTTTTGTCCAAATACGACCTAATTTAAGGGTGAGCTAACAACATTTACTGTGCCCAGGTACACTTTCTTATTTAAACCTTTGAACCTTGGGTGATTATGTAGATTTTACAATGCACAAACAGGCTGGAAGAGCTCAAATATCTTGCTCAAGGTTAGAGTTAGTGATATGGTTTGGCTGTGTCTCCACCCCAACCTCATCCTGAATTGTAGCTCCCATAATCCCCACGTCATGGGAGGGACCTGGTGGGAGGTAACTGAATCATGGGGGCAGGTTTTTCCCATGCTGTTCTCATGATAGTGAATAAGTCTCACAAGTTCTGATGGTTTTATAAAGGGCAGTTCCCCTGCACATGCTCTCTTGCCTGTGCCACGTAACATGTGTCTTTGCTCCTCCTTCGCCTTCCACCATGATTATGAGGCCTCCTCAGCTATATAGAGGAGTCCATTAAACCTCTTTTTCTTTGTAAATTCCCAGTCTCGGGTATGTCTTTATTAGCAGCATGAGAATGTACTAATACAGAGACTGTACTACTACTACTTGCTCTCTGCAAGAGCAGAGTCAAGGTTCAAATCCATGTCCCACTCCACATTCTTCCCAGTAAAAATGTTACCTCCATATAATGGACTATACTCAGTTGTTTAAAAAGATTGAGTAGCACAAAGCTAAACAGCACACACCCCCACACATAAACAAATGAATGCATGTCAATTGCTAAAAATCTGAATAAGGTCAAAAGACTGCACTAATGTCAATGTCCTGATATTACATCACAATTATGCAAGATGTTACCTTTGGGAGAACTGGGTAGAGGGTACAAAGAATGTACATGTAAATCTACAATTATCTCAAAATAAAAATTAAAAAAGAAAAGACTTGGTAGGTCTGTATATACTGCCATGGCAAGAATGTTAAATTTTTAAAAATGGTCATGGAACAAAATACATATTATGATCCTATTTAATTTTTTAAAGTGTATATGTATATATGTACAAATATGCATTAGAGTCGAGGCACAGAGTCAAGGCAAGAGGTGAGTTTACTGATGATTTCTATCAACCTCTCACTACTACTTTAAGTATTTTATAAATTTCCTACAATGTGCATTTTTACTTTAATAGCTGGGAGGATACCGTTTCCAATTTGAAAGTTTTTTTTTAAATGAGTATAGAGGTAGCAGCAGCCAGCCCACACTATTACCTTCACAGTGATACCAGTGACTAGAATTCACACCTCTGTACTTCTGAACTTTGGCAATCACTTCAAGAGTTTAAATATCACCTGCTGCTGCTTCAGTGTCAGGCTTGATGCCAACCCTGTGAACGCTGGCTATTTAACTCATGCTGCAATTGGCTCAAATCACGATATCCCAAAAAGATCCCAATACATGAGGGAAAAAATGCATTTACATGTATCTGTGCACCATTCAAACTACGTATGCCTCACAATGAGAGAGCCAACATAGGTGTATTGTGTGCATTTACTCACACACAATCAGAGGAGTGGAAAGAACATAGGCTTTGAAGACAGACTTGAGTTCAAGTCCTGCAAAAACTCGCTGATTTGTAAATCTGCTACATCCTTGGGCAAAGATTAAATGAGGGTTCTCTGAAGAGCCAACCTGACATGTATAACCTGAGGAGTTACAACAGTTCCTGATCTCTGTGTGCTGCAAGACAAGAAACCCGACCAACACTGTACATTGTAAGACCTCAAAACTCATTCTTAGAGTCTTTTGACTAAGACAGGGGTTATTAAGTTAAATGTATGTAATAAATCTGGGTAACATTTAAATTTATAAGATTCCTTTCTTTCCTTTAAGGCCCGTCATAACCAGTAAAATATCACAATGTTTATACCGCTCTCTCTGGCTATCAGCAGCCAACAGATTTTTTCCCAAGCAATGGGAAACATAATTTCCCTAAGAATTCAGCTTCTGAAGCTTGTTATTTTCTAGGCAAGGAAAAAAAGAAACAGTCTAAAGTGTAATCTTAGCTCCATTTCATCAACCACTGTCAAAATGGTGAGCGAAGGCAAGTCTGAGATTCCAAAAGCGAAGATTTGTCTATGTTCCTAGCGTACCATGATTTAAGCCAAATTACTTCAATTATTCTTACTGTGAATCAAAGCTCTGCAAAAGATAAGGCATGGGATATGAATTTTGGGAATCAGTCTTAAATCAGATTTAACTTCTAACTTCTACATTACAACCAAAAGCAACATCAGTGCAAGGGGTGGAAGGAGGAAGCTTTAGGCAGTATGGACTTACTTTGATGATGAAACTTTATTGATTTATTAAGTTATTAGTGATAGGTATAAGCTGTGTAGGAAAACTAGAAACATGAGAAGAAACATGTTAAAATAATTTAAAACATGAAATTAAAAATAGGAAGAAAGAGGGGCTGACCAGCAGGAGTCCTTGTAGTACAACATTGTGGGGACGGAGGGAGGAGAGAAAAGGCAGGTCAAAAACATCAAGGTCTGGAAAAGAGCAGCTGGGACCAAAGCAGCCAGGTAAGGGAGATATGGGATGACAGTAAAAGCACAGCCTTTGGAGTCAGATTGGCTCTGGAGTCAAATCCTAGCTCTATTACTTACCAGTTTTGGGACCCTGAGCAAGTTACTAGAAACTAACTTGGATTTCCTCAGCAGTTTTAAAAAAAAAAAAAAAAAAAAAAAAAGGATATTAATCATACTTACTTCATAGAGCTGCTGTGCAAATAACTGAGATAATCTATGGAGCGCACTTAGCAGGCCTTGGCACATAGTATGTGTTCAATAAATGTCTCTTGCTATTATTAGCAATTAAAATCTTGGCTCTGCCACTTGCTAACTGTGTGACAGTGAATAAGCTGCACACCCTCCTGAGTCTCAAAACCTCACAAATATGGTTGGGCGCAGTGGTTAACTCCTGTAATTCCAGCACTTTGGAAGGCCAAGGCAGGCGGATCACTTGAGGTTAGGAGTTCGCTACCAGCCTGGCCAACATGGTGAAACCCAGGCTCGAGTAAAAATACAAAAATTAGCCAGGCATGGTGGTGGGCTGTAATGCCAGCTACTCAGGATGCTGATGCAGGAAAACTGCCTGAACCCAGGAGGCAGAGGTTGCGGTGAGCAGAGATTGCGTCACTGCACTCAAGCCGCAGCGACAGAGAGAGACTCTGTTTTTAAAAAAAAAAAAAAAGGGCCGGGCGCGGTGGCTCAAGCCTGTAATCCCAGCACTTTGGGAGGCCGAGATGGGCGGATCACGAGGTCAGGAGATCGAGACCATCCTGGCTAACATGGTGAAACCCCGTCTCTACTAAAAAAATACAAAAAACTAGCCAGGTGTGGTGGCGGGCGCCTGTAGTCCCAGCTACTCCAGAGGCTGAGGCAGGAGAATGGCCTAAACCCGGGAGGCGGAGCTTGCAGTGAGCTGAGATCCGGCCACTGCACTCCAGCCTGGGCGACAGAGCGATACTCCTTCTCAAAAAAAAAAAAAAAAAAAAAGTACAAACACAAGAGGGATGATGATTACCTTCCCCATAGGGTGGTGAAGATTAAATGAGATAATCCACATATCTTGCATTATTACTTAGCACAGAGCACACTTAGCACTCCTAACTGTGGAGGTATTTATCATTACCATATTGAGGAGGGGGCTAGAAAATCTCCCAAATCTGGTAGAGAATTTCCCTTTAATTATTTAATTAGACTGAGCGAATTCTATCACTAAAGACCACCCACAGTTTTCCTTATTAAAATCTTCCAAGTTCTTTCAGCTGCAAAGTCCTCACCTCACCAGGGGTCAGGATCAAAGAGACAGCCACTTACGCCAAGTGAACACTTACCTGGAATTCCTGGGTCTGTGCTTTCTGCAGGGCCTCTCTGGCTTTAGCAAAGGCAGCACTGAGCTTTTCAATTTCAGAGTTAAGTTCTTCAACCTGGGGAAATATAACGAATACCAGCCAAGTATCTAACTGGGCTCTCCTCTCTGTACAGCCCACACGCTTTTCCTGCTCAATTGTGTCGTGCTTATAATCAAGGGCTTTGTAATCAGAAAAGATCCAAGTGGGATTTCCAGTTTAGCCATTTACTAGCTGGATAACTTCAGGCAAGGTACTCAACATCTTGGAGACTCCATTTCCTCAACTGTAAAATGAGGGTATCACCACTCACCCAGCTATTGTGTTATTAGGGTTAAACGAGGTAATGTGCATTGGTGCTAACATAATGCCTTGGTCATACTGTTACTATTATTACTATCCCTATAAATGACCTGCCCAACAACCTAGCCTGGGTATTCCCCAAATTCCTCATCCTCCAGTGACTTTCTCCTACACCCCAGAGTTGGCCATGAACCACCGTGGCCACACCCTGGACTTTGCCAGCACCCAGAGCAGCTCCGACACCAGTGTCCTGACATACTTGAAGGCTTCTGGTCCCAGTTGGGCCTAGAACTCCCCAAAAGTGATACAATGTTGACTACTTTTGTGTGTGTGTGTGTGTGTGTGTGTGTTTGAGACAGGGTCTTGCTCTGTCACCTAGGCTAGAGTGCAGTGGCCAATCACAGCTCACTGCAGCCTCAACTTCCCGTACTCAAGCAAGCCTCCCACCTCAGCCTCCTAAGTAGCTGGGACCACAGGTGAACACCACCAAATCCAGCTACTTTTTTGTAGTTTTATTAGAGACACAGTCTCACCTTATTGCCCAGGCTGGTCTCAAATTCCTGGCCTCAAGCGATCCTAAAAGGCATAAGCCACCATGCCCACCAGGACTACTATTACTAGCAGGCAAATCTCTGCTGCACCTGACACTGGTGATCATTCAAACTGCTTAGCAACACCACCAGTTTCCTGGTCAGTTTCCTACTTCTGCAACCATTCCTTCTGTCTCCTTTGTGCGTTCCTCTCCCTATCCCTGAAATTCTGATGTCCTCTGCAGTCCCATCACCAATCTTCTTCTTTCCCATTCTATACTCTCCTTAGGTAAGTAGGTCAACTCTCAGAATCTTGTACACACCTGTACACAAGGGATTCCTAGATTGACCTCTTTAGGATTGAGCACTCTCCAAACTTTAGGCATGCACATTATCTGCCTCCTGGACATCTCATCTGGATGGTGTACGGGCTCCTCAAAGTCAGCACTTTCTAAACAGATTCATCACATCTACCACTGTCCCAGATCTTGCTATCAACCTCCATTATCCACACTTTGAGCTGAGTCAATGGCACCACCATACCTCTAGTCATGCAAGCCAGACACCTGAAGTCATCCTTCACTATGCTTCTCTGAAGTCCTACATCTAATCCTCAAATTTTCCCAACCTTATTTCTAATTACTTCGAATCTTATTTCTTAAATAAGCCCCTTCTCGTCCATTCCTACTTGCTGTGGCCACTGCTCTAATTCTGCCTTTCTTGGCTCTCACCGAGGCTACTGGTCTCCCAGCCTCTATTCTCTCCCTCCTGCAATTCACTCTCCAGATAGAGCCAGAGACCTCTCCAAAATGAAAATGTGCTTAAGAGTTTTCAGTGGCCTTCAGTGCCACTCAAGCAGCTCAATATGATTAGTTTCCCCAACCCCCACTGGTTGGCCACTTGAAAAAGCTTCACCTTCTTCTCTCGCCTCCTTTAAGTTTTACACTTTGTGCTCTGACAACTCCAAACTGTCTGTGGTGCATATGGGGTCTCTCCTAACTAAACGCCTTGACCAGTGTTCTCTCCCTGTCCGCCTTCCTTCCCAACTAACTCCTACTGATCCTTTAAGATGCAGCTCAGGCACCTCCTCCTCTAAGCACTGCTCCACACACTGGACATCCACACCTAATCTGGATCAGGACCCCTTCCCTCTGCCTCCCCAGCTCCCTACACTTCCCTCAGTCACAACCCTCATCACTCTTTCTTCCCCAATAACTTGCAAGCAGAGCTGGGTTTTCTTCTCTGTGTCTGTTCCTTGCATAGTTACCAGGACACAACAGATTGCCATAGTAAGGACAAGAAAACAGCACAGAACCATCAGCTACCACCTTGGATCACAAAGGCAACATTCAGGTAGCTCTTTAACCAACTCACAGTCATGGCTTTGCCTCCCAAAACTCCTTTATCTCACTCTTCTGTTATCCTTCAAAAGATTAGACCTGCATTGTCCAATGCGGCAGTCACTGGCCACATGTGGCTCTTGGCATGTGAAATGTGGTTAGATTGATTTGAGGGTGTGTTGTAAACATATCTAGACTTCAAACAGTTCTGAAAAAAAAGTGTTGACTATCTCATTACTTTTATTGATTACATGTTGAAATGATTATGTTTGGAGGGATAAATATATATAATTAAAATTAATTTCACTTGTTTCTTTTTACTTCTTTTAATGAGGCCACTATAAAGTTTTAAATCACATATGTAACTCATATTATATTTCTATTGAACAGCACTGGATTAGACACTCCAAAAGAATTCCCGGTTGACTAGAGGATTATTTCCCCACTTTCTATACTATCTCATCTCTCTTATAAACTTTTTATCTAAAGCTAAAAATTCAGGGTAGGACAGGCCAGTCATAGAAGCTAATAAAGAAAAATCTTACTTCAAATGTATCAGACATACCTTTTTTTCCTTTGATTTTAATGCCATGGTTAAACCCTGAATGGCTTTATCCCTCTTTAAACTATTTTTCTTCTCTGTAGCAATTTCTCTTTCCTTCTCTCTCAGGTCCTCCTCAAGTGCCTAAATTAGATTAGAAAAAGATTCACTAAGTTGATGTGTTCCAACCAAAATGCACTGTAAATATATCTTTAAGAGCACACTCAAATGCAGTTATTCTATCTTATTCCTGTCAACCTGTGATTAATGTTTCCAAGTGGAGCTGAACATAGTGGCATCAACTCCAAGTTACTGTGTTACCGCTCCCGGCAACAGGGCTGGGTGAAGGGAAGGGGATCAAATCAGTTAAGACGATGACAGCTATTCCTATGGGAAGGATTCCAATGCCTTCTGGAATTTGAATACAGTCACTCAGAGTCTTTGAAACCATACCAGGTTATTTGGGGGAAATAACAGATCATTAATTTCATTCCTTTTGATGGAGACTGAACTATACATTTATAGTCTGAGTTCATTTCTAAAGATAATCACCACCGCCTCCCTTCCGGGCTGTTGTGAGGATCAAATGGGATAATGGATGTGAAAGCACTTTCTAAGCTGGCAGGCACTCCACAAATGCCTCCTGCTGTGACAGAGGAACCATGGCACATGGGCAGGTCCAAATCTTCGCTCTACCTCTTCCTAGCTATGTGCTCTTAAGCAAGTGACCTCACCTCTCTGGGCCTCAGGTACCACATCTGTAAAATGGGAATGCCTACTTCACAGAGTTACTGCAAAGATTAAGAAACCCTTTCTAGAGTACCTTATGCTCGACTGTCATACAGTAGCATTCAATGAATGACAGCTACTGTGACACAGAATTATCTGTTGCACTCAATAAAACAAGAGGCAAGAATAGACTAAATCTTCAATACATTTTTTTAAAACCATATCAACATACCTGGATCCTCTCTTCAAAGCTGTTTCTCTCCTTCTGATGCTCCATTTGTGCAGCCTAAGAAAAGGCATTAATTGGTGTCAAGAAGGCACTGCAATCCAACAGCTTCTCCAGAACAATGAGAATGAGCACGTCCTTGTCGCTTACTCACTTTCCCCCACTACTGTGGAACTCATTAAAACAAGTGTCCCCTCCCTCTCTCCGCCCCACCCAAAACCCCACCTGATTTGAATGAAGAAAAATGTGAAGACAACAACCTACCCTGGTTGATCACCAGCCCCACAGAGAGTAAACCACGGTGCTGCTGAACAAGATGAAGGCCTACTAGAGGGCCGTGCCGCGGAAGTGGGAAAGAGAGTTAAGAGGAGGGGCAGGAAACAACTGTGGATTACAGATGAAAATGAACTGGCAAGGCTACCGCATTCACTGCTGTGGTAGGAACACAGGCCCCGCTCCATGAAGAAACCAAGACTTTCTGTGAACAACCAGAACATCCCCAATGTGAATATACCACATGCAGCAGCTACTCTTGGTCCAACAAGAATGGAAGGCCTAGACTAAGACCTACCTCCACTTCCCTGGCCTGCCCAACCTCTTCAAAAGAGCTTGCTGGGGAGGCCGCCTAGGGCAGGGGCAGGAGTCCAGGGAGGCTTTGGGGTCAGCTACTAGTAACCCATCTCTTGGAACCTGGAAAAATGTAACAACTCCTCTGAGCCTGTTTCTAAACTTGACAAGGAGACCATGAGCACTACCTCGCCAGGTGGCTGGGAGGATTGAACGAGGTGGTATACTGAACCCCTCCCATGCTGCCAAGCCCGATACAAGTTAGTCCCCTTCCCACCCTACCTCTCAAGTTGCAGACCAAAGTTGGCCTCACACCTACTTCTAACCAAGAGGCAAGATGGAAAACAACGCACCACAACTGTATCCTAAGAAAACCCAAAGGATGAAAATAAAGTCCCCAGGTAACAACAGATCAACACATGGTAAAACAGAGGCAAGCAGGTAGGGGCTGGTTTTTTTTTAAGCAACTCTTTATAGGAACAGGAGGCTGAAAAGGAAAAAGAACGTCAGGGCCCCTGACAAAGGCAGTTTCTGCCCACTCCTCAGCTGACAATGGTCTCATATTTAGAAGCAGGCTGTGTATGAACCATGAGGCCTGAATGCACATTCCATCTCCCACAGAGGAGTCTGGTTGGCTAATTAAAGTCCCCTCTTCATGTCCCGTCGCCTCACCTCAGTTTCTCTCTCCTTTTCTTCCCTTGGAGCAGCACCAAGTCCTCGGAGCTCTCCAGATGACACATTCTCATCAGGAGATGCCATCTGAGATTTCTCCTCTTTAAGGCACTGAATTAAAGCTTCTTTGCTCTTCAAAGACAGCTTCAACTCCTCAATCAGTCTAAAAGAGAACAAAATTTAAATATTAATTCTAAGCTGTTCTCTTAGCTCAGTGGAGCAGGAGGAGGAAGGAAATGGGGCCAGATATCTTCAAAGTAGACATATACAATGGCTGAACATAAACAGAATCACATTTTGCAGGTAGGAGATGAAGCGCCAGAATTCGTGTGACATTAACTGGTCCCCTGCCTGCCTCCAGTCAATTCAACTCTGAGCTTCTAGACTCTAGCCAAGCTGTGATCCTATTCAAATACCTTCAACGGCCCCCACCAACAGCAGCGGACTACTAATTTTTTTGGCCAAGAAGTCCTCTCTCCAAAAGAAATGTCACTGAAACCTAAGCAAACAAAACCAATGAAGCAGAGCTGTTCAGGTGAGTGTGGAAAAAACAGAATGTCTTGCCAAGGCTTCTCAGGGCAAAGTTTAAAAACACTGACTTTCAAGATAAAGGTGAAACTCCTTTCCAGGCATTCCAGGTCCCAGGTCTTAGAGCCTACCAGATCAGAGGCCCCCGCCGACAGCTTCAGTCTCACAGGAAACCATCGCCCTCTCCATCTCCACTCAGTAGCCTCGCTTCCAGTTCTCTCCCAAAGCCAGACTGTTTCATGCCTCTACGCCTTTGCTCATGCTATTCCTCTAACTAAAAGGCCCTTTCCCACCCTACCCCCACCTCACCCCCACCTCTACCTGACAAACACCCATTCATCCTGCCAGAGCTAATTAAGCATCACCTCCCCTCCAGGAAGTTTTGCTACCTGCACCCCTAGTGCCCCCTCAGGAACAGCTGAACATATCCCTCTCTGGGCTGTGTTATCAAATAACACAATATAATTACCAAATTATCCCATATCAACTGCCCCTTGGCCATGGCAAGTAATTCAATCTCTCTGAGCCTGTGCCTCCTCAGCTACAAAATAGGGGTGACTTGGGATTGTGGACCGGAGACAAACTATTTAAAACAATCTTGCACTGCTCCTGGAATATGGTGGAACTCAACAAATGACAGTTGCTACAATTATTACTTTTTTTTTTTAACATGTAACAATTAGCATTTCCTCAGAAGACCCTCAGAATAGCCTTTCTGCAGCTAAGCCTAGAAAGCAACTTAGTTTGGTAGAAAGAACAAAGATTTTGCAGTCAGACAGAGCTGCCCTAGTGAAGCACAGCTTCCCAGGATGAAGGTAAAAAGGGAGACAAAGGTAATTGAAGTACCTAGCAATGCACTAGGACACAGGGTGCCAGGCAGCACCAGTGCAATACCCGAGAAAACCTGGAAAGAGGTGTAAGATTGCCCTCTAGGGGCTCAACTTTGAAATCATCACATAATCAATGAGAGAGGTAGTCACCAAACTATAAATACTTAAAATTGAAGCACTGTGTTGTATGTAATTTTACATCAATAAAACTGAATTTTTTTTTTTTTTTTTTTAGTTACCTTAAAGCAAGTTCTAGATAGGGAATAGAAAAAGTAGGCAGGCCTGGTGGGGACTCCTGTGGCCAAGCTGGAGCACCAGGCCCATCTAAGGGGAGGGGTAGCCTCAATCCAGCAAGACGATACCCAGGGCTGCCAATCTCCTAGGTTTTAAAGAGAAGGTGGAAATCCAGACTTCTGCATGAAATTCAATTTTTTACATATTGGCAACTAATTCACACTTTAAAAAATACTGTAAGCCAAATAGAACATATCTGTTGGCATATTTGATCTGCAGGGCTTCCCAGTATTAACTGCCTTAAAGACACAGAGCAGCTCAAAGGCCAGATTGAAGGCAATAAAGTAGCTAAAGCATGCACCTTTAAAAAGGGTGGTGGGACCCCAGAAAGATATTGGCGGAGTCCATCCATCCACGTGAGGGGTCCCTGGGCCCTAAAGATTCAACACCTTGCCCTGCCCAACAGTGAGTCGATCTGTGTCGCAGATCTAGATCCATCTCATGAGGGCAAAACCAAGGACTCTGGCTCCGGTTCTCTGCTAACCACTTGACCTTGACTTAGCTTCCTAGGCAGGCCTGCCTTCAGGGAGGGAACATACTGATCCTACAACCAGGAGAATTTCACCACAAAAAGGGCCACAACCTGAGCAAAAATCCAGAGCTGGCATCCGACTGCTGCACTGGTCTCTGGGAGTGCGCCTGGGACACAGCTATCCCTGAGAGACAGTTGCATTCACAGGACTGACACATTGGGTTTCGGTGCCTGTCCAGCCAGACCTCTGGGAAATCCCAGGAAGATGCAGCCTTCAGCAAAGCCCTGATCCGACATCCATGGAGACTCCACCACCTAGAACACAGTAAGTCCTTGATACACGTTAACCCTTCCCAAAGTCCCCCTTCCAAAAAAGATGAAGAATCAAGCTTCTGTGGCACATGCTAAGAGGACCACTCTCCTCTAGGATCACCTTAAAATGTGCCAGGCTCTGTACCTTTATGTGCTGTTCTCTCTGCTTGGCAAAGCGTCCTCACCCAACTCCCAGGACTCCTTGTCTGACAAGCCCTCCCCATCCCATGCCCAGGCAGAGCTGATCACACCTTGCTTTTGTCACAGCACAGAACCCTGGGCTCACCTTTATCACAGCATCCATCACGACATATATTTTTTTAACATCTGGCCCCTCCCACACTGAGAGCACCACAGAAGCAGGAGAACGTTCAGCCCTGCATTCCCAGCACGCATTCCCAAGGCCACACTCAGTGGTTGGTTAAGGAATGAATCTATACTTCCTTTAACTCAAGCTTTAATCCATACACCCAACCACATCCTAGACTCCACTCACTGAGGCTCACAGGCCCTCGAACCCAACACGTGCCAACTGAAGGCATCATCTTCCCTCTCCCTCCACCCGAAAACACTTCTTCTTTTTCTTTTCCCCCCAACAAAATTCAATAAACTGCACCACCCCACAGCTGCTCACGCTCAAAACCTGGGCAAGGGCCAGGCGCAGTGGCTCATGCCTGTAATCCCAGCACTTTGGGAGGCTGGCAAATTACCTGAGGTCAGGAGTTCAGGACCAGCCTGGCCAACATGGTGAAACCCTGTCTCCACTAAAAATACAAAAATTAGCCAGGCTTTTTTGGTGGCGGGCAACTGTAATCCCAGCTGCTCGGGAGGCTGAGGTAAGAGAATCACCTGAACCTGGGAAGCAGAGGTTGCAGTGAGCCGAGATCACACCACTGCACTCCAGCCTGGAGGACAGAGTTAAGACTCCATCTTAAAAAACAAAACAAAACAACAAAAAAAAACACCTGGGCAAGGGTGTGTCACTGTAGCCGTTCCCCTCATCCCCCAAATCCAATCAGTCACCAAGTCCTTCAAGCCCATCATGTCTACCCTACCTTCTAGCCTGTTTTCCTCCATTCCCAGCTCTGTCACGTCCACCTTGATCACCATCAGCTCTTTCCTGGATTTCTGCATCAGCCTGAGAACTAGTCTTCTACCCAGCCCCAGCACCAATCCATTCCCTAAGGGCAGCCAGAAAGACCTTTCTAAATTTAAATCTGATCTTGTCATTCCCCGAAGCCCCACCTTGAACTCTTCGGTGGCTTCTTGTATGCCTTTAGGATAAAACTCAAATTCTTCAATAAGGTCCATGTCACCCCCCAGCTTCCCTCTCCTCACCTCTTCCCCACTCCTTTCCAGAACACAGCACTCAGGCCAGGCTATGCACCCTCCTGTGCCTGGATCCTGCCGTGTTCCTTCTTGCCTCAGGACTTTCAGTTGCACTGTTCCTTTACTTCCCTTTCTTTGTCCAAGTAGTTCTTCCTCATCCCAGTACTTCTCCCAGGAAACTTTTCCTAATCCCTCTAAACTGAATTCGATAAAATATGTTAACCCAGCATTGATCCTACTTAGCCCTTATCATCTTGCTCCTCCCTCCACCCCTCCCACCCTGCTGGATGATAAGCTTCAACTCAAACAATGAGATTCCTGGGGAGAGGAACCCAGGCTGTATTACTCCCTCTTACATTCTCATCACCACTGTGCTGAGTGGAAGATGCTCAGGAAATATTTGTCGAACAAAAGGCATAAAGATCCAATAGAACCAATGAACTGACTGCTCAGCATCTGTCAGGCCCCTCAGAGGGCCTTTTCTATTCACTCTGTCCCAGGACCTCTTTTCAAACCTATCCCAAACCCTCTCCTTCCCCTTCACAGGCGCCAGGAATTCTGCCAGTCGTTTCTTCTTTGGTGGCTGCTCACAAATTCTATTCCCTGGGTCCCCTACTCCCAGTTTAACTGCTCCAGACCTGTAGCTCCCCAAGGAAGACAAACCCATAAGCCTTCTAAGGGCTTCACTGCTGATGGGTTGGCAGAGATACAAGGGAACACAGAAATGGTTCTGTGGAATTCTCAGTCTAGTGGCTCCATGGGTGGTGCCTGGAAAGGGCAGTACTCTGGGGGGAGGCTCAGTAGGAGGGCACATCCCAGGGAAGTTTCTCTTCCTTGCCATGAAGTCAAGAAAAACACAAGGTCTCAAATGGGTAAACTGAGATGATACATATTCACTCCACTGAGGTCCATGGGGAACCCAGTTTCCTCACTCACCCTGAAATTATTAATCATAAAACTTTCATTTTCCAGATCAAAGCTAAGAAAAGATCGCAGAGCACCAAATAAATGCTCGCACCTCCAAATGCTGAAGCTAGGGCACTTACATGGAGGCATGGGCTCTCCCTCTGGGTCTATTTACTTCTCTTTTACAGATAATCCCATCCCAAGGATTAGGATTTGCTCATCTGATTTTCCAAGCAGCAGACTCCAATCTCCACAGGTAGTACCAAGGCAGAAGTAAAAGCAGACAACAGTTGAGAAACCAGGCAGTTAGGCCAAGCACCTAAACAACACAGTAGTGTTCGTCAATGCAGGGGGCAGGCACCAAATGACCAAGAAAACGGAGCCAGTCAGTATCCTCTGAAACAGATCATTTGCTTTAGAACAATTTCTATCAAATTCCAAGCTCGGCTCTTCAACAGATAGGTCACAGGTTAGCCAGCAGTTGGACTTAGATTTAGTTAACCTTCCACTTAGTGACTGCCAAAATAAGGCAAGAGTATCAAAATGTAAGGTTTATGGTAAGCAATAAAATCAGCTTTCTCCTGACAAGTTTTTACCAAAAGTTTGGTTGCAAAATACGATGGGCACAAAGGATTGCCTAAAGGCCATATCAACTATCCAATAGACTAGAAGGCATCCATTTTATCATGGATCATCAAAGAGCTCTGTATTTGGTCAACATGGTTTTATTTTTCACACCTTGCCCTGTACTAATTTGTGCCTTGGGCTGCATTAAAAGATATGATGGAAAATAAGTCACATGGAATTCACTGGTATTTCTTGTGGGGGCAGTCACTCACTGTTCACTTTCGGAAGAACCACAAGAGAAATTTCCTCTGATTGTGCCAAGTAAAACCGGACTTCTCCTGAGTTACTAGCTTGTTTTACCTCATTTGCAATGTGAATCTTGTCTCTACCCTTTTTCCTTTGACTTCCAGGAAGCTTACGGGCAAAATCAAATGCTAACTTTAGTATCTGAGTAGAACTTTTCAGCATGAATGTCTATCAGTAGACTATCTCTGACCTCATATGACTATGCTATTCCTTTTCTCTTCCTCCTGATTTTCTCCGTAGTTTTCTTTCTATCTATCTGTGTTGGACTTGTTCCCGTTAGTCACTCAAGTCCTGTGGGAAACACGGGGAGAAGGGAGGGATAAAAGGGAAGAAAAGGGAACATGCTGCCAGATAATGTGATGTCAGGGTATGACAGGGACAAGAGCCAGACCTGTCTTTCTCATCCAGGACCAGAGCCATTGCCAAGTCCCCCTTGTGCATCTTCTTCATCTCTGAAAGCTTGCTTTCCAAACTCAACCGAAGAGCCTTCTCCGTTTCTGTCCCTGCAAAGGCCTTTTCCAGTTCTGCTTGGGCGGCTTTCACATCCTAGAGTTAAATTAAATGCATTTGATGCAATTTTTCAAGACAATTGGGAACATTTTGAAAGGAAATTGGATTAAAATATAAATATTTATGACTTTTTCTCCAGCATATTTCCCCTCCCTGAATTGTACTATACATGGAGAGAATCGGTAATAAATACACTTGCCAGCCATTTTTCCCTCTTGTATCCTGAAGCGTAATAGGCATTTCCAATGGAAAAGACTCAACTCTAAGAACTGTATTTTTCGTTTTGAAAAATCAGATCAATATTTACAGCTTCAAGAAGAACAAGGAGAAATGCTCCTCTCAATACTAAACATACATAAATTCCAAAGAGTCACCATAATTTCCATACAAATTCATCCCACACACCCCCACCGCCCTATTTTTTTAAGATAATGACCGAACAATTCTAAAGTACATTTTCTATATCTCCAAGGTGATTTAGGTGGTACAAAAAAAAAAACAACTGTATGTTCTTCCCAAGAGGTCAGAGAAGCCAATGAGGAAATTATGTAAATCATGCAGGCAGTGTCTGTGTTAGGGAAAAAGGCTCTGGTGTTCATGAAAGTGACCTGGGAGTAGATATGAATCTCTAACTACTCACACCAACTGCCTCCAATTACATCACAAAGATAAACACCAAAGAGAATTGGGTTCAAAAACCAGCTCTCCCACATACTTGCTATGTGATCTCAGGTAGTTGTTAAACCTCTCCGAGCCTGAGCTTCCCAATCGATAAAATAGGGATAACCACCGTCCCATCAAAGAGCTGTCGTGAGTCACTGTCAAACGCTTGTTCCATCACAGGAAGCTCAGAAAAAAATGTTGGCTCCCTCCTCCCTGCCCTTGCCCTCCACAGTGCCGCCCCCACCACTATCTCCCCACGGGGCTTCCTGTCACTCTCAATGAAAGCTGAAAAAAATCATGTATCATATTCTTAGACAACAACAAAGCCCGTTATTTACTAAATGCCAGGCTCTGAGCAAGGAGCTTCATTCGTATTATCTCCCATCTGCATCCAACCCTAAAAAGTTATATCCCGAGACAGTAGAGTATAGCAGTTTAGAATGCAGGTCTGAAGCCAGACTACCTGATATTTACTGCCTGTGTGCCCCTAAGCAAGTGACTTAGCCACTCTGTGCCTGTTTCATCATCTGTTTAAAACAAAAAAGAAAGAAAGAAAAAGGATGACAGAAGTATTCACCTCACAGAGGTTTACTGAAAAGATTACCTTCATGTCTATAAAGAGCTTAGGAGGATGTCTCACACAATGAAATGGTAAGCCCACAATAAATTGTTAATACTACAGTTATTATTACAATTACTGCTGCAAACCAGGTATCACTGTCCTTATTTTACAGATGATGAAGCAGAGGCTCAGAGTAAGCAAATACCTTATCCTAGGTGATAAGGCTAGTAAGTGACAGAGCAGAGATTTGTCACCCCAACACACGGGAAAGCACTTACAGGGAAAAACAAATGACCCAGTAAGTTAGATCTCATAATTACACTTTAGCTAAAATTCAGAATTTGTGATCAGGAGAACCTTCTTGTGGTTCTAGTTCTACCAATTCTGACCTATACTAAGTTTCTAACCCTCTCCAAGCCTGTTTAAAACACAGGTATTTTGGGCCTAATAGCTACATACCCCTAAAAGGACAATTTAAGGGCTGATGTGAACATCATAAATGGAAAATTGTAAACTGCAAAAACAGCGCCTGCTCTTTGTATCCAGAAGCGCTTCTGGTGCCATTTCTCTCTATATCTAAAAAGAACCAGTTTCAGGTAGAGAAACTGTGATAAAACAACAGATATCAAAGACCAAGAATTAAATAGTATTACTTAATACTAGCTTAAAATAGATAAGGAGACAGGATTTTTTAGCCAGGAAACATCCTGACTCCCATCACAGTGATAGGAAATACCTAACTGAGAATAAATAGAAGGAGAAGTGACATGCAGTGCCTAATAGAGAAAAAACATTCTATGAGCACTGGCAGGATGGTTGGAGGGAAGCCGGATACCAGGTACCAGAGCTGGATGGACACGTGGTAGCCTAAAGGTCAGAGTCTGGTTCCAGGCTTAACTAATGTGAGGTAAGTCATTTCCCTTCTCTGGCCTTCAGCTTCCACATCTTTAAAATAATGGAGCTAAACTAGACAATAAGCAGAGTGCTGCTGTAGAAAGAGCATGGGCTTTAAAATCAGCATAGTTAAACCCAGGATTAAACCTATTAGTATTAGGTTAGGCCTATTAAATGAGTTAGTACTTCTCTCTGTATTTCAGTGACCTTATACAGAAATGAAGACCACAATGGCCAGTTTGCAGGGTAAAGGTGTTATAAACTATACATGTAAAATGCCTGAAATGGGGCTACAATCCAGGAGATGCTCAATAAGGGTGGCTGTTGTTTCTCCTGAAACTGACGGTCTACGAAAAAAGAAATGAAACTGTGCCCGCCTGTTATTAACCCACTGTAAGAAATACACTGCCCTCAGGATTTCCAGACTTGCCTTTTCTAAAAGGAGTATTCTTTTGGTTAGGAGATCTTCCACCTGCTGCACCTTCTTTCGAGCATCTTCTTTTACCCGCTGGATTTCAGAGCCACCAGCTTCAGCTAAGCTCTCAACTGCTTTGCTGCAAAAAGAGGCACGGGGTAAAACATGCAAGGGTGATAGTCTGATGGTCATTTCACAGCCCCAGAGAGACAAGGAATATTTGTTAGTCATTTCTCCCACAGACCTGTGCTGAGCTTCTTTTTCTTTTTTTTTTTTTTTTTTTTTTTTTGAGACGGAGTCTCGCTCTGCCGCCCAGGCTGGAGTGCAGTGGCCAGATCTCAGCTCACTGCAAGCTCCGCCTCCCGGGTTCACGCCATTCTCCTGCCTCAGCCTCCCGAGTAGCTGGGACTACAGGCGCCCGCCACCTCGCCCGGCTAGTTTTTTGTATTTTTTTAGTAGAGACGGGGTTTCACCGTGTTAGCCAGGATGGTCTCGATCTCCCGACCTCGTGATCTGCCCGTCTCGGCCTCCCAAAGTGCTGGGATTACAGGCTTGAGCCACCGCGCCCGGCCTGAGCTTCTTTTTCTTTAGCTTAATATTTATCATTCAAAAACGCAAATAAGAAAAAAGAAAGAATCATCCATAATCTTGTCACTCAGGATAACTAAGTCAACATTTTAGCATATAGCCTTTCAGACGT
The DNA here is from genome assembly GCF_024542745.1 of Macaca thibetana thibetana. Taxonomy (NCBI): domain Eukaryota; kingdom Metazoa; phylum Chordata; class Mammalia; order Primates; family Cercopithecidae; genus Macaca; species Macaca thibetana. The sequence goes on along the minus strand of NC_065592.1, from coordinate 19,198,621 downwards.
TTTCTACAAAAAAGAACCATTTGGTACACATCAGTGAATTGATTTTGTTACTTAATATACCATAAACATCCTTTTGTGTCAATAAAGTCTATATCATCATTTTTAAAGGCTGTATATTAACTCAATGTATGAAATGTACTATAGTTTACTAAATCAATTCTCTATTTTTAAAACATTTAAATTGTTTCTCATTTAACACATTGTATCCGACGATACTCACAAAGTTCTGAGAACAGTGCCTGGTACAAAGTAAGTATTCAATAAATGTTGGTGAAATTGTTTACTGTAATAAGCAATGTTATGATAAAAGCATCCTTGTATATCTACTATCCAGTGACTTCCTGAGAACAGATTTCTAGAAAGGGAATAGCTGGGTCACAGGGTAAGCCCACTGCTAAGATTCTGGATAGCTACTGCCAAATTTCCCACCAGGGGGCTTCCAACAAAGTATACTTCCACCAGTGGTGCAAGGAGGGCAGAGAGCTGGTCTGACAAACCAATGTGCAAAGGAGCAGTATGCAATGAAAATAAATCTGCGGAAGTAAGGGTCTGCATACTTCATCTTCTGCCAACTGAAGGGAAAAGCATTTTAAATGCATCAGGATCAATCTGTTCACACACTAGCTACCACTTAGGGTATGAAGAGGGGAGGTTACACAAGCAACCTGTACTCTGTGTTACTCTAACATAAAACACAGAGTAAGCACTGCTAGAGCACCATGGAATATTCTCTCCACATGACGGGCAGTGGTGGGAATGGCACGCCCAAATCAGACGCAGGACTACAACCACCGATGCCAGAAGATAAACAGTGTCGGACATGACTGTATGAGCAGTCCTCATCAGATTTCTAAAATGATTGCAGGTTTCCAGAAGGCAGAATAATAAAGGAAATGCTTCCACCTAAGGCTGGTTTCTCAGAAAAACTGCAACAGAACAAATCTATTCACCACCAGCTTCCCATGCCCTACTTTAAAGATATATAAAATTTTTCCAACTGAGAGCCATGTGATCAGATACTCACATGTACAAGCCATGTGAATTTTTTTACTGAGAACAATGGAAAGTCAAGAGGACCATACTTGTTGTGCAAGTCTCAAACATGAGTCGCCTGAAAATAAATACTAATATATTTTTTCTTTTCACCAATAAAGCTTCAGAAGGCCCCAGTGTCATATCATTTTAATGGAATTCAATGTGAACAACTGGAAAGAAAGGACATGGGCTCTGAAGCTGCACAGATCTGCTTCTAAATTTTTACTCTATTATATCCTCAGTGTGACTCTGGGTGAATTATGTAGCCTCACTAAATTACCTCTCACACCTCAGTTTCCTCATGTGAAAAATGAGATGATTACCTCTCAGAATTAATGTGCTCACATATGTAGGCCTGTTCCTCTCTGATCGGAGTGCTCTGCACGCTAGCCCTTGGCCTCTGAGGCCCACACAGTGCTGGCTCCTGCTGAGCTGCTGTGAGAGGCCTCATTCTACCCTCTGCTGGGGTCTCTGCTGGCCACAGCCAAGGTGCCCATTTCCATTTCCTGATTCATGCCATTGAATGCCATCACCCCCCACTCCTGGGGCTCATTTTTGCATCGCTGTCTTGAATTCACAGTGATTCACAATCATTTCTATCACTCCTTGAGGAGCATTATACACGGCCGAAAGAATTCTGGACGAGAAGCCCTGCCTTCCCAGGCCTTGGATACAGGGTTTCTCCAGCAATGAATTTCTGCTACCTGCTCACCAAGGTTTGAGGCCTGGGCTTTACAGAGCCTCCTCTATAAAACAGATCGCCTCTGCTACCCCTTTCCCTTACCCCCCCACCCTACCTACCAGAGTGCAAATATGCTGTCTCCCTCCTATCAGCCCAGGTCTAACCTTTGTGTTTTGCTGTCTGAATCACATACATTGTCAAGAAGCTGACTATAATTTTTAACAAGTACTATGATTACTCAGTTTGTTTGAGTTTGAGTTATACCAGTAAAATATATTCCCAATAATAAATGTTCCAACTTTTCATTTATCATCTTTGTGTTTTACAGTTTCTGTGGCAATAAAATTTATACTCAGTAGTATGGTACAATTTTCCTCTACTAATGGAATTATTATTTTTGTTTGTGTTTTAAAGCTACAGAGATAAAATTTACTCACAACAATATGACTGCTTTCGTTTTTAATGTCCCCTTATTGTAACTGATAAATATAACAGTGGAAAACCAGCCAACAAATGTTTATTTCACAGCAAGGCACAGCGCGCTCTGGAGCCAGAGCAGCCGCTACACGTTTCCCCACTCCTCGAACCTCGGTTTTCTCTCCACTCAAATGGGAATACTGGCTGCCCACATAATTGATCAAATGCAATAAAACCTGTCAAGTGCCCGACGCAGGATGTCTGAGTCTCAATAAGTGTTAGCTCCCTCCCTCAACCCTTTCTTTCCTTGCAGAATCGGGGCTAACACACAAGGTGGACAGCAAGACCTGAGGAGAGGAAAGGCTGAGAGAAACTGGTTTCATCTAGCTTTCCACCCAATACAAGAAAGTCAGATTCTATAAATGCCAGCCTCATTACCCTTTCAATCCTCCACATTTCCCCTGGATTCTTTTCATTCTAATTATGGTTCTTCAGGTAAAAGCAGAGGCTTTTCCTGTGGCAGATGTCATATCCTGTCCCCATGCCCCACCAAAAATCACAACACTGAAAAGCAGAGTCAAGGGTATTATATTAACATAGGTATTTTCCATCAGCAAGTATCCACCATAGACATACTGCTGGGTGCTAGAAAGCTAGGGTTAAAGAGAAAAGCACGACCAGGCATGGTGGCTCACGCCTGTAATCCCAGCACTTTGGAAGGCCAATGCGGGTGGATTACCTGAGGTCAGGAGTTCGAGACCAGTCTGGCTAACATGGTGAAACCCTGTCTCTACTAAAAATACAAAAATTTGCCAAGCATTGTGGCGTATGCCTGTAATCCCAGCTACTCAGGAAGCTGAGGCAGAAGAATCGCTTGAACCCGGGTTGCAGTGAGCCGAGATTGTACCACTGCACTCCAGCCTGGGCAACAGAGCAAGACTCCATCTCAAAAAAAAAAATAAGAGATAGGCACACCTAGCAGTTCCATGGTAGATACTGTCATTGAACAGATACATAGATATTGTGTATATACCAATATACAATTATCTACATACAAAAATTTAAAAAGAACATGGAACCTAGTGCTGAACTAGAAGTCAGGGACTTGAGTTCTAATAGCAGATGTGACCTTCTCGGCTGGGAGTCATGGCCCTTCCCTTTTCCTGGCCTATAGTCTCTCCTCTATGAAATGAGGGTATTCTTCCAGACTTTCCCAGCTCCCAGAACAATGATGGAATGTAAATGGAAAGTGTTTTATAAACTAACAAGTGTTATGCATAGAGTATTATCATTCTGTACCAGCGAAGTCCGTAAGAGACGGACGCAGGCTAGAGGAAGCCATGCATGGTTCCAGATCTGAGGCTTTACAAAGGGCTGAGCAATGGAAGGCATTTGGGCTGGGAGGAGATGAGAGGGGAGGAGGTCTGCTGGAGCAGAGTTAGAGCAGCAAAAGCAAGAACATTTTAGCATCCATGAACTGTGTCTGGGATAGAGTTGGTAGACAGGAAGCTGGAGCAGTTTAAGAATGTTCATTGCGAACATTCTTAACAGAGATCATGACCTTAACCCCAGACAGAAATCATCCATGACATCTCCCTTCCCATCCATCACCAAGGCCTGTTGATTCTGCTTCCCAAATGTCTGATTCACCCAGCTACTCTGTCACTCGCCTCTCACCTCAACCACTGGACTAGCTTCCTGACTGGTCTCCCAGCTTCCACTCATGCTCTCTCCACAATCCACTTCCCACCCAGCATCCAGAATGACCTTTTCAAAAACAGAACTCTGATTGTGTCACTCGCTTAAAACCCACGACTGCTTTCCATGTGATTTTAGGATAAAGACCAAAATCTCTAGTGTTCTAGACTTCTCATATTCCCTCAGACCCATACATTCTCTTCTCTTTGAACAGTTTCTCTACCCATTCACCTTGTTAATTCCTACTTGTCTTTCAGATCTCATTTCAAATGCCACCTCCTCAGGGACACCTTCCCTGCTATACAGCCACATCTATATATTTACTCCCCTACCTGGCTGGGCGCAGCGGCTCACCCCTGTAATCCTCGTACTTTGAGAGGCTGAGATGGGTGGATCACGTGAGGCCAGGGGTTCAAGACCAGCCTGGCCAAGATGGTGAAACCCCATCTCTACTAAAAATCAAAAGTTAGCTGAGCATGGCGGCACATGCCTGTAATCCCAGCTACTCGGGAGGCTGAGGCAGGAGAATCGCCTGGACCCAGGAGGCGGAGGTTGCAGTGAGCTGAGATCACGCCACTGCACTCCAGCCTGGCAGAGTGAAACTCTGTCTCAAAAAATAATAATAATATATATTTACTCCCCTACCTATAAATTCTCATAGCTCCCTTTATTTTACTTCATAGCTCTTTCCCCGACTTTTGTTTATATATTTATTACTCCAAGTATTTTATCACCATCACTCCCACTAGAATGTGAGCCTCATGCATCTGATTGCATCACCACTACATCCCCAGGAACCTAGCCCACTGCAGCACACAAGAGCCACTTAATATATATTTCTGAATAAATGAATAAAGCTAGTCAGACCACACAAGCCTGAGCCGTTTGGGAAATATACACATATAAAGATGTGCACAAGCCTCCAAAATACTCAATCCCATGTTTTGCTATTGAGGAGGGTATGCAAGCCTTTGTGAGCTGAGGTTGCCATGTGTATGAGCTTAACTGAAAACTAGTCCAAGCCAAGACCTGCAGCAGGCAGGGCACTGAGTATGAGACAGACCAAATTCCATTACTGATCTTCAGGTTTGATAAAGTAGATTTGCCTCCCTGCCCAGAAAATAATGTACTTCAAAAAACAACAACAACATTAACAACAACTTGTTAATCTGGTGATATTTATTACTTCATTCACTTATTCATTCAGAAAATACCAAGTGTGCAAGTTCAGCATAACCCGGAGAAGCAGCCTACGCCTGGCATCCTGTAGTCTGCTGAAAGCCAACAGCAGGCCAGCTTCCAGCTGCTGGACCCGGTGGCAATGAAGGGAATTATACTGGCCTGGCCCAGAGCAGTGCAGCCGTGCCCTAAACCAAGAACTCCATGGTCCTGGCCTACCACACCCAGCAGGAACTCTACTGTCAGAACAAATGAAGCATTTCCACATAAGCTTCTGGCTGGGATCCTCAGTGAGGCAGCCCCGGGAAGTCTTATTCCACTGTCACAGAACAAAACTTAGCACACTTTGGTGTCGCCACCTTATCCACAACACCCTCTACCACTGTACCTTCCTGGCATGTTATTTTTCACAGGTGTGATGAACAGCTCACCAGTCTCTGATGGGCTCTTCGAGTAGAGGGGTGGAGGGCTCTCTTTTCAGATCTTTGGGCAGGTGTTAGATTCGAAATACTTGTGTATTTCACAAGTTATTATGTAATAAATGTTTATGAATGAGTGAATAATCAACTGATTCACAGACTGTATTTGCTGAACTGTGCTTGTTGTTCAATATTTGAATAAATGAAAATACTAGTTTTCAAATGTTTTTTAAGGAGTAGAACCTCTTTCAAGCAAAATATTATGAGGGTCCCTAGTACATTTAACAGATCTTAAAGGAAAAAAAAGAAAAAGACAGTTACTCTGGCTGAAGCCCCCTCCTCTGTCTCCCTGCCTCACCCACCAGGACCCCTTCAAATCACCCCAGGCTTTTACGACAATAAGAATGAACTACTGATATAATTAACAACACAGATCAATCTCACAAATACATTGTTGAAGAAACAAGCCAGACACAAAAGAAAACCTACTATATAATTCCTTGTATATACAGTTTAAAAACAGGCAGAACTAACAGGGGTCAGAACGGTAGTTATCTTTAGGGGAGAAAGGTGAGTTCTGAGACCACAAAGAGGGCTTTTGCGGGGGCTGGTACGTTCTCTTTCCTGATCTGGATGGTAGTTCCACGGGTGTGTTTGCTTGTGAACATTCACGCTGTACACTTAAGATCTGTTCATTTTTCTATAATCATGGTATATCTTAAAAGCTGGCTGAAAAGTAAATAATTAAGTAAAAACAAAAACCTCTTTGGAGTCCCCAGACTCCAGATGGAAATCAATTGTCTTAGAAAAGTGGATGGCTCTATTTCACTGACCAACCAACCCAGTGTGGGCGACTTGCAGGCTTTCGACAGATGACGGTACTCACGAGGCTTTGATGAGCAGCCGCTCTCTCTCCTGGAGTTCCCGCTTCAGACTTTCTACTTCCACCTTGAGCTCAATGTTCTACAAGACAAGATTAAGAAAGAAAAGAAACAACGTAAAATACAGGACCTATGAATGTCAACAATGGGGAAACTGCTTCCAGCACAGACTGACTACAGGATGCTTGTAATAGGCAGATGTTAGATTCAAAAACCCTCATTAGCCTCAGGGCACAGAGAAAAGGGAATTATTAAACACTGGTGGTCTCAAAAGAAAGACCTGGATTTCGCGAGACTTGGAGCAATTATGTAAATGCTCCAAGCTTCTAACAGCCAGAGCATTCAAATATCAAGGCATAAATGTCATACAAGGAAGGCTGATTTAAAAATTGTATGCCCTCCGCCAAGCAAATTTACAAGCAATTCTGAAGTGTTTTTCCCATTCCAAAGCAATTACTGGTGGTGGTTTACAATCACACATGTGGTGGCTGTAGCAGTGGGAACGTGTTACAGCTTAAAAAAATAAAATAAAACATGTGGATGGAAAACAGGAGGACACATCATGGCGTGTGTCATTTCAATATAAGATTTCAGGGTTCTCACTTACAAAAAAAGCTACAACAACATGGGGCAAGCTATCTATAAGGAGAACCACAATGTTCTCCAACCAAATGTCTTCCTCTTAACTGAGTGGAACAAAGGGAGTCACACACAGCCTTGGGCTTACAACTCACGTGAGAATCCAAGACAGAATCCAGGGCAAATGGAATTCAATATGAGACAGTGGAACAGTGGCAGGCTTCTAAAACTTATGCACAAATGTATCCCAGACAGAATATTAGATGAACTCATGTAGTAGATGGGGGTTTGGGTGCATAGTTTGTGGAAGACTGCTGTAAATCTACAATTTCTTGGAAATCCCCCTTTGGTTTTTTGTTTATTTATTTAGAGGCAGAGTCTTGCTCTGCTGTTGCCCAGCCTGAAGTGCAGGGGTGCTATCATAGCTCACTGCAGGCCTCAAACTCCTGGGCTCGAGGGATCCTCCCACCTCAACCTCCTGAGTAGCTGGGACTATAGGCGTGCACTCCCTTGCCCATTTTTTTGTTTTGTTTTGTTTTGTTTTTACAGATGGGGTCTTGCCACATTGCCCCGGCTGGTCTTGAACTTCTGGCTTCAAATGATACTCCTGCTTCAGCCTCCCAAAGCACTGGGTTTACAGCTCCTCTTTTATTTTAATAATCCATGCCAATTTTAGGTTGTACTCCATAATACACGTGTTTTTCATTTTTCGTTTTTTTGAGATGAAGTCTTGCTCTTGTCATCCAGGCTGGAGTGCAGTGGTGCGATCTCAGCTCACTGCAACCTCCACCTCCCAGGTTCAAGTGATCCTCCTGCCTCAGCCTCTGAGTAGCTAGGATTATAGTAGGCACCTGCCACCACACCCGGCTAATTTTTTGTATTTTTAGTTGAGATGGGGTTTCACCATGTTGGCCAGGCTGGTCTTGAACTCCTGACCTCAAGTGATCTGCCCTCCTTGGCCTCTCAAAGTGCTGGGATTACAGGTGTGAGCTACCGCATCCGGCCACATGTGTATTATTTAAACAAAAATATTTCCAGGCCAGGCACAGCGGTTCGCACCTATAATCCTAGCAGTTTGGGAGGCCGGCAGATCACTGGAGGTCAGGAGTTCAAGACCAGCCTGGCCAACATAGCGAAACCGTCTCAACTAAAAATACAAAAATTAGCCAGGAGTGGTGGCACTTGCCTGTAGTCCCAGGTATTTGGGAGGCTGAGGCAGAAGAATCGCCTGAACCTGAGAGGCAGAGGTTGCAGTGAGCCAAGATAGTACCACTGCACTCCAGCCTAGGTGACAGAGCGAGACTCTGTCTCGAAAAAAAAAAATCATTTCCAGTAAGATTTACCATCTCACAGGATATGCCTCCCTCCTTTCTGGCAAGCAGCCCTGGAGAAACAAGTACTTCAGGTTGAGAAGTACAGCCATGACAGAAAGGTCATGGGTGTGTGACCAAAAGGACATGGGTTTAAATTCTGTCTCTACTCTCTACAGGAGGAGACCACAGAGTCAGTGGCTACTCACTTATTCATTCCTTCACTTCGCAGAAACTTACCAAGCACCTGTGAAGGACCGACCACAGAAGACATTGAAGTGAACAAGACACGCTAACGTGGAATACAAAACTAGAAGCACAATATTATAACTGTCCTTAGACACATAAGTCCACAGGGTGACAAAGCAATGCTTCTCCTTTCCAATCCCTCAAGTGTCAAAAACAAAACAAAAAAGCTCCCATGACATGAGGGCTTTAAGGATTAAATGAGCAAAGCCTTGGAGACAGGGCTTAAAATAGGTTATCTTCTTCACTGTCAAACAACAAGAACTAAAGAAGTCATCGATGAGGCAGAACTTTTTCTTGAAGAAAGTGATCTTTGCATAAAGGACCCTGGGTAACAGTGTATAATGTCTTCAACTGTAATTTTGTGAAAAATGCAGAAACATCCTTCAAACAGAGGATTCTTTTTCCAGCTCTCAGAAGGGTAGAGAGCTTCTATTTATGAAATGATATAATATACTCTAAGTGCTTCACTTTGTGATGAACCAACAGGCACTCCAATTTAATATATTTAAAAGAATTAATACTAACTTGTCCATTCGGCTATTTTTCTCAAGTCCAATATCTCAAGTTATAAACTCATATACATAATTGTAATTTCCAAACCAAAAGTCAGGGTACCTTCAAAGCATAAAATGGAATATTATGAAACTATAAAAAAAAGGCAGCTTAGTGCGGTGGCTCACACCTGTAAGTCCCAACACTTTAGGAAGCCAAGACAGGAGGACGGCTTGAAGCTAGAAGTTCAAGACCAGCCTTGGGCAACATAGCAAGACCCCATCTCTATAAAAAGCAAAAATTTTTAAATGCCAGGTGTGGTGGTGCATGCCTGTAGTCCCAACTACTAAGGAGACTGAGATGGGAGGATCTCTTGAGCCCAAGAGTTCAAGGTTGCAGTGAGCTATGATCATGCCACTACACTCCAGCCTGGTGACAAGAGTGAGATACTGTCTCAAAAACAAAAAGAATAAAGAAATTCATTCTTAAACTACCCTTAAAGAAAGATATCCAAGATATCATTAAGTAAAGCGAGGTGCAGTGCCTCACGCCTATAATCCAAGCACTTTGAAAGGCCAAGGCAGGTGGATCACTTGAGGCCAGGAGTTCAAGACCAGCCTGGAGAACGTGGCGAAACCCCATCTCTACCAAAAATACAAAAATTAGCCAGGCGTGCTGGCATTCACATGCAATCCCAGCTAATCAGGAGGCCGAAGACAGGAATTACTTGAACCTGGGAGGCAGAGGTTGCAGTAAGCCAAGATTGTGCCACTGCACTCCAGCCTGGGCAACAGACGGAGACTCCATTGGAAGAAAAGAAAAGAAAACAGAAAAGAGAAAAGAAAAGGAAAGAAGGAAGGAAGGAAGAAAGGAAGGAAGGAAAGAAAGAAAAGAAAGAAAAAAGGAAGGAAGGAAAGGGAAGTGAAGAAAGAAGGGAAAGGAAGGAAAGAAAAGAAAAAAGAAAGGAAGGAAGGAAGGAAAGGAAAGAAAAAAGGAAGGAAGGAAAGGGAAGTGAAGAAAGAAAAGAAGGGAAAGGAAGGAAAGAAAAGAAAAAAGAAAGGAAGGAAGGAAGGAAGGAAGGAAGGAAGGAAGGAAGGAAGGAAGGAAGGAAGGAAGGAAATCATTAAGTGAAAAATATAAGGTGCAGAACAGAACATGCTTGCATTTATGTAAAAAGAGGGTTTATACACATACACACACACGCAAACACATGCTTGCTTGTTATATATATATATAAAATTCCTCTGCATAAGCAATCAATATTTATTAGATCTAGAGGACCAGGACACAAGGATGGAAGAGTCTTTTCAGTGTGTACCTCTTAGGCTTTTTGAATTCTAAACCATGTGCACCTATCCAAAAACTTACACTGAAGAAAGGGGTCATGAAATCATCTAGTCAGACAGCTGAAGTGGTATGGTACAATGAGGTTGGGAGACCTAGGCTCAAAATCCACCTCACATAGTAGCTATATGACATCAGGTGGGTTATTCATCTTCTGTAAGTCTCAGTTTCTTCCCCTATAAGGTGAAGATAAACTCCATGGCATAGGACTGTCATGAGAATTACAATAAGATGCAAATGTACAGATGCCGAAGACAGTGCCTGACAGAGTTGGCAACTAGCACGTTTTGTATTCCTATCACCCAAGAGGTTCTGAGAGGCATGGCCACCATACTCACACATAAACTGCTTTAGGCTATTGGTTTTCCTCTAAAATTGTGATTGCATCACCACTCCCTTCCAGAAAAGGGGACGTCCTCATTGTCTTTCCACCCCCAGAGTGAAGAAAAAAACTCTCATAGGGGACAAAGAAGCTTTTCAATTCTTGAAAAGGCTCAGAAGTACAGCACAATCCCTCTTCAAGACAAGTCAATTTAAGTTCATCTGCTGAAACTCAAGGAGAGTTCTTTTTCCTCCTTCAAAAGTTTCCACTGGTACAAACTTCAGAGGAGAAAAGTCAGAATAATTCCCAGGCCAAGGGCTAATCTACTAGAAAAAGCCAAGAAACAGGCACTGAAATACTGTTTGTACTCAAGCCTTTTCAAGAAAGCCAAGTTCTTTTTTCAGTTTTCAGAACCAAGGTTTGTTTTCAGACAAAGACCTCCAGGTCAAGACTTCAAATGAGGATAGCCTTTTCTTCTGACAGTTACAGGCAAGCACACAGGAATACAGAAGAGTCCTATCACAGAAATACTGACAATCCTAACTTTGGGCTGCCAAACGAAGCCTCAAGAAGACGATAATTGTCAACTGACTGTGTGCTGGAGCTTTTCATCTGTCTTCTCATTTTAATTCACACAAATAACCCTATGACAAAGGGATTATCACTTAATTCTGGAAGCAAGCCCTAAGAGCTAAAATGACTTGCCTAAGTTACACAAGTCAGCTGGTAACAGAATTCAACTCCAAAACCATTCTACCATTCCACTGCCTGTTTCTAAAGAACACATAATTATAAAAACTTAATTGAGGTAAAAATGAGTGAATCCGAATTCTGATTTTTAAAAGAGAGTGAAAGACTTCCTTAAAATTAATCATGTACCCATTTGCTTAATATTAAAGTCATCCTGATATCTTTATGCTCCCCATAATCAATTGAGATTAAATGAAAGCATCTCTCTTCCTGCTAACTCTGAGATCAAATATTAATCAAATTTCTGCTTGAAATGACAATGAGAAAAGACACAAGGGACAGCAATGAGAAGTGGGCCACTCACAGTTTTGTAGATATGTTCGGCGGGGCCATGAAATTCCTGTTGCATTCTTTCCTCAAGGAAATAGATGCGCAGCTTTAGGTTAAAGTTTTCTTTCTTCAATTCAGTGATTTGCTGAAAAATATCACAGAAGGGTCATCAAAAGCAAACAAGAGACAGATAGTACATACATTAGTCCTATAGATTACAAGGCTACAAAATTGATTCAAATGTTAAATACTAGAGAAAGCCTGTTTTTGCTACCATTCTACTAACACAGAAGAATTAAGCAGTTCCCACCAGCCAAAGTCAGTACAATTTGAGCATTAAAATGAATAATGACAGGAATGAATAATGAATGAAAATGAATAATGACTGAATAAAGAAAGAATTAAAAACTCCACACTGATAAGAAGAAGAAAAGGAAAAGAAGAGGAGAATCTCAAAAGAAATCCAGTTAATAAATGTAGAATACGAGGAACAGAAAATCACTATTGTACAACCTCCATAGTAATGATTGATTCAGGTAAGAATCAGCAACACTAAAAGCATTAGATGAAAGATCACTACAGAACATAATATTCAGACAGTCTCAAACTTATTACCCCACAAATGGCTTATTAATTACAAAAGGAAAAGGTACCCTTACAATTTAGAAAACTTGCGAACACCATCTTAACCAAAAAAATTCATCTCTTATCACCATTGAAGGGATAAACTAACATCATTTTCCTCCTGAAATAAATCACTGAGAGCAAACAATTCCATCTCAAGTGCTTCTGTCTATAACCTTTAACCTGTACCTAATCAAGAGGACTCTACCAGATAAATCTAAGTTGAAAAACATTCTGCAAAACAACAGAACTGAACTCTTCAAAAATCTTAATGACAATCCTAAGGCAAAAATGTTTGGTAAACTCTTCTAAATAAACGGAGATTGAAGAGGCACAGCTACTAAGTACAATAAAATCTTGAATTCTTTACAAAAACAACCATATGATGATACCTGGGGAAACTTGAATAACAACTTTTTATTAGGTAATAATATTATGATTTTACAGGAAAATGTCCTAAGAAAGAGACACATGCTAATGTACTTAAGAGTGCTGTGTCATGACGTCTGCAATTAACTCAAATGAGCAGAGACAGGAAAAAAAAAGATAAAGCAAATATAGAAAACATTAATGACGAATCTAGATGAATATACATGGTTGTTCACTGTGCTATTTTGCAACTTTTCATACACTTGAAATCTGTCACAATAAAAAGTTGGGGGAAAAAAGAATATAGTAAGAAAAAGCATATTTACTGAGAACCTACTATGTAAACAAGCACCTAGCCAGATAATTTACATACAATATCTCAATTCTTATAGTAACATTGCAAAAGTACTGTCTCCACTATATACATGATCAAAGATCACGCTAGTAGGGGAAGGGCTGGGATTCCTATCCTGCTGTCTGACTCCAGTAACTATGATCTGTCAATTCAACCTCACGGCCTATAGAGAAAATTCCTGACTTTTTTGGTTTGGTTCATCCAGTAAACTTTTCTGTGCAGTCTAACTTAACTTCAAGAACAGATATTAGCCTACACAGTAAAGCAATTCCTCGTATGTTTCTAGCACCATGTTTAAATAGTTAAATGTTCTCCAAAATCCTACCAACATCCCCAGGTTCTCCCTCTCTGTTTCACATATTTTTAAGTCTCTGCCTTTGTGGGGAAAAAAAGTCCTCTCTTTTCCCTGTTACAAAGAGAGGGACAGAAACACAAGCTAGGAAGGGACTTTAAATTAGTCCAGGATGATGGTTACCTTTGGGGAGGAAAAGTGCTTAGTGCGTGGAATGAGCCACAAAGCAAACTTCTGGGGCACTGATAATGTCCCATGTCTTGGCTTTGGTGATGGTTATAGGTTATGCTCCTTTTTTGATAATTCATTAAACTGTTCACATACGATTTGTGGGTAGGCCTGCATGCATGTTACACTTCTTTTAAAGTTTTTTTTTATTATTATTATTTTTTAAAGATGAGGTCTTACTCTATCACCCAGGTTGGAATGAAGTGGTATAATCACAGCTCACTGCAGCCTCAAACTCCTGGGCTCAAGGAATCCTCTCACCTAAGCCTCCCAACTTGCTGGGATTATAGGTGCAAGCCATCACACTTGGCCTCATTTTTTTAAGTTTTTAAAGTCAAATAGTCTACTAGTCTATGGTTAATGTGAATTATTAAAAGTCAATTTGTCCATGGTTAAGTAAATTATAGTATATCAACTCAATAGAATATGATAGAACCATAAACAAGAATGAGAGACCACATTGTGCACTCATAAGAAATTATGTCCGAGATACATTGTTAAATAAAAACACTATACTATGGAACATTATATAGATAGGTTACTATTTTTTAAAAGGGCAGGGGATATGAACACGTAATTATTTACTTGATATGATAGTATGCATCTAGAAGTACACTGTATATTTGTACCATATAAATTTCCTATAAATAATAAAAATAAAGTAGTAATAGACAAATGCAATCTTTTATTGAGACTCTGAATTGTGAAGCGAGTGCTGATGATATTTACTAAATGCAGTGTGCCTGTCCATGCTATAGTTCGTGCATCTGTTGTTCTCTTTCCATTCTCAAAGTCACTGTTTAAGCTCAGTTCTCAATGGTAAGGCAGAAAGATCAGCGGCTTTGGAGACAATACTAAGTCCTATCTTAACTCTCTTTTATGATGCAAACTAGACATGCTACTTCTTTGAGCCTCAGTTTCCTCAACTTTAAAACAGGGATAATAAAATCAATCTCATAGGTTTTTGTGAGAAGAAAATAAATGAATTTGACGATTTCAAAATGTGAAACTGTTGTGGTTTTTTTTGAGACGGAGTCTCACACTGTCACCCAGGCTGGAGTGCAATGGCGTAATCTTGGCTCACTGCAACCTCTACCTCCCGGATTCAAGCCATTCTCCTGCCTCAGCCTCCCAAGTAGCTGGGATTACAGGCATGTGCCACCATGCCCGGCTAATTTTTGTACTTTTAGTAGAGACGGGGTTTCACCATGTTGGCCAGGCTGGTCTCAAATCCTGACCTCAGGTGATTCACCCACCTCGGCCTCCCAGAGTGCTGGGATTACAGGTGTGAGTCACCACGCCCAGCCTCAAAATGTGAAACTTTTAAAGTCAAGTGACTAAAATGTTTGCAACATGCAAAATCATGTACTAAGACATAAGACAACAATCTTGAAATGAATGGAAAGATAGAAAGTCTGAGTGGAGAAACAGGTATAAAAAAAGAATCAAGACCCTGTCCCTACAAAAAATGAGATGCCGTACACACCTACTAGAACGGCTAATTTTTTTTTGGCGGGGGGCGCGGGTGGGAGACAGAGTCTTGCTCTGTTGCCCAGGCTTGGCGCGATCCTGGCTCACTACAACTTCTGTCTTCCCGGTTCAAGTGATTCTCTTTTCTCAGCCTCCTGAGTAGCTAGGATTACAGGCACACACCACCACGCTTGACTAAGTTTTTGTATTTTTTTTTAATAGAGACGAGGTTTCACCATGTTGGCCAGGCTGGTCTCGAACTCCTGACCTCAAATGATCCACTCGCCTGGGCCTCCCAAAGTGCTGGGATTACAGATGTGACCCACTGTGCCTAGTAAAATAAATTGTTTACATTGTTAATACCAAGTACTGATGTAGAATAAATGGAGTTCTCATACTCTGTTGATGGGAATGCAAAATGGCACGGACACTCTAGATATACTTTGGCAATTTCTTACAAAAAAACTATACTTAACATGTGACTCAACAATTCCACTCCTAGGTATTTATCTTAGAGAAATGAAAACCTATCTTCACACAAAAAACCTGTACATAAATGTTTACTGCAGCTTTATTAATAATCACCAAAACCTGGGAAAAACTCTTACGTCCCTCAGAGGGTGAATGGATAAACAGTAGACATCCATTCGACAGAAGAGTGCTCAGCAACTATGAAACACACAACGTGAATAAAATTCAAAGACATTATGCTGAGGCAAAGAAGCCAGTATGAAAAGGTTACATTCTGTACGATTCCATTTATATGACATTCTGGGAAAAGCAAAATTACAAGGACAGAGAACAGGCATTAGTTGCCAGAGGCTTGGGGTGAAGAGAGGATCTGACCACAAAGAAGCCAAAAAAAAAAAAAAGGGAAGTTGTTGGGATTATGGAACTGTTCTATATTCTGATTGTAGTGATCATTACATATGCCAAGAACTGTACACACATATAAAAAACTATAACCATACATACATACAGATTACAATAGTGATTACAAGGGAATATACATCTGTCAAAGTTCATCCAACACCTAAAATTGGTACATTTTATTTTATGTAAATTATATCTCAAGCTGATTTTTAAAATAACTAAAATGAATTAGGGCAAAATGTGAAAAGCTACACTTAGATGCTAGTACATCTTCACACTTACCACATATTTTTTCCAGCTTTTTAAAAAACAATTTTTAATAGCATATCATATTCTTTTTAGTAAATTTTTTTTTTTTTTTTTGAGACGGAGTCTTGCTCTGTCACCCAGGCTGGAGTGCAGTGTTGCGATCTTGGCTCACCGCAACCTCCACCTCCCAGGTTCAAGCGATTCTCCTGCCTCAGCCTCCCGAGTAGCTGGGATTACAGTTGTGTGTCACCATGCCCAGTTAATTTTTTTATTCTTAGTAGAGGCGGGGTTTCACCATGCTGGCCAGGCTGGTCTTGAACTCCTGACCTCAGGAGATCCACCTGCCTCAGCCTCCCACAGTGCTGGGATTACAGGCGTGACACACCACATCCAGCCCATAAATACAATTTTATCAGTGAATAAAAGAAAACGATAAGCATATTTCACATTAAGTACATTTTCAAACTATCTACCCTTGGCCCTCTTGTTAACACTTAAGGTTTCACTTTTGTGGTTAACAAGAAAAGCACAAGAAACAACTGATAGGTTCATTAGCACCTCCTTTTAAGGAAACAGCACATAAAACATTCATTCAAACAAAAATGACTACCCCGCCAGATGCTTCCTATAAAGAGAAACCTTATTCTGTTACTCAGCTACCAATAAAATATTTATGGAGGTTGCTTAGAATGCCCCCATTGTACACAATGCTAAAATTCTCAGCAACACTTGAAAGAATATTTATCCTATTTATAGTTAAAGAAATTTTTGTATATGGCAAAGGAAAATACGCCTTTAGAAGGTCACAGCAAACGTCAGACAGTCCCAAATGAATAAAATGAAATACAAGCACCATCTTTTCCACCATGGCCAGTTCAGTTCTCTGCTTAGTACCATTTCTCTCACAGTTTTCTTTGAATACCACTACCAGGCTGGCCCGGGGATCCTTCTACATGTTTCCATACACTCTCTATTTTATCAGAGCAATGACCATACTGAATTGTCCTAGCTGGATGCTTGGCTTTCTACCCACCCCCATCCCATAACCACCTTGTACACTCGACTGTAACCCAAGAGATGGTTACTAAATAGCCAATGGTTGGCAGAATAGATGGACAGACACATTTAAGAATTTCTTGGCCAGGCAGGGTGGCTGACATCTGTAATCCCAACACTTTGGTAGGCAGAGCCAGAAGGATCACTTGAGCCCAGGAGGTTGAAGCTGTAGTAAGCCATGATCATGCTACTGCACTCCAGCCTGGGTGACAGAGTGAGACCATCTGTCAAAAAATACATATATATTTGTTGTTTTTTTTTTGAGACGGAGTCTCGCTCTGTCACCCAAGCTGGAGTGTAGTGGTACAATCCCAGCCCACTGCAAACTCCGCCTTCCGGGTTCAAGCAATTCTCCCTGCTTCAGCCTCCCGAGTAGCTGGGATCACAGGTGTCTGCCACCACACCTGGCTAATTTTTGTAGTTTTAATAGAGACAAGTTTTCACCATGTTGGCCAGGCTGGTCTCGAACTCCTGACTTCAGGTGATTCGCCCATCTCGGCCTCCCAAAGTTCTGGGATTACAGGCATGAGTCACTGTGTCCGGCCTAAAAATTTTTTAAAAAAAGAAGTTCTTGGCTGGGCACGGTGGCTTACGCCTGTAATCCCAGCACTTTGGGAGGCTGAGGCGGGCAGATCATGAGGTCAAGAGATCGAGACCATCCTGGCCAACATGGTGAAACCCTGTCTCTACTAAAAATACAAAAATTAGCTAGGCGTAGTAGTGTTCACCTGTAGTCTCAGCTACTCCAGAGGCTGAGGCAGGAGAATGGCTTGAACCCAGGAGGCAGAGCTTGCAGTGAACTAAGATCACGCCACTGCACTCCAGCCTGGCGACAGAGTGAGACTCCATCTCAAAAAAAAAAAAAAAAAAAAGAATTCCTTTAAGGCAGTGTGATGTAATAAGAGCCCCCTCAGGCTTCAGACAGATCTGGTATACACCACTCCCTGGGTAAACCCTCCATTAGCTCTTGTTTCCATCATTCTTAGAATAAAACTCCCTGCCACAGCTACAAAGAGCTGTATCATCTGGTCCCTGACCACCTCTCCAACCTCATCAGGTATCATCTTCTCCCCTGTTCACAATATTCCAGCCTCACTGGCCTCCTTTCCAGTCCTGAAATAAGTCAAGCCCTTGTCTGCCTACAAAGCTCTTTCTGCAGCGTCTGCCAGGATGGCTCGGTCTCATCCCTTCCACCTCAGCTCCAATGTCACTGCCTTGGAGAGGCCCTCCCCAACTACGCCATCTAAAGTGGGCCCCATCTCTACCACCCCAACCAGCTCACTCTCTAACGCACAGCTCTTTCTTGCTAGAATTTTTCACAATCTGTATTTGTCTCATCTATTTGCGTGTTTATTATTATCATGTTTATTACATGAATATAATCCACTTAATCTTTCATGGCTGTTTCCTCCAAGGTTTTAACAAGTATCTAGAACACAGCAGATATTCAACAATTTGTTAAATGAGTGAACAAATTAATGAATAAATACAATCCAGACCACTTTACTAGCTGTATGGCCTTACTGAAGTTCACTTTTCCTATGTGCCTCAGTTCCTCTATCTCTAAAAAAGGGATTATTTTAACTATCTCAAAGAACTAGTCTAAGAATTGAAAGAAATTAATTAGAATGTTTAGTATAGTGCCTACTACAACATGGGAATTTAAAACATTGTTTTTCTCACGTGTACTTTTCCCTGTAAGAGAAACAAGAAAAAAAAAAAAAACTTGACGTGGAAAAACTGATAACAGCTTACAATACAGTAGGAATAAACACCCAAAATATAAAATCCACCAAATATGACTTAGAAACCTAATGCTCAAAAGTAAGCTAATGCAAGGCTGTATCTGCCACGTTCCAGCCCTTGGAAACCACGTGTTACTGTGGAAGTGCAGCCATCTGAAATGGGAAACATCCCAACATGATTATGGGGTGGTGCTTTCTGAAACTGGAGAAGGGCCCCAGCTTAGCAGCAGGAAAAATTTTGCAGGAGCTAGTAGTCAATCATCCTGACTTCCTCCTACTCCCACTCTCTGTCAAAAGCCTTGACTAGTCTGAAGTTCCATCTAAAAGGGAAGAAAAACCAAAAACATAAAAAGGAATCAGGGCAACTCCAACCAGCCCTACCTCAACTGAAATCTAAGCAAAGTGCGCCTAATTCTGGCTGTCCGTTTCAAAGGCTCGCAAGAACGTGGGCCTCCAAAGCTGAGGCTCACTCTACCAAATCATCTTTCCACCCAGGACAGCAAGGGCTAAGAGCAAGACCTCTGTGATCAGCACAAACAGACTAAACTACAAGAGCTGCTACTTTTACATTGTGTGACCTTGGGAAAATTATTTAACATCTTTGTCCAGTGTTGGCTCATCTATAAAATGAAGATAAAGTCAATTCCCTCACAGGGGTGTTGTGACAACCAAATGAACTAAAGCACCTGGCAGAGCCTTGCACTCAGCAAGCAGGAAACACAAGATAGCATTAAAAATCGCGCAGAGTGAAGGCAACACCAAGGCGCCAAAGGGAAGAGATCTTCTCCAACCCACTCATCTTGCTGTCTCAAGGCCTGTGTTCTCCACTCACTATTGACCGGGAATGGTCTGTGCCGATCCTGGCTGTTGCTGACCCTGTGATTACGCACCACTTGCCATCCCACTCACAGTCTCAAGACAGTATGGCATCTTTCCTCCATGAAGTCATCAATTTTTAAATGTTTACACCTAGGGAAGTATTATAGTCTGCATACATAGACGGTGGTATTGTCTTTTATTTTTAGACAGAGTCTCACTCTGTCGCCTAGGTTGGAGTGCAGTGGCGCGATCTCAGCTCACTGCAACCTCCGCCTGCCAGGTTCAAGTGATTCTCCTGCCTCAGCCTCCCAAGTAGCTGGGATTACAGGTATGTGCCACCACGCCCAGCCAATTTTTTTATTTTTAGTATTTTTTTCAAACTCCTGACCCCAGGTGATATGCCCACCTCGACCTCCCAAAGTGCTGGGATTACAGATGTGAGCCACCGCACCCAGCCGATATTGTCTATCTTAAATAATTGTATGTATATACACACACAGAGTAAAGCCTTTTTTAAAAAGAAACAGAGGCCGGGCGCGGTGGCTCATGCCTGTAATTCCAGCACTTTGGGAGGCCGAGGCGGGCGGATCACGAGGTCAGGAGATCAAGACCATCCTGGCTAACATGGTAAAACCCTGTCTCTGCTAAAAAATACAACAAAAATTAGCTGGGCTTGGTGGCGGGCGCCTGCAGTCCCAGCTACTGGGGAGGCTGAGGCAGGAGAATGGCGTGAACCGGGGAGGCGGAGCTCGTAGTGAGCTAAGATCGTGCCACTGCACTCCAGCCTGGGCAACGGAGCAAGACTTCATCTCAAAAAAAAAAAAAAAAGAAAAGAAAAAGAAAAAGAAATTCACTTCTCAGGCCGTCAATAAGCAGATCTTTGGGTCACAATGAATTTTTTAACCTTTTTGAAAGTACAAAAACTGTTAGACCTCACCTAGCCATAACAAAAACCATGAACTTGGCTACCTAAAGTTGATCTCTAGTAAACAATACTGCATATAAGATAATACTGCCTACAGCAGCTACGTGAGGTAGTAAAGAGGGGAAGATACTTTGGAATCAATTTCTGATGCTGATATTCTCCTTGGTGTCTTCAAATCATCAAGAAAACTCTTACTAGGTAAGTCTCTATTATAAATAATACTGGAGCAATAACAGAATTTTTTTTTTAAACAGGGTCTCTCTCTGTTGCTCAGGCTAGAGTGCAGTGGCACATTCATGGCTCACTGCAGCCTCAAACTCCCAGGCTCAAGCAATCCTCCCACCTTAGCCTCCTGAGCAGCTGGGACCACAAGCACACATGACCATGCCCAGCTAACTTTTTAATTTTTTTGTAGAAATGGGCTCAAGCAATCCCCCTGCCTTGGTCTCCCAAAGTGCTGGGATTACAGGTGTGAGCCACCACACCCAGCCTCAATAACAGAAATTTAAAACTGAATCTCAAACACCAGTTGGAATTTAACTACCTTATGAAACCAACTATTTTCATATTCTTTTCCACCTTTGCTCATGAATATACATTTTTGCAGAATTATAAGATAAGTGAATTTGCATATTCCATCACTTTCCTTTAATATTTCTTAAGCATTTTTCATATTGTGGCAGAATTACACAAAACTATCAGTTGAAATAACTGCACTACATTCCACTGAAGTGATTCAGTCAACTGTTTAACCATTTCTCTGCTGTGCACTGATGGACTCAGTGTGCTCTAATGGAAAGTGACCAGCTTTACAATCAGAAAGCCAAGGCTTGAATTTTGCCTTCTTTTTGCTTCTCAATCACAATAAGCTCATGGGCAAGTTGTTTAATCTCTCCAACCTCAGCTTCCTCATCTGTGAAATATCCTCAATACACGTTTGTCAAAAGCAAAGAGATAACAAATGTAATATATAATTTCCCTTCCTTACAGTTTTTCACAATGATACACAATGTGGTCACAAACACCTTCATCAGCAGAGCTTTATTCCTTCTACTGGGTTGTTTCCCTAGGATCAATTTCCCCAAAATGGATTATTGGGCTCAAGAGTAATTTTATATTTATGACTATCAAAATCTCTTTCCAAATGGCCTTCAAAAAGATTGTAAAAATTTACACTACTCAGCCCTCCATCTGGCCATTTTTGGAGGGCATGGCCAGGACATGCAGAGAGAGGTACAGGAACTCAGAGCATTCAATCCAGCAGGCCGTCCCACTACACAAACGAACCCCTGTACTTAACACTTTTACCCCACCAGCCATGAGCCCTACTTGATTCCAAGTACGCATCTCTGCAAAAAACCCTAGCATCGTCGGGCTATATGTTGTGCACAGAGCTCCATGGAAAGTGGCTACAACATTCACTCTGCCAGCTACAGACCTGGTCTTCAACCACTTCCACTGAGTGGCATCCACACAATTCTTACACTCCTGCCGTGTTCTAAGCTCACCCTCATTCTCCCACTCTTAGCCTCACCTTGCCCTCATTACTGCTTGTTTTCCTATGACTCTGGCCCTGCATGCCCCCATCCTCATTATAAGCTGTCTGCCTCTAAATGTGTCTCTAGGCATATCTCCTCTCCAGCCACTTTAGTAACAATAACCAAAACAGCAGCCGCCCTGATTGCTAAAGATCTGGTATAGCAGGCACTATCCTAGCATGTTCTTTACTTTTCCCAAGCCTCAGATAAACATTTTTTCCCAGTTTTACAGATAAAGCAACCAAAATTCGGAGCTTTAGTATTCCATACAGGGTCATACATTCATTCAATCAACAAATATTAGGTGCCTACGATTTTCTTAGGTTCAGTGTTGAGTACCAGACATTGAATAGAGACATACGTTAAGCAAGTACACTAATAAAGAAATAATCACAAACTGTCACAAGAGTCATGGTGGGAGAGACAGGGTGCTGAATACTTGCTAGAAGAGAGAATCATGAGTTGAGAAGGGAGTTAGGGATAGCCTCTCTAACAAGGTCACATTCAAGCTGAGGCAAGAAGGTCCAGGGGCCTGCCATTCAAGGAAAGGGAGAAAGGGTGTCCAGGCAGAGGGTGGAACATGCATGAAGGCCCTGGCACAGGGACAAGCTGGGTGTGGCCAAGGAAGAGCGGCCTGTGTGGCAAGAGCAGTGTACGATGGGGAGAGGAATATGCTGAGTTCAGAGAGACAGGAAGCTGCCAATCACACAGGGCAGGTTCTCATGGACCATGGTTAGGGATTTTATTCCAAGGTCAAAGAAACATCACAGAAGGATGTACAGAAACTGAACTCTAATGGGGCAGAACCCAGGGCAGTGGTTGTAGTCAACAGAATCTTCGGATTAGAGCAGACATCAGCATTTATTGAGTACCCACCATCCACCAGGCATCATTCTAGGTGCTTTCCATACCTTACCTAATTAATAACTCTGAAGGAAAGACAGTAGCAGCCCCACTTTACACACGAGGTTTTAGAAACAACCAATTTAAGGCCACAGGTCAGTAAGTGGCAGGGCCAAGCCTGAAACCCAGTCCCCATCATTCTCAAATCCACATTGTATCTATACACCACGGTGCTTCTGAAAGCTTCAGGGCCATACAAGTGGGGCAGGAGTGGAAGGTGAGGGAGCTATGATCTGGTAGTAAGTAACTCACAACACATTACAGCAAATTTAAAGATGCAAACATCCTAGTGAAACCAAAAACAAAACACTCAAATTTGACCAACTGCCTCGGCTGAGGCCAAGAATGTTCAACAATAGGAATAAGGGCCTCAATGCAAGAATGCCAGCATCTCAGGACAGGTGGGTATAAGACAAGAACAGCAAAAGATAAGGAGACTAGGTGTGGACAGGATACAGGAAATTGTTTCAGCCATACCTGGCTAAGAGTTCTTTCAATTCCTTAGAAAGGAGGCTGCTAGACAGAACAAATCTTATTCCATAGTATCTACTGTTTATTGCATATATGCTTAATATCTCTGACATCCAGAAATCTCATTTCTAGGAATCTACCCTTTTAAAAAAACCACTCAGCAAGGCGCAGTTTCTCATGCCTGTAGTCCCAGCACTTTGGGAGGCCAAGGCGGGCAGATCACAAGGTCAGGAAATCAAGACTATCCTGGCTAACACGGTGAGACCATCCTGGCTAACACGGTGAAACCCTGTCTGTATTAAAAATACAAAAAAATTAGCCGGGCATGGTAGCATATGCCTGTAATCCCAGCTACTTGGGAGGCTGGGGCAGGAGAATCACTTGAATCTGGGAGGCGGAGGTTGCAGTGAGCCAAGATCACACCACTCCACTCCAGACTGGGCAACAGAGCAAGACTCTGTCTCAAAAAAAAAAAAAAAAAAAAAAAATCACGTAACTATAAAAAGATACATGCACAAGGAGATTCATCACAGCTTTGTTTATAAAAGTGAGAAATTAGAAACAACTTGAAATGTCCCACAGTAAGGTTTTATAAATTATGGCTCAATCTATCCCTTTTAATAAGCCTTTATTTAATATTACACAGCCAATAACGCCATCCATCAATATTGAGAATGGAAAGCTATCCATGTCATTCCCTGTCAAAAGCCAGGATTAAACTCTTCCATATGTTCATAAAGATAGCTACTTGGACAGCATATGTTGTACCAGATTCTGGGTCTTCCCCACTCACCCAAAAAACATGCTTTTTAAAGGGAGAGCAAGATACATACTAGTGTCCAGAACAAGTCACAGCAGGTACAGGCCTTCGCAAAATGCTGCCTCCGCGAGGCCTCCTCTGGTCTAGGGAGGGAAGACCAGTAAGACAGGCTCCCATAGAAGAGCAACTGATTTACCTACTTCCTACCATAAGGCCTGCCATACAGGTGATTATACCCTCAGCTAACGAGGATATTAGACAATAGATTACCAGTTTAAAGACCAAAAGGAAGACATGTGGTTTTCACAAGCCAGAGTGAGTACTTGCACAGAACAGTCAAATGAAATAGAAAGGACTTCCTTTGATAGAAGACCTGGGTTCAAAGCCTGAATAAGTCCCTACCCCTGTCTGGGCTTCAGAGTCCCCACATGTCAAATGAAAGGACTGGAAGAGATGATTCCTAGAGCTCCTCCAGCTCTGAAATTAGCTCTATTCTAAATATCCCTTCATTCCATGCCCTTAGCTCCACATTCCTCCCTTTGGGCCCACACCACCACAGCAGCCTTTTAACTCATCACCTTACCACCAGCCTTGCTCCCCTCCAAACTCTTCTCCTCATAGTCACCAGCCTGGTAAGCTTTTGAAAGCACTATTCTGGTCATTTCCCTCCCCAGATTAAAATCCATTGCTGGTTCCCTTTCATCTTCAGGACAAAAACCAAACAAAGCAGTGTAACATTCAAGAACCTGCAGGAGCTGGCCCCTGCCTGCTTCAATGGCCTCACCTCTCAACTCGTCTCACACAGCCTCCTTCCAGCCAAAGAGAACTTACAGGTCCCTGAACTCATCAAACCCTGTCATGCCTCTCTCTGCATTTGCACATGTGAGTCCTTATGCCTGGGATGCTCCCTAACTCTCTCTACTTGATCAATCCCTACCTGTCCCTGATGACCCAACTCAGGCAACATCTCCTCCAGAGAGGCTTCTCTGAACCCCGAGTCATAGCCCCTCCTCTGTGGCCCCACAGCACCCTATACTTACCTCTGTCCCTGCACTATTTTTCTATCCATCTTCCCAATCAGACTGTGAGCCTCTGGATAGGGGGACTTACCTGGTCTTAATCTACTGCAGATTCCCCCGGCAGAGAGCCTGGCACAGTGGCGTACATTTAAAAATGTTTATTAAATGGATGAACTCTGAGGAAAACCAGAAGGGGACCTATGTGTTGCCAGCCCCCAACTAAATGCAACTCTTGATGGTTAGGTATCAATCATCTGAGACTAGAATAGGACGAATCATGAGTTTCCACTTTAAATCCAAAGTATCTCAGCCCCCTCCTTAATATGCATGCTGACTCTAAAATTAGCTTTAGATGCCAAGAGCATTTCCTATAAGCATCCCACAGAAAGTTCAGACTACCACTACACAGAGATCATGCATTCATAACTCAGGCCAAATGAAAAATTTCAGTGACTCCTAAAGACCTGAAAGGGAGACACTGAGAACAGTGTGGCCATTTCAATTCCGGCTGCAGAATTTGCTCTTGAAAATGCTACAATAAAAAATATTAATGCCATAAAAACCTAATAGCAGCCAAAGGACTACAGTCATAAAGAAAAAAAACATAAATCCTAAAACATGTTGGCATAGAAGGCTCTCCCTCACCTTCAAGAAAAACAGGATTTAGGTCACCAAAAACACATCTGAACAAGGGAAACTTGAATCACATGGCAGAGGGAAAAAAAATAACAGTAATTATAACAGTAACAGTAAGAAAAGGAAGAAGCAGCGATGGCAAACACATAGAACGTACTCCATGCTTTGCAAATATTCACTCATTCAATCCTCCTAACAACCCTATGAAGTAGGTACTGTTATCATGCCCATTGTTAAAATGAGGGAAGTACAGAGAGGTTAAGTGACCGGCCACAAGGCACCCAGGAGATGTGGACAAATAAGCAGCCTGGCTCCAGAAGCCATGGGCCTCAGGCAGCACAGACTGCCTCTGAGAACAATTTTGCCATGTCACATCCCTGGGCCTCAGTTTCTGCTATATATAATAAAGAGGGTTGTGTTCAATTCTGGGATTCCTTTCCGTTCAATAAGCAGATAAAAGACGTGAAATCAAAATTCTAATATCCTGTGAAATTTTCCAATTTAGAAATAAAATGTAAAGCAGTACCCTTCAAAAATGAAATAAGCATCTTGCAGAGCCGCTTTAATATTAAAGTAACATATACAAAGAGCTTAGCACTTAAAGTGCCCAGCTCAGAGCAAGAGCTCAATAAACAGTAGCTGTTATTACTCTTACGATAAAACAGGAACAACCATTTAATAGTAGAGCATATTTTAATTATACACGATGTAGAATAATCAAATCTCATTCGTTTGAGGCCCCAGACCCCACAGCATAGATCGAGTTGTACAGCTGAAATTATAACAACTCAAAGCTCAGAAATTACTTGTTTCCATTAGAGATCTGACAAGTCATTTCTTCAATTGGTCACTGGTGGTTTGCAGATAACTATTAGCAGTAATGAGTATTCTAAATTAAATCCAGAGACAGCACCGCTCTGTTCTGTAAAGACAACTGGGGAGAGAGAAACATAATTGTGGAATGTCCTTCTCTCTATGTCCTCCATCTTCTCTCCGATAAATATCTCTTGTGTCTTGCATAGTATGGATTTCATTTGCTTACAAATGAAGAAGGGTCTAATTCTTCCCATGATAAATGAGAGCACTGAACAGGTAACTTGTTAAAGAGAATTGGAATTGGGAAAATAACCTTATTTTCCTGTTACTTGACAACAAACCCCCTCTGCTAATAAATGAAAGACACAATGCTGGAAAACATTAGGCATTGAAGCCAAATCTATCACCAAGTAATCCATTCTCGAAAAAAAACTACACAGTACTGGGTACAGGTTACTCACATTTCATTCAAGAGCAACAAAGATAAAAGTTTACAAAATGCAAGGGGAGGCACAATGCAGTGGAAAGAATAATGGCTTTGGAATTAATAAAAACCTGGATTCAAATTCCAACTCTGACACTTATCTATTATATGACCATAAACAAGTCTCTCCTAGTCTTAAGATTCCTTATCTGTAAAATGGGAATAATACAAAATATCTCAAAGGTTGCAGTGAGCATCAAACAGAGGACCATAAATAACATGCCTTAGAGTAACAGTAAGGCCCTTGACAAATGTCAGCTCCCCTCACCTGTGCAACATGGACACATCCTCACCTTTAGGACACCAGAAAGACACCAAACTAGAAAACCAAAGTTGAAAACTAAAAGTTTCACCCCAAGTTGAAAACTGCTGATCCCATCAGAACCTATATTTGGCCCTTGTATAACGGGCTGACTGCATGTGGACGTAAAAGTCTCACAGAGGATGTCCATGAGACATGGCACCTCTCCTACCTCTGGCATCACCGAACTTAGATCTCAAGAAACACAGCTTTCCTGGGTCTGGCTGGACAAGGGCAGCAGACATGATTCGTTGGGGACAGTAATTTGGTATTTCCACTTACATTTTCAAAGTCCTTCATGTTCCGTGCTCGGGTGGGAGACACTGTTTCTTCTGACACATTTGAGAGCACTGTAAAAAGGTAAAATAGAGGAAAACGTCACAGCATGCAAACTGCCCAAGGTTCCTATTGAGGAATAGAGCCCAGAGAGGAAAACAACATGAACTGCTTCCATAGTGCACGCGGCTGGTACCTGCTGTCTGTTGTGATTTACTGATTTTAGTCCAGGGAAAGCTCTAAACCATTAATTTACAAATTACTTAAACTAACCCCAAAGTAACAATGCGCACATCAGAGGATGAACACAGCAAACACGTCAGGCATTTTGCAAAGCAGACTGTCCTGATATGTACTTCCTTATTTCGTGAAATTACTTTACTGAACAGAGTGTCATCTTCTCATGTCAGTAATTACAACAAAGCACGTCTAACTGACTTGACAGCAGGGTGGGCAAACTTTTTCTTAAAATGCCAGACAATATTTTAGGCGTTGTGGGCCATACGCAAAGCCTAAAATCTGTCACAACTACTCAAATCCTGTTGTCACATAAAAACAGCCACAAACAATCCAGAAACAAAGTGGTTGTGTTCTAATAAAAGTTTATTTTCAAAAGCAAGCAGTGGACCGGAAATTGCTGACCTGCTTTAAAGACTGTGCCAACAACCAAACCTCTCCGCAGCGTCTTTAACTGAACAAACATGTATTCCACACCTACTCGGTGCCAAGCCCCATCCTGTGTGCTGAGGAAACAATGGTGAAGGAGACACTAATCCTGCACCCAAGAGGTTCCCTATCGAGTGGGCAGGATGGAGACCTAAACTAACTGTTATCAGGCTGAATACCCGTGGCACTTTGTAGGTGTTCAGTAAATGTGTGCTGAGAGAATAAGTTCATTCTTCCAAAATATATGCACTGAGAGCCCACTTTCTGCTAGGCCCCTTTCTAGATGTGGAAACATCAGGAAATAAAACAAACAAATGCAGCTGAGAGTCTAAAGGGAGGAAACACAATAAACAAAACGAAAGGACAACGGCATAATATGTTAAAAGGTGATAAATGCTATGGAGAAAAAAAAAGTAGGTAAGGATAGGAAATAGGAGGCATGGGGTGAGGACTGCCATTTTAAGTAAGGTGGTTAAGGAAGGTCTCACTGAGAAGGTGACATATGGGCAGACTTGAAGAGAAAGGACCAGTTACCTGGGGGAGAATTCTCCACATTCAGAGAGAAGCCTGAGGTGGAAGTATGGTCCCCAGTGGGTCTGTGGAACAGTCAAGAGGCCAATAATCTGGAGCTCAATAAACAAAGGGGTACAGCAGGAGAGGAGGTGAGACAGGTAAACGGGGACAGACTGTATACAGTTTTTAGACTCTTCTAAGGACTCTGAGTTGCTGCTGGAAGATTTGGAGCTAAGGAGTAAGATGATTCGACTTAGGTTTCTACAGGCTCCCTCTGGCTGCCTGTCTGAGAACAGATTGTAAGGGGCTTAGGAGAGAAACAGGGAAACCAGTTAGGAGAATATTGGGATAATCTAGGCCTCAGATCATGGTGGTTTGGAGTAGGATGGAAGGAGTATAGGCGGCTGAGAACTAGTCTGATTCTGATACTTTAAAAGTAGCCAACAGGAATAAATGAAATGAGAGGAGACAAAGTGAAATACACAATGCTGAGAGAGGAAAGTACACCTTAGTCAGCCTGGGGAGAGCCAAAAAGGGTGGTGAGCTTTGAGCTGAGTCTTAAAGACGGTGCAAGCAGGAACTGGGCAGATGAGGAACAAAAGGAAGGAGAGACAGCCCAGGCAAAAGCACAGAGGTGGGAGTGGGGATGGTGTTCAGAAACCACTTAGCAGAAAAGAGGCTAAGGAATGGGCAGGGCAGACTGTGAAGGGCACACTGGTTTGTTTTCCTGTTCCTCAAATGGGCCATGCCCTCACCTGTCTGGGATGCTCATCCCCTCCTTTTTCCTTACCTACATCCGACTTATTCAGGTCTCTGCTCCAATATCAATTTCTTGTGAAACTCTAGCCTGACTCACCTCCACACCAGAGGAAATCTCCGTTTAATCCCCTCTCACAGCACTTGATACGTCTTTGCTCCTGACACTGATCATATGATTTCTCATAAGTGTTTGTCTGTCTTCTCAGCTTAAGTGTAAACACGTTTGAGGTTGAATTCTAGCACTGAGCCCAGAGTTGGGCATGAAACAGATGTATACTATCGGCTAAATTAAGAAATAAGCCAGCCAGGCACGGTGGCTCATGCCTGTAATCCCAGCACTTTGGGAGGCCAAGGCAAGCACATCGCCTGAGGTCAGGAGTTCGAGACCAGCCTGGCCAACATGGTGAACTCCGTGTCTACTAAAAATACAAAAATTAACTGGGCGTGGTGGCACATGCCTGTAATCCCAGCTACTCAGGAGGCTGAGGCAGGAGAATTGCTTGAATCCACGAGGCGGAGATTGCAGTGAGCCGAGATGGCACCACTGCACTCCAGCCTGGGCAACAGAGCGAGACTCCATCTCACATCAGACTTGTTAGATTTTGCATTTAAAGTAAAAGTTGCCAATGAGTGCAGTGGCTCATGCCTATAATCCCAGCACTTTGGGAAGCTGAGGCAGGTGGATCGCTTGAGTCCAGGAATTCAAGACCAGCCTGGGCAACATGGCAAAACCGTCCTACAAAAAATACAAAAATTAGCTGGATGTCTTGGCGCACGTCTGTAGTCCCAGATACTAGGGAGACTGAGATAGGAGAATCGCCTGAGTCCAAGAGGTCAAGGTTGCAGTGTGCGTGATCGCACCTCTGCACTCCCATCCTGGGTGACAGGGCAAGACCCTGTCTCAAAAAAATGAAAAGTAAAAATAAAGTAAAAGTTAATAGGTTCCTGAGGAAAACATGAGGGTGCCCTGTAAGTTAAGGGATTTTCCAGAAATAAACCTTGGGACTCTTTTCCTGTCTGCTCCAAAATCTCCTTCCTTTTGCACTTATCTCAGCACTGTGGAAAAGAGAAAAAAATACACAAGTCAAAATATCTTAGAGATATTTTACAAAAACTAGCACTACCCACAGAGATGCTTAAGCATTCACTTTCTTCAGAAATAAAAACTATGAAGAATGCTTAGCTAGATCCAAACTGCAAAGTCTCCTCATAATCCAGCTTAAACACAATACGCTACTTGTTTACTCAGTGCCGTCTCCTGTGGTCTAACCAGCTATTTGTCTCCAAAGGGCAGGCCCGTGTAGGAATGCTGGGCCTCAGCCGGCAAACAGGATCCAACAGCCTGCCAGGAAGGTCTTGGCATGCTAGAGTCCAGATGGCAGCTCTCCTGGGCCTCCAGCCACCGGCCTAGCCGCCAATTCAATGTCCAGCCTCCATGCAGTTGTTCAGTTCAGCAAACGCTCACTAAGTCCCTATAGGTTTAGTAGCAACAAATGAAACTCATGAAGTATGGCCAAAAGGACAGCAATTCCTCTAGTCCAGTGTTTATGAAAGGAGGTGGAGAGCAAATCAATACATACAAAAAATACTCAGCACCTACTGTATGCCAATCCAGGGAAGCCTCTGGGCCCCAGAGACATGAAAGCTCAAGATGCTCACAGTCTAATGTCTACTTTCCTTGTTCTTTACTCAAGAGAAGGCCTGGTTTTGTGTACTTACCACCATTTCCCAACCTAGCATCAGGGTTGATGCCATCCAGGTCATCTGGTACATTGGGAACAAGGCCACTAGGAGAGAACACATGAGATAACAGATGAGCTAATGTTTGAACAACAGAAACTGTTACGACTGTCTGGACTGCACATGACAATCATCCCATGGCCCGGAGGGACGCACACAGCTGAGCTACCTATGAGGCATGAAGCACAGAGGTTAAGAACTCAGGCTTTGGGTCTGAGTTCCAGCTCCAACACTTGATAGCTGAGTGACCTTCAGTAATGTCATTCATTCAGTCATACATCACGTTCTGTGTGCCAAATATGTGCTACTGGCAGAGGCACTGTGACAAGCACAAGCTACTTACGTTTCTGAGTCTCGCTCTCTTAATCTGGTACATGGGGATACCATGCCCTCCCTGTAAAAATTAAATTAGTTCATGTATACAAACACAAAGCACATAGTAAGTGTTCAATAAATGGCAACTATTATTGTTGTTACTATTATCATTATGACCACTAATATGCCTATTACAACCTCTGGGAATCAGACACAAATTCAGATGCTTTAAGAATGTCAAACAAGGCCGGGCGCGGTGGCTCAAGCCTGTAATCCCAGCACTTTGGGAGGCCGAGACGGGCGGATCACGAGGTCAGGAGATCGAGACCATCCTGGCTAACACGGTGAAACCCCGTCTCTACTAAAAAATACAAAAAAAAACTAGCCGGGCGAGGTGGCGGGTGCCTGTAGTCCCAGCTACTCGGGAGGCTGAGGCAGGAGAATGGCGTGAACCCGGGAGGCGGAGCTTGCAGTGAGCCGAGATCTGGCCATTGCACTCCAGCCTGGGTGACACAGCAAGACTCCGTCTCAAAAAAAAAAAATAAATAAATAAATAAATAAATAAGAATGTCAAACAATACAAAATTCACTGATCCAAGAAGTTGTCCTGGTTGAATTACATAAATACGTTCAGTGAGGATCTGGAGACATTGACAGAAAACTAACCCATAATAGGAGGTGTGGTGTGACACAAAAGACACTACCCTGGATTCTATTCTAAGCTCTGCCATGTATCTCTCTGAGCCTCACTTTCTTCAACTGTAAAAGGAGAACAGCAGCTACCTCACAGAGTAATTGGCAATTAAACAAGATACAGCAAGGTCCAGTATATTGTGGGTACTCCACAAATGAAAGCAAAATATCATGTCTCCTTGAAATCTACAGTGCTTTACAATTTATAAAAGATTTACCATCATTAGAATTGCCTAACTTCCTGAGGGTACACACATTTTTCAAAGGAAGACTCCAAGGCCCAGACAATTTCACTGTCCTAGCCAGGGTCACATGGCAGTGCAGTAGAGAGCCAGGTCCAGAAGCTCGGTCTTTTACGTCCAACCCCCAAGAATGCTTCCCTATCCCACGCTGTAAACTAGGAGTTGATGGAAACTCAGATTGACTTCTTGGCAGTTTGCTCTTTCCATGCCTCTAAATCCAAATTCATTGTGCTCCTCAGACAATTTTGCCTGACCACCAAACTTTGGAGTTGGAATGTACCTTCAAGATCAAAAACAGGCAAAAAATTGGAAATATCATAAAATTCCAACATCAAGAAAATGATCAAAAAAAAAATGTGTCCAGGTCGGGTACAGTGACTCATGTCTATAATCCCAGTACTTTGGGAGGCCAAGGCTGGTGGATCACTTGAGATCAGGAGTTCAAGACCAGCCTGGCCAATATGGTGAAACCCCATCTCTACTAAAAATACAAAAAGTAGCCGGGCATTATGGCAGGTGCCTGTAATCCTAGCTACTTGAGAGGCTGAGGCAGGAGAATCACTTGAACGCAGGAGGCGGAGGTTGCAGTGAGCTGAGATCACGCCACTGCACTCCAGCCTGGGTGACAGAGTGAGACTCCATCTCAAAAAAATAAATAAATAAATAAATAAATAAATAAATAAAAAATGTGTCCCCTATAAAGGCAAATGAAAAAACATAAAGAGAATACGTCCTCAATTATGAAAACCAATATATACAGTACATAAATACTAAAGTCACCTCAAGTCCGTTTTGGAAACAGGTGGGCTATAGATATATAACAAGACAAAGGAAATACACTGAAATATTAAAAGTCATCATCAGTAGGGAAATGAGAGGTTTTCTTCCTTTTTAATGTTGTATAATTCTCAATTTCCTCCAATAAACATCACTAAAAGGACAAAGTCGCCAGGCGCGGTGGCTCAAGCCTGTAATCCCAGCACTTTGGGAGGCCGAGACGGGCAGATCACGAGGTCAGGAGATCGAGACCATCCTGGCTAACCCGGTGAAACCCCGTCTCTACTAAAAAATACAAAAAACTAGCCGGGCAAGGTGGCGGGCGCCTGTAGTCCCAGCTACTCGGGAGGCTGAGGCAGGAGAATGGCGTAAACCCGGGAGGCGGAGCTTGCAGTGAGCTGAGATCCGGCCACTGCACTCCAGCCTGGGCGACAGAGCAAGACTCCGTCTCAAAAAAAAAAAAAAAAAAAAAAAAAAAAGACAAAGTCAATTTTCTAAACTGAATTTTAAAAACTAAAATAAAGTTCAACCATCACCTTTTGCAGACAGTGGTCCAGAAGCCCAAGGTCACACACACCAGGTTATTGGCCAAGCTCGGCCTAAGGTCTGGTCCTACATTCTCAATCTGGGGTTCTCTCCACCAGAGCCATTATATTAACTCCCACTGGCTGAAACTGCCCATGAATAACTCAAGCCAAGATCAATCACAGCTGAAAAGTACCTAGCAAACAAAGCCAACAATTTTGGTCTTAGACAAACTTCCTACAGGCAAACACTGAAGTTTGAAAAATGACATTTGACATCCCAACTCTTAGACAAAACCACTATGTAATGCAGAAATTCTTGCTTGGATCCTGCCAACTTTCCACTTGGGCTTTACCTACCCACTTTTAAAATGCTATGAACCTCTGTCATCTGCACCCTCCAGTCAGTTCCAACCACACCTCCAGCCCCAAGCAGCTCCCACTTTCCATTCTGATCATTCACTTGTAGCCTTACAATTAAGGTTGGGGGCTCAGGGAGACTCACCAGAAATAAAAACAATGTAAGCAAAATAAAAGGGCTCGGATATGATCTTACTCCACAGATGAGAAGACTGAAACCCAGAAATGGGTTAGGAACTTATTTGCTCAAAATCACAAAAGTTACTGGCAAAGCCGAGCCCAAAGTCCAGGATCCCAGTGACTTTTCCACTTGCTAGCCTGTGTGTGGACTGCCCAAGGCTCGTATATAAACGTGACACATGGTGGAGTACCAGTCTCCTCACATGCAAAATAAAGCACAATCTAAGAAACCTGCCTTATATGGAGCACCCATTCCACACAAACACCGCACTCAGCACAGGACAGGCAGCCTTCCCTTTCATCCTCACCACAGGACTGAAGTCCATTTTCTTTCTTTTTTTTTTTTTTTTTTTTTTTTTTTTTGAGACGGAGTTTCGCTCTCGTTGCCCAGGCTGGAGTGCAATGGCGCAATCTCGGCTCACCACAACCTCCGCCTCCCAGGTTCAAGCAATTCTTCTGCCTCAGCCTCCCGAGTAGCTGGGATTACAGGCATGCACCACTACGCCCGGCTAATTTTGTATTTTTAGTAGAGACGGGGTTTCCCCATGTTGAAGCTGGTCTTGAACTTCTAACCTCAGGTGATCCGCCCGCTTTGGCCTCCCAAAGTGCTGGGATTACAGGCATGAGCCACCACGCCCAGCTGAAGTCCATTTTCTAAACTGAATGTTTGAAACTAAAATCAGGTTTAATCCTCACCATAGTCCTTCTGCAGTAGGTGGTGATTTTTAATGTTACCTTTTTTTAAAATTTTCTAACGAGGAAAAACAAAGACCCAAAAGTTAATAGGCTGGAAACTCCAAGCCAGCCTGACTTTAACCCCCTGCCCTGAACCTATACCACCCTGGTACCCCTGACGCCTTCCCTGAGGTTGGAGATAAGGGGTGGTGGTGGTGGTGGTAAGGACCAAATGGACTGAGGCATAAGGTTTCCATCACTCAGCACAGGGCACAGCCATCATAATAACTCTTCTGTTTTGTTTTGGTTTGGTTTTTTGGAGACTCTCACTCTATCGCCCAGACTGGAGTGCAGAGGCGTGATCTCAGCTCACTGCAACCTCTGCCTTCCATATTCAAGCGATTCTCATGCCTCAGCCTCCCAAGTAGCTTGGATTACAGGCACGTACCACCATGCCCAGCTGATTTTTTGTATTTTTAGTAGAGATGGAGTTTCACCACGTTGGCCAGGCTGGTCTCGAACTCCTGAGCTCAGGTGACCTGACTGCCTCAGCCTCCCAAAGTGCTAGGATTACAGGCGTGAGCCATCGCGCCCTGCTGTAGCAACTGTCTGTGGACAATTTTTGAGTGATTGAATGGACCTTCCCCTGAGCTCCACCACCACATCCTCCTATCTTGCTCTATTGCTACCAAAAAGGAGTGACCTCTTTCTATGCCTATATATGCCAGCAACAAATGTCCATTCAAACCACAAGACCCAACAGGACTGTCTCCTTGACAAATTGTTTCACGAGAGCCGTGAATGAGACCAGACGTAACATTCAGACGATTATACCAACGAGCTCACTTTTGTCTTTTAACAACCCCTTTCTCATTCTATTTTATTCTTAATTAGAGAAAAATACATAAATTTAAAAAAAAAAAATACAGATAAGCCTAAAGTTCTCCTTGGCTCCTCCTCACTCCCATCTAGTACCCACCTAAGAGGTAACTGTTATCAAAAAGACCTGTAACTTCCAGATCTTTTTATGTGTTTTTACATAGATAGTTTTAATTTTGCTGCTTAAAAATAAAACACATGCAATCAAACAGTATATATCTTGCTACAACATCCTTCTTCTACTTAATGTTTTCATTAGTAGAGAGGTTTTCATGACAAGATGTTTTCTTGACAGTACAAATAGATATGCCTCAAAGTTTTTAACTCCTACAAAGCTTTCTACAGCAGTGTTCTTCAAACTTTACTGACCATGAGCCGCAGAAGAAATATTATTACCCTTCATCCTTGAAATGTTTTCTATTCTGTTCCACTTTTCTAAATCCTGGTTGCAACCTACTAAATTGAATTTCATGAGCTACCAATGGGCCACGGTCTGAAAGATACTTTTGAAAGGATGTGTATTTACCCAATCCCCTACTGATAATAATTCAATTTGTTTCCAAGTTTTTCTTTTACACGCATTGTCATATGAATATCCTTATAAGGTCCCGTTATGCACAAGCATGAGGATTTCTCTAGAATAGATGACAAGAAGTGGAATTGCTGGGTCAAAATATATTCACATTTTTTAAATGGACAATGGATTTGAATACATATTTCTCCAAAGAAAGTGTACAAATGGCTAAAAGGCACATGGAAAGATGCTCAACACATCAGTAGCCATTAACGTGTAATCAATACCACAATGAGGGCCAGGCGCGGTGGCTCACGCCTGCAATCCCAGCACTTTGGGAGGCCAAGGTGGGCGGATCATCTGAGGTCAAGAGTTTGACACCAGCCTGGCCAACATGGTGAAGCCCCGTCTCCACTAAAAATATACAAATTAGCCAAGCGTGCTGGCATGCGCCTGTAGTCCCAACTACTTGGGAGGCTGAGGCACGAGAATCGCTTAAACCCACGAGGCAGAGGATGTGGTGAGCTGAAATTGCACCACTGCACTCCAGCCTGGGTGAGAGAGTGAGACTCTGTCTCAAAAAAACAAACAAACAAACAAACAAACCACAATGAGATACCTAACATGTCACACCCTAAGGGTATAATCAAAAGGACAATAAAAATATTGGTGAGGGGCAGGCACAGTGGCTTGTGCCTGTAATCCCAGCACTTAGCAAGGCAGAGGCAGGAGGATCACTTGAGTCCAGGAATTTAAGACCAATCTGGGTAACAGAGCAAGACTGTCTCTAAAAAAAATTGAAAAGAAAAGCCTTAAAAAGGAAAGAAATTCTGACACATACTACAACATGCATGAACTTTGAGGACATAATGCTAAATTAAATAAACCAGTCACAAAAGGACAAATAGTGTATTATTCTACTAATATGCGATACTTATAGAGTAGTCACAATCATAGAGACAGGCTGGGTGCAATGGCACATACCTATAATCCCAGCACTTTGGGAGGCCAAGGCAGGCAGAATACTTGAGGCCAGGAGTTCAAGACCAGCCTGGTCAACCTGGTGAAACCCTGTCTCTACTAAAAATACAAAAATTGGCCAGGTGTAGTGGGGCCTGCCTGCAGTCCCAGCCACTAAGTGGATGAGCCATGAGAATTGCTTGAACCCTGGAGGCGGGAGTTGCAGTGAGCCAAGATCACTCCACTGCATTCCAGCCTGGGCAACAGAGCAAGACCCTGTCTTAGGAAAAAAAAAAAATCATAGAGACAGAAAGTAGACTGGTGATTGTCAGAGGCTGGAAGAAGAGGGGAATAGGGAGTTACTGTTTTAACAGGGACAGAGTTTCTGTTTTGCATTTGCAAGATGGAGAGTTACAAAGATAGATAGTGGTGACAGTTCAGCAATAACACAAATAGATTTAATACAACTGAACCATGCTTTAAAATGGTTAAGATGGAATGTATGCAGTATCTAGGTCCTGCAAAGGAGGGAGATGAGGGAAAGGAGAATGTTTGCTGTTCTGTTGAGTAGTTACTCCAGGTCAGACACTGAACTAAACTTTTTAAGATTCATTTTAATCCTTATGCCAACCCTAGGCTTTACACCAACCCCTTTTACAGATGATAAACACTGAGGCTCATGGAGGATGAGTGACTTGCCCCAAATCAAGGGGTTGTTAAGTAGCAGAACTGGGATTGAAACCCAGCTGGGCCTGGGACCCCAAAACCCAAGTGTTTGGCCAACAAGCACTGAAATGAGAATGGCTATCTGAGAGAATAATAATGGAAGTTACGGTAACAGCAATAAGCAGCATTAAAAGTATAAAGCAGCAGACTGTGAAGAGCAGATTTATATTTTAAAAATAGTTCTCAGGCTGGGCATGGTGGCTCACACCTATAATCTCAGCACTTTGGGAGGCCAAGGTGGGCAGATCACGAGATAAGGAGATGGAGACCGTCCTGGCCAACATGGTGAAACCCCGTCTCTACTAAACATACAAAAATTAGCCAGGCATGGTGGTGCACTCCTGTAATCCCAGCTATAGGGGAGGCTGAGGCAAGAGAATTGCTTGAACCCGGGAGGCAGAGGTTGCAGTGAGTCGAGATCGCGCCACTGCACTCCAGCCTGGTGATAGAGCAAGACTCAAATAAATAAATAAATAAATAATAGTTTTCAAACTGTAGTATAAAAAACTATTAGAGGTGCAAAGGACAATACAGGAGAGAAGCCATACTCCAAATATATTGGGGCAGTGGAAGTAAAACAGACAGAAAAGGGCATGATGAAATATCACAGGACCCAATTAGACAGGAACTGCAAAGCATCTTAGTCTGTGCCTGATACATGAAGGTTCTCAATAAACAGAAAAACCATTTGTCCAAGTTTACCCAAGATAGGCCCTATGTATGTCTGCTACCCGGGCATAAATA
Source organism: Macaca thibetana thibetana (assembly GCF_024542745.1). Classification (NCBI taxonomy): domain Eukaryota; kingdom Metazoa; phylum Chordata; class Mammalia; order Primates; family Cercopithecidae; genus Macaca; species Macaca thibetana. The sequence continues at coordinate 19,159,518 of NC_065592.1, read as the reverse complement.
TTAATTATTTTCACTTTTTTTTTTTTTTTTAAGACAGAGCCTCACTTTGTCACCCAGGCTACAGTGCAGTGGCATGAACACAGCTCACTGCAGCATCAACCTTCCGGGCTCAAGCAATCCTCCTGCCTCAGCCTCCCGAGCGGCTGAGACTACAAGTGCATGCCACCACGCCTGGCTAATTTTTGTATTTTTTGTAGAGATAGGATTTCACCATGTTTCCCAGGCTGATCTCACACTCCTGAGCTCAAGAAATCGGCCCACCTCAGCCTCCCCAAGGACTGGGATTACAGGGGTGAGCCACCGCGCCTGGCCCTTTTCACTCTTAAGTGTCCCAGTTAGCACAATAAATACCATGGTTACCCTTTCAATTAGGATCTGTTGACTAAAAGCAGCAGCTTGTCCCTAGTAGAGCTGGATAAACAGTGCAGGTTCTCAGTCAGGGCTCTCCTCTTCCTTCTTCTACTCACTCTCCAACCAGGAGTCCAGGACAACCACAGGGGCCAGCCCTGAAGCAGTGTAGTGCTCTATTAGGCCTTCCTACCAGACTCCAGCTCAACCAGCAATGGGGACTCCCAGTCTCTTGGGGCAGGTCCATGGGAGGCCACTCTTGGCCATTATTCCCTGATTCATATCACCTTTGATGACAGTAGTAATAATAACACTAATGGCAACACAAGATCATTTTTTAAGTACTGATTATGTGGCAGGCACTACAGGTGCCAAGCTAATGGCTCGACAGGCATCACCTCTTTTAATCCTCACCCCAACTCTATTGGGTAGGTATTACTAGCCCATTTTACAGATGGGAAAGCCAGTGAAATCACTTTACCAAGGTCACACACCTAGTCAGTTTACAGGGCTGGATTTGAATCCAGTTTTGTCCAACTCCAGCCACGGCTCTTAACCACTGCACTCCATTGCCTCCTGGGTGGCCACTATCTGACCCAAAAAGCAAAGTCTGGGCATATCGGCTACACTCTCCATAATGAAAACAAACCCTCAAACCAGAGTGAACCATCAGGTGCCCTCAAGGTCCCTGTTCCCCACCAATCCCCACTAACGGGATACTCCAAGTGGCCCCACCCTGGTCCTACTCTTTCACAAAACCGCTTACTTGTTCTTCAAGCCCTCTACAAAGTACGTGGTGCAATGCTACAGGCAACTGTGGTGCAGATCGTGGCTCCCAGCCCCCCAAAGTGTCAGCTGGTGGGCCCCCCAGAGACCCTCTCCGAAGGAGCCCACCCCACACACTTGCCCCTGGCCAGACACCCTCAAAAGCAAACCTCAAGGCCGCGTTAGAGTGAAACCCCATCAGCTGGAACCCCGGCCCGGTTACCAAGACCACCAATGCCCCGGCCGCACCTGCAGCCGCTGAGCGTCCCAGGGAGGGTGACGTCCTCTTCCAACACCGAGTCCATCATGGATACAGAGGTGGTGGCGGTGTTGGTGTCTGTGGTGGCGGCGCCACTAGTACCCCCCGCGGTAGCGACCCGCCGAGCTCCCAGGGTCCCCGCCCCCTCCACCCCAGCGCTTGTTCAGACTCTGGCGGCGCCACTGGAATTCAAACCACAGACGCCGCCATCTTTCCCGGCGCTTCTTCCTACGGAAACGAGGCGGGGTCACCGAGGCGCACGCAGTGAAGCCGACCGGCTGGCGCCAGAGGACGGGCAGGGAAGCTGGGGTAGGTGCCATCTTAACTAAGGGCACAGCGTCCGTGTTTATGCCAGGAAAACTAAGAGAAAAAAAAAGGCCGGCTGTCATTTTTTGTGAGGGCACTTAAGACGAGGCGAGGGCGGGTGCCATCTTTGTTGAGGGCCAAAGCCGGCCCTAGTCCGTTAATTTACGCGGGAGATGGGAATGAATACAGCCCCTTAGGCATCCTCAAATTTCCTAACCTCGTGTTTGCTTTTCTGGAATAGTGACCCCAAAACTTTGGGATTTGACCTTGAGTTGAAACTCAGATAACTGAGTGCTGCCTTGCTTTAGAAAAATCCTACATGCGGAATCTCAAGGCAAACAGTAATTTGCAGACTTAGTTTGAAGCAAATAACTTACTCCCATGAGCCAGTGATCAACAGCACTCTCACTCCAGTCACTCACCTATTGATCTTTTATTACTATTAGGACTCAAAAGGCACTTGTGGTCAGAAAACTGAGGCCCAGCGAGAGGAAAGGACTCTCCCAAAGTAATTAAGTATTGACAATGTCTTTCAACTGGAGCGGGGTCCGCAGCTCCTGCCAACTAGATGAGGGCTCTCTGCATAACCCTGACTGCCTTTCATTTTTGTCTTTTTTTTTTTTTTCTTTTTGAGACGGCGCCTCACTCTGTCGCCAGGCTGGAGTGCGGTGGCGCGATCTCAGCTCACTGCAACCTCCATCTCCACCTCCACCTCCCGGGTTTAAGCGATTCTCCTGCCTCAGCCTCCCAAGTAGCTGAGATTACAGGCGCAGCGCCACCACGCCCAGGTAATTTTTGTATCTTTAGTAGAGACCATGTAGATTCACCATGTTGGCCAGGATGGTCTCGATCTCTTGACCTCGTGGTCTGCCCGCTTCAGCCTCCCAAAGTGCTGGAATTACAGGCATGAGCCACAGCACCCGGCCCCTTGGCCGCCTTTCTTAAAGCACATAGCAATCACCAAACACTTAGATAATCTTGGCAGAGCTTAAGCAATGAAATCAACCTTCCCCTCCTCAACTCAGTGTTGCTCCTTCCTCTGCAGGTGCTTGTGAGAGCACCGGATGAAAATAACTTGAAACGATTGGTGAGTGGATAGATAGTGACTTTCCCAGTAATCTTGAACAATTCCCGTTTCACCCTCAGTTTCCTCATTCTTTTTTTTTTTTTTTTTAATAGAGACAGGGTCTCACTATGTTGCCTAGACTGGTCTTGAACTCCTGGCCTCAAGCAATACTCCCACTTGGCCTCCCAAAGTGCTGGGGTTATAGGCCTGAGCCACTGCACCAGGCCCTCATTCTTCAATTACGTCATTAACCAATTATTGATACTTTTCAAAAGAAGCCTTCCCTAATCATTTAATCTAAATCAAGCCACTTCTTGTATTCCTAGCAATGCAAATTATTCCTTTGTGGCACTTACCATATTTTGCAATTTTGTGTGTGTGTGTGTGTGTGTGTGTGTGTGTGTGTGTGTATGTAAAATCTTTTTAAATGTCTTTCCTTGCACTAGACTGGAAGCTGTATGGGGCAGGGACTACATTCTCAATTGTTCACTGCTATATCCTCAACACCTAGCACATGTCTGCCACTCAGCAGCTATTTGAAAATGTATGTTAAGTGAATGAATGATTCAATCAATCAATCTGGAAATGAGGCCAATACCTATCCTGCAAGGTTTTTGTGAGAATAATCGGAGATACTTTTAGGATCTCAGTCAATAGTAATTCTGTGTATCCCAGATTCATATTCATTCTCTCTCTCTCTCTCTCTCTCTCTCTCTCTCAGCTTCCAAAGCCCACGATTTTTGCCTGTCCCTCTTCTTTCCCTAGATCTTCAACCACCCCCAGCATTAGCAATAAAAAAGCATGAAAAAGAGGGAGAGCTTAGCACACCCGGTGCACTGCTCAGGAAAGGGGCAGTCCTTGAAGCCCAGAAACCAATACTCCTTGCCAGTAAGTTCAACCCATGAATAGGTGTGTCCAAAAGCAGGAAAGTTGGGGTGTCAGGATTCACCCCCAGCTCTGCCACCAACAATGTGATCTTTGGCAGATCACTTCTTTCTTTTCCTTTTTTTTTTGAGATGGAGATTTCCTCTTGTTGCCCAGACTGGGGTGCAATGGCGCGATCTCAGCTCACCGAGATCTCAGATCTCAGCTCTGCCTCCCAGGTTCAAGCGATTCTCCTGCCTCAGCCTCCCAAGTAGCTGGGATTACAGGCATGCACCACCATGCCCGGCTAGTTTTGTATTTTTAGTAGAGGCGGGGTTTGTCCATCTTGGTCAGGTTGGTCTCAAACTCCTGACCTCAGGTGATCCACCCACCTCAGCCTGCCAAAGTGCTGGGATTACAGGCGTGAGCCACTGTGCCTGGCTTCTGTGTATATTTCAAAGCTACTAACATACAACCGACTCTCTCATGGGGAGGAAGGCTAACACTTCCCACATGAAGGAACTAACTTTGCATCTCCAGCCAATGAAAACTCTTGAGAATATAAACAAGGAAGAGAACTTACACATTTTGAACATGTCTTATGTGTCACTTGTTCCAGATATATCACATGCAACACCTCATTTAACCCTCCCAACAACCTTCTGCAGGAGGTGCTACTATTTGACTTAAAACTGAGAAGACTGAGGCTATGAAAGGTAAAAACTGCTTACTGAAGGTCCTACCACTAGTAAATGCCAGAGATGGAAATTGAGGCCAGGTCCCTTTGAATTCCAGTACCTTGATTGTTTCAGGTAGCCTGTCATCCCCATTTGGGTTTTTCTTTTGCTTTAGAATTTAGTATTAAGAAGTGAGGTCTACACCCAGACGACAGTATTTAAGGGCCGTGTTCACCAGACCCTACTCCTTGGGAAACTGCTCCAAAGTGGCTAAGAGGTGAATCTTAGTGTGGGCAGTTTACAGAACCGGAAGTCTGGACACCTGGATTCTGACTCTGGAAACTCTTCCCATTTATCCTGTGACCTGGGGTTCCTTCCCGCTTGCTACACCTCGATTTTCCCATGTGTAAAATGGGGAGGACAGTGCTGAGTTCACACGATTGCCTCATCTAATTGAATACCTTGGACATTATTGAAGAAGAAAGAACCTGTGAGGAGTTGGGTTGTTTTTTCAATTTATTTAATTTTTTTTTTTTTTTTTTTTTTGACACAGGGTCTTGCTTTGTCAACCAGGCTGGAGTGCAGTAAGAGTGATCATAGCTCACTGCAGCCTCCACCTCCTAGGCTTAGGTGATCCTCCCACCTCAGCCTCCCAAGTAGCTGGGACCACAGGCAGGTGCCACCACGCCCGACTAATTTGTTTATTTTTAGTAGAGACGGGGTCTTGGTATGTTGCCCAGGCTGGTCTCGAACTCCTGGGCTCAAATGATTCTCCCACCTCAGCCTCAGAAAGTACTGGGGTTATAGACATGAACCGTCGCACCCAGCCTAGGATCTCTCATTATGATTAGTCCATTGCCTTGTTCAGTATGACCATGTCCCTGGATTGCATGCTAAACCCTTTAGTGAACCTGGAAACTGAAAATAGAATCAATTGCACAAAGGAAAGGCTATTTGGAAGTTGGTTTTCCTGCTACTGTAGTGGTTTCATGGTCAGAGACAGAGGCCTTTGTCCTGTCTCTGTCTCACCATGATCTTTCTGCCAAGCCTAGAGGTGACGTCACTACCACCAGCTGTTTGGGCTATCTGGGGCTATCTCCTTGACAACAGCTGTCCAACCACAAAGCTGGCATTATTATTTCCTCAGACAAGGTCATATAAATGGCTGGGAGGCAGTAGCTTGCAGTCAGATGTTTTTCATTTGGGTAGAACCCTCCTGAAGCTTTCACAGATCAAGACACTTGAACTGCCATTACTAACAGCAAGAATAACTTTTTATAGGATCAATATATATGCAACGCTGCTACTTTGCACTCTTCCATTTGATCCTCATGGTGCTGGGCAGTGAACTAGGGTGATCGCACTACTCTACCTAAGAAGAAACTAAAGGCCCAGAGAGGGGAAGAGATTTCCCAAAAGCCACACTTTTTTTTGTTTTCTTCTTTCTTAGCTTTTTATTTAGAAATCATTTCAAACTTAGAAAAAAGTTTCAAAAATAGTACAAAGAATTTCTAAACTATTAACATCTTCCACAACCATAGCACAATTGTCAAAAATAAGAGATTACATTGATACGATACTACTTATTACAGACCTTATTTAAATTTAATCTTTTCCCATTAATTCCCTTTTGCTGGTCCAGGATCCTATCCAATATTCCACACTGCATTTACTTGTTACTTCTCCTTACTGTCCTCCAATCTCTGACAGTTCTGTCTTTCATGGCATTGACACTCTTTTTTTTTTGGAGACACAGTCTCACTCTGTCACCCAGGCTGGGGTACAGTGGCGCGATCTCAGCTCTCACTGCAACCTCTGCCTCCCAGGTTCAAGTGATCCTCCCACCTCATCTTCCCAAGTAGCTAGGATTACAAGGCACGTACCACCACGCCCAGCTAATTTTTGTATTTTGGTAGAGATGGAGTTTTACCATGTTGGCCAGGCTGGTCTTGAACTCCTGACCCAGATAATCTGCCCATCTCGGCCCCCCAAAGTAATGGGATTACAGGTGTGAGCCACTGCGCCCGGCCAGCATTGATTGGCACTTTCTAAATGTTGTTGCCAGTTATTTGGTAGAATGTTCTTCAATGTGGGTTTGTGTCGTGTTTTCTCAGGATCAAATTCAAGTTACGCACTTTTTTTTTTTTTCAGAGACAGAGTCTCACTCTGTCACCCAGGCTGAAGTGCAGTGGCACCATCATGGCTCACTGCTGCCTCTAACTCCTGGGCTCAAGTGCTCCTCCAGCCTCAGCCTCCCAAAGCCCTGGGATTACTGGTGTGAGCCACTGTGCTGAGCCCAAGTTATGCACTTTTGACAAGAATACCACAAAAGTGACGCGCCCTTCCTTGGTTGCATATCAGGAGGCGCAGAATGTTAATATGTCTCATTAATGGGTGATGTTAACTCTGATTTCTTGGCTAAGGTGGTATCTGCAATAAAATTACTGTTTTTCCTTTTGTAGTTAATACTAATGTTGTGGGAAGATATTTGAAGCTGTGTGTTCAGTTTGTATACTTTCACCCACTAATTTTAGCATCTATTGGTAATTCTTACCCAAAACCATTTTCACAGTAGTATTTGCCAATTGGTGATTTTCTATTTTCATTGTCCTTTCTATATTTATTGGAATTCTACTGTAAGGAACAGCTTTCTCTTCTCCCCCATTTATTCATTTATTCAATTCTTGATTTACATCATTATGAAGTCATGGATATTGGTTTATTTTGTGTGTTATAATCCATTACTATCATTATTTGTTGCACAAGCTGTCCTAGATTTGACTAAGCTGTCCTTCCTTTTTTTTTTTTTTTTGAGACAGAGTCTTGCTCTGTCCCCAGGCTGCAGTGTGGTGGCACGATCTCGACTCACTGCAACCTCCACCTCCCGGGTTCAAGCAATTCTCCTGCGTCAGCCTCCCAAGTAGCTGGGACTACAGGCGCACACAACCACACCCAGCTAATTTTTGTATTTTTAGTAGAGACAAGGTTTCACCATGTTGGCCAGGATGGTCTCAATATCCTGACCTCGTGATCTGCCCGCCTTGGCCTCCCAAAGTGCTGGGTTTACAGGCATAAGCTACTGCAACCAGCCCAAGCTGCCCTTCTAAACTATGACTCTGCTGAGATTCAAACCCATGCCTGTCCAGTCCCACAGTTGGCGGTATTTCTGGCACACGCATCAGCCCTGTTGCTCCCAAGACCTCTTGCCATCCAATCCTCAACACCAGCAGTCCTTATTAGGGACCAGTTCTCAGTTAGTACCCACTGCCTTCTCTGAAGAGTGCAGGGTGATCAAGCCAGTGATGCCTTCTGGGCCCAACATGTAGCCCAAGGCTGTGCACATAGTAGGTGCTCAATGCCAGTTTGTCAGATTAACTCCAAGTCCTGACTTTTTCTCAAGATGGAAAGAGGAATGATAAATACCAAATATCAAAGGAATAGAATACGGATTATGGGACTAGGGATGGTAACACACATCAACATAAGATTAATACCAACCTCCCAGTTCAACTTTCTGGGCCTATTTTCTTATCGGTATACTGAGTGACTTACACTACAACATTGAGGCCCCTTCAGCTGTGATGTTCCATGAATAACTAAAATTAGCTACCATATATTAAGCTCTTTCTGTGTGCCGGGTACTGTGTTGTATACTTTGCATTCAATCCTCACAATAACCTTATGAAACAAGAACTGATTATGCTCTATCTAACTTTATGGTTGACAAAACTGAAGTACAGAGAGAAGAAAGAGTTGCCCGGCCATTGAAGGGGATCAAAATATGCCATCCCAACATATGCTACTTTTGCATAAGGATTATTTTGAGCTGAAGACAATTGAGAATCAAGAGATGCAGAAAGAATTTTCTGCCTTCTCCTTTTCTACCCTGAAGCAGGACATCAATTTCCCTTTGTGAAGATGTGCCTCCTCCCTGTCTACCATTAGTTTCCCCCATATATTCCCTAATCACTTCCCCATGATTTATCAGCCTTGAAGCTCAACACTCCCTTCCTTTGTCATAATGGGATAAAAGCCCTTGAGCCTCACCACTTATTTGAGTTTCACTTGTTTTCTATGAACTCTTGTGCACATAACTATTAATAAAAATTATATGCCTTTTCTCCTGTTAATCTGTCTTTTGTCCATTTAATTCACAGAACCCTCAGGTACTGAACCAGACAGGATAAAGAGAAAGTTTTGCTCCCTGACATCCAAGTAGCTCAGTTGTGGAGATGAGATTTGAACCCAGAATTCATCCAAAAGCCCTTGCTCTTAACCACTAAGCCATAGTGCCTTTCACTGAATACCTGTCCTCAAGAAGCTGGTGAAAATGCACATAAATAATTATGAAACAAAGCAAAACATTTTAAATACTTTGTTGATATAAGAAAGATAACAGGGCTGGGCACGGTGGCTCACACCTGTAATCCCAGCACTTTGGGAGGCCGAGGCAGGTGGATCACAAGGTCAGGAGATGGAGACCATCATAGCCAACATGGTGAAACCCCGTCTCTACTAAAATACAAAAAAAGAAATTAGCTGGGTGTAGTGACGTGCACCTGTAGTCCCAGCTACTTGGGAGGCTGAGGTAGGGGAATCACTTAAACCTAGGAGGTGGAGGTTGCAGTGAGCTGAGATCACGCCACTGCACTCCAGCCTGGCGACAGAGCAAGACTCCATCTCAAAAAAAAAAGAAAAGAAAGAAAGAAAAATAACAGTAAGATTCTAGGAACACAGAAAGGATTGAGTCATTCTGATTGAAGAGTTAGGGAAGGCTATTTTACAAGTAAGACCTATGCCCTGCAAAAGCAGGATAAAAACCTGTCTATACTATTATGTGCACTAGCTCCTCATGTTTGAAGGTCCACAGAGATCAAATAAAATCCCTACTTGATGGAACTATTTAAAAAGCCCGTGTCACATTCTTCCTCCCTTGATTCTACATCACAACAGCTCTAAGACAAGTTTGTTATCATTCTTCTATGGATAAGGAAATTGAGGCTCAGAGACATGAACCGATTTTCCCAAAGTCACACAGCAAGCTAGTGACAGAGAGGAGCTTGGACCTCCATTTCCTGATTCACAAAAGCTGCTTCCTAAGCTTTTTGAAACTTGCAGGAGCCCGAGATAATGTCCCACGCCAAGATCTCCTACCTAAATTGATCATCCTCAGTACTGTGGCCAGATCCCCACCCACTGAAATCCACGGTCTGCTAACAGAGATCTAAAAGCTGCTGGAAAAACTATCCGAGGATGCCAGAGAGTGCTTTCAAGCACCCTCTCCAGCTGCACATTGAATATGTAAAGCAGCGATAGCTCTAGGCTGAGAAGGATAATTGAATTAATCAACTGTCTGGACATTTTGCAGATTAAAAGAAGCGCTTAATGTCTTGTGACTTGTAGGAGGGGACGGTAAACTTTGCATCTCCCTTAAAGGCAGTGAATTCACATTGAGAGCACAGAGCAGGATCTAGAGAAGGATGAACACGACACTTGTGGCAGCTGCAGAGGGATAAATGACAGTCCCCTTTTCCTTGCACGTGTCCTCTCTGTGTGACATGCCACCAAGTACATGGCACAGGCTGTGCCCTACACAAGCACATCCACTCAAAGGAGGAGTGGAGGCTGAAATTGAGTCCGTGTCATGCTGGACAAGCTGTGAGTTTATCCCAAAGCAGGGATGCCTTTTTTCTAATTCACACAAAAGAACTATACATACCAGTGACTCTTAGAGTCTGAAATGTACTTCCTTCCCCTTCTCTGAGTCCTAGGGTCCTCTAAACAGCAGTTCAAGAGAAAGTTTTGGGAGCCAGTTTGGGTAGATGTCCCACCTCTGGACTCCCAGAATACCCTGAGCCTATCATCATTGTGACATTTAGCTCTGTAACTATTAACTTGGCTGCCACAGTGTGAACTCCTTGAGGCTAGGAGAGGCAATGCCATATTTTATTTTTATTTCATTTTATTTTTTGAGATGGAATTTCACTCTTGTAGCCCAGGCTGGAGTGCAGTGGCATGATCTCAGCTCACTGCAACCTCCGCCTCCCAGGTTCAAGCAATTCTCCTGCCTCAGTCTTCGAAGTAGCTGGGACTACAGGTGTGCGCCACCACACCCAGCTAATTTTTGTATTTTTAGTAGTGACAGGATTTCACCATATTGGCCAGAATGGTCTTGAACTCCCAACCCAGCTGATCCGCCCACCTCGGCCTCCCAAAGTGCTGGGATTACAGGCGTGAGCCATGGCGCCCGGCCTTTGTTTGTTTGAGACAGAGTTTCACTCTTGTCACCCAGGCTGGAGCGCAGTGGCACGATCTCAACTCACTGCAATTTCCACCTCCTGGGTTCAACAATTGTCCTGCCTCAGCTTCCTGAGTAGCTGGGATTACAAGCGTGCACCACCATGCCCAGCTAATTTTTGTGTTTTTTAGTAGAGACAGGATTTCACCACGTTGGCCAAACTCCTCTCAAACTCCTGACCTCAGGTGATCCACCTGCCTCCACCTCCCAAAGTGCTTGGATTACAGGCGTGAGCCACCATGCCTGGCCTCACTGTTCTATTTTCCCTCATTAAAGGTTTGTCTTTTCGGGCCCGTCATGGTGGCTCTGACCTATAATAACAAAACTTTAGGAGGCCAAAGCAGGAGGATTGCTTAAGCCCAGGAGTTCGAAACCAGCCTACTCAATATAGGAAGACCTCATCTCTACAAAAAAAAATTAAAAATGAGTGGGGCATGAGGTGGCCACAATGGCTCACGCCTGTAATCCCAGCATTTTGGGAGGCCGAGGTGGGTAGATCACGTGAGGCCAGGAGTTCAAGATCAGCCTGGGTGACATGGCGAAACCCCATCTCTACTAAAAATACAAAAATCAGCTGCGCATGGTGGTGCATGCCTGTAGTCCCAGCTACTCGGGAAGCTGAGGCAGGAGGATCCCTTGAACCTGGGAAGCAGAGTTTGCAGTGAGCCGAGATCACGCCACTGTACTCCATCCAGCCTGGGCAACAGAGTGAGATGCTGTATAAAAACAAAAAATTGTTTTTTCTTTCTTTCCTTTGTTTTCTTTGTGTGTGTTTTGTTTTGTTTTGTTTTGTTTTGAGACAGGGTCTCGCTCTGTCGCCCAGGCTAGAGTGCAGTGGTGCAATCACAGCTCACTGCAGCCTCGACCTCCTGGGCTCCAGCGATCTTCCCGCCTCAGCCTCCTGAGTGGCTGGTACTACAGGCACATGCCACCACACCCAGCTAATTTTAGTATTTTTTGTACAGATAGTATTTTGCCATGTCACCCAGACTGTTTTCAAACTCCTGGACTCAAGCTATTCTCCAGTCTCAGCCTCCCAAAGTACTAGGATTACAGGCATGAGCCACTATGCCCAGCCAAGATTTGTCTTTCAACAGTTTCTTATGACTGGAATCATACAGTACATACTCTTGTGTCTGGCTTCTTTGGAGAGCAGGAACTTTTAATTCTATGCCCTCTGGTCTATTATAATGCCTGGCAGATGATAGGTGCTTAATAAATGTTGAGGAAAGAATGAATTAATAAATCTTAACCAGAATTAATTATCTTACTCTGAACACCCTTGTCTTCCCACCAAATAGAATACAAGAATTAAAAAGGTCCTCACAGAGAACATTTAAACTTCTTGGATTTACCAGTGGAAAAACTGAGATCCAGACGGATTCAGCGGCCTGCCCAAGTTCACTCTACAAGTGCATAACAGAGCAGAATAGACCCGAAATGGGCAGACTCCCAGGCCTGTGCTCTCCTCACTTCACAATACCCACTTCCCACCCATTTCCCATAGGCAAATATGGCATTTCTTCATGGATCCCTATGGAATCAGAATGCCGACAAGATGTCACGTTGCCTCTTTCAGCCTCCTGTGGATGCCGTCCTGGCCCCAGATCACTCGCTGAAAACACAGAAACAACAGCAATTCAACTTAGGGAGGTATCTCATTTCATTTCAAGTATACCCAAAACCCAAGAGTAGCCTTACTCAAATACTGGGCTGTAGATTGGTTTTCTAGTCAGGAAGCAAACCAGCTGGTACCTGATTCAATTCTCCACTCACTAGAGATAGAAAAACATTGCATTTTTTGTAAAGTTTTTGTTAAAGACCTCTTTTTTTTTTTTTTTTTTTTAAGATGGAGTTTCGCTCTTGTTGCCCAGGCTGGAGTACAATGGCGCGATCTTGGCTCACTGCAACCTCTGCCTCCCGGGTTCAAGCGATTCTCCTGCCTCAGCCTCCCGGGTAGCTGGGATTACAGGTGCATTATCACCACACCCGGCTCATTTTTGTGTTTTCAGTAGAGACGGGGTTTCACCATCTTGGCCAGGCTGGTCTTGAACTCCTGACCTCGTGATCCACCTGCCTCGGCCTCCCAAAGTGCTGAGATTACAGGCATGAGCCACCGCGTCCAGCCTAAAGACCTCTTAAATAATAGGGAGAGAGGAAGGGAACTATTCATTGTAGACCTTGCATGTGCTGCGATGCTTCACGTAAGGTTTTCACTTAACCTCGCTGCAACCCTAAGAGGTCAGCATCAAGACTAGCCTGAGCGACGTGAGGAAACCCAATGTTTAGTAATAACTAAAAAGTTATTACTTTTATAGGTAATGGCAACAAGACAAAGAGCCATCTATTAATTTGCCCAAGATCCTATAGTTGTGAGTATCTCTCTGCTTTTGAAATGGGAGAGTCCCCGATCCCTCTCGCAGGACGTGTGAAGGCAAGTGTGGCTCACCTGTTCCGTCACTGCCGCTGCTCAAACCCCTGAGGGGAGGGGAAGCGCACAGACGGACCGCTGCAGGAGCCCAAGTGGGCCTGTGTTACAGTGTTCCCTTTTAGCCCTCCTATCTCCGTGGACGGCTTGAGTGTTCACCAGCTCAATGGACCCTCTGCCTTTTCGCAAGGGCAGAGGGCCAGTGTGATAGCCTTCTGTATTGTGAGCTCTTGCCCAGCATCCTGGAAGAATCAGGTCACACACAGGCTTGAAGGATGAATGTGGGGTTTTATTGAGCGGTGGAGGTGGTTTTTAGAGGGATGGATGGGGAGCTGGAAGGGGGGATGGAATAGGAAGATGATATTCCCCTGGAGCCTGGCCATCCAGTGGCCAAACTCCTCTCTGACCACCCCCAGCCAAATTTCTCTGGGCGTTCAGACGTTCCTCCTCATCTCTCTTTCTCTGCTGCATCATTCCGCTGTTCATCTGCCTATCTCATCTCCTTGCCTGCTTGTCTGTTTCTGGAGCCTGGAGTTCGGGGTTTATATGGGTACAGGATAGGGGATGTGGTGAGCCAAAAGACAACCTTTTGGGCACGAAAATAGAAATGCCTGTTCCCACTTAGGGCTGCAGGTCTCCAGGCTTGAGGGTGGGCCTTTGCCGGGGACCCCCCTCTTCTACTCAGTATTTCCCTGTCTCCTGTCCGAATCATTTTCAAAGCTGATGCTTTTTGTACTCTAAGCTATTATCTTTTAGAACCAAGAAAAATAGATTTTCTGTTGATGTTCTAGTATGCACCTTTTACTTAGACAGTAATACAGGAAAATAATCTATGTTGTTGGTTGCTGGGCAGCTCATAGCTAAACTGGGTGCCAATTGCTAACTCACCCTTTAGCCTAGGTGTTCTGGTATGTTTCTGCTTCCTCCTTAGTATACTTAACTGATACTTTAACTCTTAATTTAAAGGTTTAATGATCTCTACCTTTTAATACAAAAAGTTGAGATACAGATTATAAGTAAATAAAATTCTTTACCCAGGACAGTACCTGTTAACATTGAAACCTTTTCATTTCAACTGAAGGAAATTCAAAATGTAACTGTTGCCAAATTCCTTGTTTTCAAATTTAAAGGCCTCTCCATTTCAGACAATTCCATTGGGGATTAATGGCCCATTGGAGTCTATACAATTTGCTTAATTACCCTAAAATTATTATCTTGACTAAAGCAGAATCTTAATAGACAACATTAATGTCTTTATCCTTGTCTGGAAGAATCTCATCTCTTTGCAAAAAATAGCTTCTTCAAATGAGGCTGGATAATCCCCCTAGCCGTGGTGATTAAAGATAACAATGGCTCATTTAGAAAATGTTTTGGGGAAATTAAAAAGCTGAGATGAAGCCTGTTGGTTCTGCACGCTAGTGAAAGTAAAGGCAGGAAGGGGAGGGCACCAAAAGCATCCATGTATTGGACTATATTTGCTTCCTACTCAGTCAGCACAGGCCGCAGTGTTGGAGGACACGCAGTCAGGTCTGTGGGTGTGATCTCTCTCTGCACCAAAGGAATGAGCTTCATCAGCACCATTCCATTGAAGGGAATTTTGTGCTGTATGTTCCCGGGGTCACTCACAAACATCCCTACTTACAAGTGACTTGTTGCTTTCCAAAATAACAGTTTATTGGGATTTCAGTTTAAGTTTGCACTAATTCAAAGCCTACAGACTGCAGTATACTTACACACCTTTACTGTACTGACGAGTGTAGAAACTGATACGGCTGATTCACTTATTCATTTACTAACATATAGTGAGGTGTGTGTGTGTGAGAGAGAGAGAGAGAGAGACAGGGCCTCACTCTGTTGCCAAGGGCGAGTGCAGTGACAAGATCATGACTCACTGCAGCCTGGACCTTCTGGCCTTAGCTGGGCATTATATATATAGGCTCATGCCTATAATCCCAGCACTTTGGGAGGCCAAGGCAGGAGGATCGCTTGAGCTCAGGAGTTCAAGACCAGCCCTGGCAGCATAGCAAGACTCTGTCTCTAAAAAAAATTTAAAATTATTTGGATGTACTGGTGTCCACTTACTTTTTTTTTTTTTTTTTTTTTTTTGAGACGGAGTCTCGCTGTGTCTCCCAGGCTGGGGTGCAGTGGCGTGATCTCGGCTCACTGCAAGCTCTGCCTCCCGGGTTCACGCCATTCTCCCGCCTCAGCCTCCCAAGTAGCTGAGACTACAGGCGCCCGCCACCACGCCCGGCTAGTTTTTTGTATTTTTAGTAGAGACGGGGTTTCACCATGTTAGCCAGGATAGTCTCGATCTCCTGACCTCGTGATCCACCCGCCTCGGCCTCCCAAAGTGCTGGGATTACAGGCTTGAGCCACCGCGCCCGGCCATGGTGTCCACTTATAATCTGCCCACTTGTAGTCCCAGCTACTCAGGAAGCTGAGGTGGGGGGAACATTTGTGCCTGGGAGGTCAAGGCTGCAGTGAGCCAAGGTCCCACCATTGTGCTCCTGCCTGGGCAACAGAGTGAGACCCTGTCTCAAAACAAACAAACAAAACCCTCCTGAGCTAAACGTTTCAATCTTCTTTTTTTTTTTTTTTTTTGAGACGGAGTCTCGCTCTGTCGCCCAGGCTGGAGTGCAGTGGCCGGATCTCAGTTCACTGCAAGCTCCGCCTCCCGGGTTCCTGCCATTCTCCTGCCTCAGCCTCCCGAGTAGCTGGGACTACAGGCGCCCGCCACCTTGCCCGACTAGTTTTTTGTATTTTTTTAGTAGAGACGGGGTTTCACCGTGTTAGCCCGGATGGTCTCAATCTCCTGACCTCGTGATCCGCCCGTCTCAGCCTCCCAAAGTGCTGGGATTACAGGCTTGAGCCACCACGCCCGGCCAACGTTTCAATCTTCTAAACATACAGTTGATTCCTCTGGCAACCAGCACCCTCATCTTGAGGGGCTTTTCCAAAGTCACTTCATTAACTCAGGTGTGGTCAACAGGGGTTTACTATAAGTAACAAAAGTTGTTCCTTTCACCTTTATCACCCTGGACATATTATAAGAGCCAGGGACAAAAACCAAATATAACATAAGATGCTACTACAGCTCTTATCATTTAGAAACTTGTACAAAAGTTTAAAAGCTCTGGTTAGGAGATAGACAAAGACCAAAATACATATTTCTTTTTTTGTTTTTGTTTTTGTTTTTTTTTTTTGGAGACAGGGTTTCGCTCTGTTGCCCAGGCTAGAGTGCAGCGGCACAATCTCAGCTCACTGCAGCCTCCATCTCCTGGGTTCAAATGATTCTCCTGCCTCAGCCTCCCAAGTAGCTGGGATCACAGGCGTTCACCACCATGCCAGGCCGTTTCTTTTTTTTGTAATTTTAGTGGAGACAGGGTTTCGCCATGTTGGGCCGTGCTGTTCTCAAACTCCTGGCCACAAGTGATCCACCCACCTCGGCCTCCCAAAGTGCTGGGATTACAGGCATGAGCCACTGTGCCCAGCCTATATTTCTTATTATATCACAATATCACAAGAAAGTATCATCATCATCATCATCACTTTTATCATGAATGAATACTGGATTTTGTCAAATGCCTTTTGTACAGCTATTGAGGTAATCATTATATTATTTTTCTTTCTCAGCCTTTGTGAATTACACTGATTGATTTTTGAATGTTATACCAGACTTACATTTATGTGATAAACCCCCAGTTGGTAATGAAGTACTATTTGTGTGTGTGTGTGTGTGATACAGAGTCTTGCTCTGTCGCTCAGGCCGGAGTGCAGTAGTGCAGCCTCCACCTCCTGGGATCAAGCAGTTCTCCTGCCTCAGCCTCCCAAGTAGCTGGGATTACAGGCATGCGCCACCACGCCTGGCTAATTTTTGTATTTTTTATAGTAGAGACGGGGTTTTGCCATGTTGGCCAGGCTGGTCTCAAAGTCCTGACCTCAGGTGATCTGCCCGCCTTGGCCTCCCAAAGTGCTAAGATTACAGACGGGAGTCACCGCGCCCAGCCTTGAAGTACTATTTTTTAAATTGTATTGTCGTACTTAAATTTGCTTGAATTTTCTTAGAAATGTTTGTGTCTATATTCATGAGAGACATTGGTCTGTAGTTTTCTTGTTATGTTTTCTTTTTTTATTTGAGTAATGCTGATTTCATAGAATGAACTGAGAAATAATTGCTGCTTCTTTAGTTTTTCTGGAAGGGTTTGTGTAGAATTGGTAATATTTCTTTAAATATTTCTAGAGTTCACCAGTGAAGCTATCTGGACCTGGAGTTTTCTTTGTGAAAGGTTTATTTTTTGTTTATTTGGAGACAGAGTCTTACTCTGTTGCCTAGGCTAGAGTGCAGTGGTGCAATCATGGCTCACTGCAGCCTCAAAATCCTGGGTTCAAGTGATCCTCCCACCTCAGCTTCCCAAATAGCTGGGACTACAGGCATGTGCCACCACACATGGCTAATTTTCCTTTTTTTTTTTTTTTCTGTAGAGACGGGGTCTCACTTTGTTGCCCAGGCTGGCCTCAAACTCCTGGGCTCAAGCAGTCCTCTTGCCTTAGCCTCTCAATGTGTTAGTATTATAGGTGTGAGCCACCACACATGGCCTGTGAAAGGTTTATAACTACAGGCCAGGCACGGTGGCTCATGACTGTAATCCCAACACTTTGATAGGCCAAGGAGGGCAGATTACGAGGTCAGGAGTTCGAGACCAGCCTGGCCAGCATGGTGAAACCGCATCTCTACTAAAAATACCAAAATTAGCCAAGCACTGTGGTGCACACCTGTAATCCTACTACTTGGGAGACTGAGGCAGGAGAATTGCTTGAACCCAGGAGGCAGAGGTTGCAGGGAGCTGAGATCACACCATTGCACTCCAGCCTGGGCAATAGGGCGAGACTCCGTCTCAAAAATAAATAAATAAATAAATAAATACATACATAAATGGTTAACTACAAATTAAATTAAAGGTAACATGGCTACTTAGGTTATCTATTTCTTTTTGAGTGAGCATGGTTTGTGTCTTTTTTTTTTTTTTTTTGAGACGGAGTCTCGCTTTGTAGCCCAGGCTGGAGTACAGTGGCCTAGTCTCAGCTCATTGCAAGCTCCGCCTCCCGGGTTCACGCCATTCTCCTGCCTCAGCCTCTTAACTACCTGGGACTACAGGCGCCCACCACCACGCTCAGCTAATTTTTTGTATTTTTAGTAGAGACGGGCTTTCACTGTGTTAGCCAGGATGATCTCGATCTCCTGACCTCGTGATCTGCCCACCTTGGCCTCCCAAAGTGCTGGAATTACAGGCATGAGCCACTGCACCTGGCCGGGTTTGTGTCTTTTAAGGAATATGTACATTTCACATAAGTCATCAAATTGCTTGGCATAAACTTCCTTTATTATCCTTTTTTTTTTTAGAAGGGGTCTCACTCTGTTCTGTCGCCCAGACTGGAGTGAAGTGGAGCAATCTTGGCTCACTGCAACCTTGGCCACCCAGGTTCAAGCGAATTCTCATGCCTCAGTCTCTCGTGTAGCTGGGACTACAGGTGCTACGCCTGGTTACTTTTTGTATTTTTTTAGGAGAGTCGGAGTTTCACCATGTTGGCCAGGCCGGTCTTTCAAACTGCTGACCTCAAGTGATGCCTTGAGGTCACCCAAAGTGCGGGGATTACAGGCAAGAGCCACCACGCCTGGCCCCTTTATTATCCTTTTAATATTTATGGGATGTATAGTGATTTCCCCTTTCTCATTCCTGATACTGTTTTTTTGTGTTTTCTCCCTCTCTTAATTTTTCTGATCATCTGGCTGGAAGTCTATACATTTTATTGAATTTCTCAAAGATCTAGCTTTTAGCTCCATTTTTTATTTTATGCTTTCTATTTTATTTTTGCTCTTGTCTTTGTTATCTCCTATCTGCACACTTTGGGTTTATTTTGCTCTTCGTTTTCTAGCTTTTTAAGATAGATGCTTACATCATTAATTTGAAGTCTTTTTTCTAATATACACATTTAGTACTCCGAGCTTTTCTCTAAGTACTGCTTTAGCTGCATTCCACAATTGTGAAATGTTGTTTCATTTTCATTCAGTTCAAAATGCTAATTTTTCTTTCTTTCTTTTTTTTTTTTTGAGACAGAGTGTCACTCTGTCACCCAGGCTGGAGTGCAGTGGCGTGATCTCGGTTCACTGCAACCTTCGCCTTCCAGGTTCAAGCAATTCTCCTGCCTCAGCCTCCTGAGTAGCTGGGATCACAGGTGCCGCCACCACGCCTGGCTAATTTTGGTATTTTTAGTAGAGACGGGTTTTACCATGTTGGCCAGGCTGGTCTCGAACTCCTGACCTCAAGTGATCTGCCCACCTCGGCCTCCCAAAGTGCTGAGATTATATACCTGGTCTCTATGACTTACTTTTTTTGCTCATGTATATAACTGTATATAGCTGTAATTCATTCATTTTCCATGACTGCATAAAATTCTGTTCAAAGTATATGGATAGACTACAGTTCTTCTACTGACAGATATTTGTATTGTTTCCAAATATTTTGCTATAGTAAATAATGCTGCAATGAAGAATTTGAAATGCAGCTTCTGGTGCACATATATGAGTTTCTCTAAACTATATACCAGGAGTGAAATTACATGCACATCTTCAAAACATATAATTTTTCTTCATTTAACTTTGATTCTGTTTTTAATAATTCTCCCTAATCCCTCTTAGTAACTGTATGTTATCTTATCAAGTATATGCACTAAACTATATCTCTATTCTTTTTTTTTTTTTGAGGAGTCTCACTCTGTCTCCCAGGCTGGAGTGCAATGGCGTAATCTCGGCTCACTGCAACCTCCGCTTGCCAGGTTCAAGCCATTCTCCTGCCTCAGCCTCCCAAGTAGCTAGGATTACAAGCATGTGCCACAGCATCCGGCTAATATTTGTATTTTTAGTAGAGACGGGGTTTCGCCATCTCGGCCAGGCTGGTCTTGAACTCCTGACCTCAGGTGATCCGCCCGCCTCAGCCTCCCAAAGTGCTGGGACTACAGGTGTTAGCCATCGTGCCAGCCCACATCTCTGTTCTTGAACATCTAGAATTTATCACCAATTTTTGAAACTTCATACACCAGTCTGAAAAAAATTTGTGAAGTTTCTGCTTTTTAGGTCATTTCCTTATGAAGAATTCCTAGAAGTGGACTTATTGAAATAAAGACCAATTTACCAATTGTGCCAATTTACATTCAGTGGGAGGATTTTTATTGCTGAAAAATGAATAATCCTTCAATTAGTTGTTTATCCTTTGGGGGTCATGGATCCTTTGGTTTTTTTTTTGGAGATGGAGTCTTGCTCTGTCAGCCAGGCTGGAGTGCACTGGCACGAACTCGGCTCACTGCAAATTCCGCCTCCCAGGTTCAAGCAATTCTCCTGCCTCAGCCCCCTGAGTAAGTGAGATCACAGGCGCCTGCCACCACACCCGGCTAATTTTTGTATTTTAGTAGAGATGGGGTTTCACCATGTTGGCCAGGCTGGTCTCGAACTCCTCACCTCAGGTGATCCACCCACTTTGGCCTCCCAAAATGCTGGGATTACAGGCGTGAGCCACTGCGCCAGGCAGATCATGGATCCTTTTGAGACAATGATTAAAGTATGGGTCTTCTCTCCAGAAAAAAAGAAACACAATTGCATCAATAAACAAAACAGCATGAAATTTCAAGGGTTTCTCAGAACCTCTGAAGCCCATGTAAACTGACACCTCTCTTGAATAAGGAATATTATCCTATCCACTGAATAGAATTTTTCTTGCCATACTTCAACAAATAAGTTCACATACAAACTCTTGTATTGTCAACTACCTTTTGTACATAAATCATCACTTACTGAGCACCCACAATGTACCAGCAACATGCCAGATGCCAGAGGCAGAAGAATAAATGCTACTGATTTCAAGGAATACAGAGTCCACTGGGAAAGGCACAAACTAACAAGTATTTATAATAAAATATGTGCAGTAGTAAAAGTATTCATTAGGCAAAATGGAGGTACAAATTTAAGAATTGATCAACTTTTCTTTATCAAAGGTTTGCAAAGAATGAATGAGCATTCTCAAGGATATTATAGGTAGGGGAAGCAGTACCGGCAAAGGGAGGAAGACATCATATAACCTGGCATATATAGGAAATTGTATGAGTTTAACATGGTTAAATTGGAACAGTAATTAACATTGGAAGAGCTGAGACTTTTCCTTCCTTGGGTCAAAGACTAAAAGAACCAATACTGACATATACAATTTTAGCAGTTTGTCTGACAACACAAAGGAAACCACAAAAGAAGATTTCCTCCCAAACACTTCTTTTATTACCCAAACCTACTCTTATTACATACAAAGAAAACATTTTGCCTGTTTTCTTTTGCAACTGTTTGAAGTGCAGTGTTCCATTCAACAGACAAGGTTTAAAATCTACTTATTATTAATACAAACAAGCAGCACATTGTGAATTTAACATTGTCTGATGGCTTTCATTTTGTACATAGAAGTACTAGAAAGCCTGTACAATTACTACAATAATTCCTCATAAAATTGCCTTGAAAGACTAACTTATAGGTAAAACTACAATTTTAACATTGATTTAGATAGAATGTTGATTTTCAGCCTGTCAATTAACACTCCTAATGCTATCATCTCATGAAAAACATTGTTTTTAATTCAGCTTAACTTTTAAAATATAAGTAAGCACACTGTTACTTTGAAGTTACTGACTTAATTATAATGGAGCATGTGGAACTTTAAAAAACATAGGTGTCTTATACGCCTATGGAAAATGAATACAACCAGTTTTGATAATGCAACCTTGCAAATGTCTTTACTTGTTTGTATATATATATACTTTCTCTTCAAAATGTAATTTGATTAGATTTCTGCCATGCTTATTCTTTTCCCTTAATAACCAATTCATATACATCACAGAACCACATGTATAAACATAAGGTGTTGTTATAAAGTAATAAAACCTGTTTTCTTGTGTGGCTAGAAAAGAAAGAAAATATAAGAGTTTAAAAATTTAAATCTCAACCAACTGAAGTTGAACAAAACAATTTAAGTTTATAAAGCTCTCAGCACAAAGAAGTGCCTGACTTGTTTTTTTTTTTTTTTTTTTTTCAAATAAAGGAATCTCTCAGATGGCATCCCATTAAACACCATATAGCTTTGTCAAAATAAAGGTTCTTCAAGAGTAGCTTAAAATATTAAAAAGATGTACTCTTATTACAAGTTACCTAATAAATACGTAGAATATGGTTTCTCTTCAGATTTCTACCAAAGAAAGGAAATTCTTCATATGTGTGACAAAGAAATCCAAAGTGAGCAAGTTTTCTCTATAAAATCCAATGGATCTCAGAGGGAACAGGCAAAAGCACAAACAAAAATGTATGTTAATATATTTTCTTCTCAGGTTTTGTTTTGTTTTCCTCTAAGAGAAGGAATCTTCTTCATGGATTTTTTTTTCCCCCAAGTAGAAAACATTCTTTAAATGAACTTAAACAAAATGCATGGCCAATAAATGAAGGGTTCAAAGATTTTTATGAAGTGGGCTGAAAATAAATGATCCTTGGCATGTATTTGAAGATATCAAACAACTCTGACCACAAAAAAAGTAAACAACAAATCTACAATAGGTACAAATTATATACATTTATTTTTAATAATTTTAAATAACACTCTTGTATAAATTCTTTCATATATTCAAATCATACACAAATTTAGAAATGCATGATGAAGCCTAGTACAGCATATGTATGAGACATGTTTTTAAAGTTTGTGTTAGAATTTTAGTGACATAAATACAAGTTTAATGTTTCAGAAACATTCCCTAATTGCTCGGGCTATAATTTAATGTATTATAGAGTGCTTATGCCTAGCATTACAACTTGACTTTAAATCATTTAGCTTTTGGACTTAGATCTGAAGCCCTGGGCTCACTTTCTAGGGCTGCTGCTGCAGTTATTGCATATGCATAAGTAACAAGAAAGATTCCCATATTGCCTTTGAGCAAACATCATTCAACCACTGACATTTTAATGATCCATAACCTTTAGTCCGTTTGATATTATTTGACTTCTTCAGATATATGAGTGTATTCTTCCTGCCTTTCCCTTTGGCATAGACACTGGCTCAGGGTTAAACAGAAAAATGCACTAACCTTCCCTTACTCCCCCGCACACACCAAATTCATTTAAGCTCCCAAACTCCTTACTATCAAGAAGAGTATAACAGACCAAAGATTCTTTGTGGATGAAGCCAGAAATGCTTTTCTTGCTGTAACAGGTTACGCTGGGTTGCCTTTTACTTCTCTGAACTTTTTGTCAGAGACCTTGCCTTGAGCTGTGGAAATTCAATTCCTACCCACCTAGCCCAAAATATAAGAACCAGGTATGTTCATTTTAAGTGGTGTTACGTTCACCAAGCGTCCTAAAAAGTGTAGGACAAAAGTGAATGATCTAATAACCCTGTTCCAATCAAAGCTGTCAAGAGGATTCTCTACTCCCAAAACAGCACTTAAAGGGCTAAAGATCCTGATGGCACTCAGCTGACCAAAATAAACTAGTAGGTCAGTGAGTATTGCTTTAATGGTCAATTTACCTGGGAATATTGGCGCTAGAGAATAGTGATATAATTTGAGGTGTCTACAAATGTTGTCTAAAAAACCTCTCTCCTCTCATCCCATGTTTCATCTGTTCTCTACTCTTAAAATCTAGGTATCACTGGGAAGAGTAATGCACTAGGCCCACAGGACCTTAGTATTAATATAAATGAGCTTTAGTTTTCAAGTGTCATTTTTTTCTCTGTAACTGCAGAAATTCCATTAATAAAAGAACCCTGGGGGACAGAGGGTAGAGGGAGTGAGAGGGGAGTAAGGGAAGACAAGGACATACTTAACACTACCTACGGCACCTAACCATCAGAAATGCATAGGCATTAATGAAGATAAAAGCATCGCTTAATGGCAGTATCTGTAATTTCCAAATAAGATTCACATCAGTGCTATCTTATTTAAAAATAAACACATTTCCAATCCTTACACAAACATTCTCCCAATATTAGGCTTTCTTTTTCTTTTTTCTTTTTTTTTTTTGAGATGGTGTCTTGCTCTGTCGCCCAGGCTGGAGTGAAATGGCGCCGTCTCGGCTCACTGTAACTTCTGCCTCCTGGGTTCAAGTGCTTCTCCTGCCTCAGCCTCCCGAGTAGCTGAGACTACAGGCACGCACCACCACACCCAGCTAATTTTTGTATTTTTAGTAGAGACAGGATTTCGCCATGTTGACCAGGCTGGTCTCGAACTCCTGACCTCGTGATCCACCCGCCTCAGCCTACCAAAGTGCTGGGATCACAGGCGTGAGCCACTACACCTGGCCCAATATTAGGCTTTCTGAAGGACAGATGGCATCCTGCTGCTGGATGCCACAGTTTATGGGGCTCATGCCTTTAGAGGAAAGAACATTGTGCAGTGCATCCCATACTAGTTTCCTAGACTGATTTCAGTGGTAGATAACTTCGTGATTGGTTTATATTTTAAAGCAAATTATTTCCAGAAGCAAAAAGCTGGAGACATTAGAGGATATTATTTAAAACAAATGTTAAGACTTTTTTTCCCATTGAGAAAAATTATAACCATAACCTAGGAGCCATTAACAAATATTTAAAGGTAAACTTCCTTTGTGATTCAATTTTTCAATACTTTTTAAGGCCTGTTTCAAGGAATTTCTACATGGTCAAAATCCTCTTAGATTCCAACAAACCTCCTTTCTCTATTGGTTTAACTTCTGTTTAATAAATGTTCACTTCTCACTACCTTTAATCCTGACCTTTTTTGGGGGGTGGGGGGCGGTGTAACTGGGAGAAAGTCGGGTATGCCATTTTGCATAATTTCTTAGAATTGTGCAGTCTGTACACACATATGCAGCAACTGCTAGGGAAAGCAAGTTTTCCCTCCCTGCGTGAAAGATGAGTTCACCTTAATGAAGCACAAAACTGGCAGTTTTGTTTTCTAATCACTAACACTAGCTTCAGAGAGT
Organism: Macaca thibetana thibetana; assembly: GCF_024542745.1. Taxonomy (NCBI): domain Eukaryota; kingdom Metazoa; phylum Chordata; class Mammalia; order Primates; family Cercopithecidae; genus Macaca; species Macaca thibetana. The sequence continues at coordinate 19,134,470 of NC_065592.1, read as the reverse complement.
AAATCTTCCTGTGTTCATTTCGCTAAGTGCTTCATGGTTGTATGGCCCTGGATTGCTCCTGATATTTAAAAAAAATAAAAAACATCCACAAGTAGAACTCTTCCTCCTAGCTTTCTTGTGTCCATGGTTGGCAATTTCTGCATATAGTTGAAAAAACATGTGCTTTAGAGTTAGAAGCCCTGATTCCAAGCCTAATAATGACACACATTGTATAGCCGTGAACAAGACATTTAGCTCCTCTGTGCCTCAGTCTTTTCATCTATAAAATGGGGAGAACAATTACTTCCTCAGGGGGCTATGGTGTGGAAGAGAGGACACACATATGGAAAAGTGCTTTGCAAACTACAAAGGGCTATAGAAAAACTAAATAATTTTCATATAATGTAATATAATGTAACCTCTATTCTTCTGAGCAATGGCCAAATATGCAAAGCACCCTCAGATTACCAGAAGTAGATTATCTGCTTGTACTCCCTCCAGAACATCATCTCCAAACCCTGAGAGCAACTTAGGGGTCTCCTATAAAGGGATGACCAAGTTCTAGTTTTTTCTCTAGGGAAGTTAGGCAAAGGGGTCAGCTTGGATTTCCTAGGTCTAATCTAATAAGTTTTTATTTTTTTTTCTAACCACTTCACAGTTCACTGTTCCTCCTAATAAGTTATATTTGACTTCTGACCACCTTTCCCACCCACCTTGCTTAACCCAAAATGTCAATATCATAATAAATGAGAGCAACAGTAGTTAGCCTCTAGGAAAAAACTGCATCAAAAAGCAAGAACTAACTATACACACCCATCTACAAAGCTACCCACTAACCAGACAAGAAGACGATGGGAGAACTATAGCACTGCAGGGAGATGGCACATACCTCATGGCAAATGAGTGACAGGCTATGTTCACATTTAGGAGATTTTTTATTTGGGGTGAGGGAGAGATTATAAATATTTCACAGGCATGAAAACTACAGATCCCAAGTAATATGATGGCTTTTCTCTTGGAACTAAAATATTTCTATCCTTTGGAAGACTATCTTTTACATTCAAGAAAAACATTTTTTAATGAGGATATGTTTTATATTAATCTATGTAAAATATATAGGGTAGCTAGTGTCTACTTAGATTAATGTTTTTGGAGAATGCATCCTATGTCCCAGCTTAATGATTATTGACTTCAAAATCTATTGCTTGAATCATAGTAAGTCAAAGAGCATGTAACTCTACTTTTAGACTGAGAAAGGAAAGAAAGATTAGAAACATTCGACCTCTTATAAATTTCAGCAATGTCCTCAAGAGGGACTAAAAATGACTGATGCTCACCAGAGTCCCAGCTCTAGCAATATTGCCATCTATTTTACAGTATTTTAAGCAATCCCCATATTTTTCTTTTTACAACACCATTAACTGCTGTACAAATAAATTCCAGATGATAAAATATGACATGATTTTTTTTTACAAATAGATACAAATACAATGTTGACCAGATATGCTACATTAACTATGTACACCTTATTTCTCTAGAGGCAGGAATATTCCTTACTTTTAGACAATTGATCATTTACACTGAGACCCTGAGGAGGACCATCAGCCTCCTGCTCCCCAATGCTGCCTTCCTCCATTAGAAGCTTATCCTGTGCTTTCATCTCATCACTGAGCAAGAATCCTAGGAGGAAAAAACCAAGCCCTTCTGAAGATCTTGGGACTTTTCTATCCCTCTTCTAGAAACTATCAAGATTATTTATTGTGATACAGCCTAGAAACCAGCTTTTCCTCAATGATGTCCTTTTGTATAGTAAAATGAATATAATCCCTGACACTGTTTTTAAAAAAATGTTTCAGGAATGAAGATGAAGTCTTTCAGCAGTCTTTTCCCCCTCCACATCCATCATCTTGTTACCACTGGCTTGGTGAACACTTCCCCAGGAGTCTATCTGGAGGTCAAAGTGGTTTTGGGCTGCACAATGGGGTTTAGCCTTTCCATACTCCCACGTGGTTTAGTACAAAAATATACTTTACTTCAAGTCCTAATGACAATGAACACTTCAGATCTTCATGGGAAAACTAAGAGCAATAGATAGGCTAAGCGCATTACAAATTTGTACCTGAAAATTTCAGATGCACTATTTGCCTTTGCTTTCTCAGCAAACTCTAGCCAGGCTTTGTCTGGCCCAGGGGCTGATGCTTATAAGCACTGTGGTTTAACAATTCAGGAGAATATTTCTAGCTCCTTAGGCTTTGTAGTTATGTATGGGCGTCGTCAGGGTCAGTTGCCCATTGGGAGCCACTTCATTGCCATCATCTTCTAACAATCCCGAAACATCTGCATTGGGAATGCTGTCATGGTAGCTGCTGAAACTGATATTGTCTTCTTTCAGCTCGATGGTCCAAAAGGGGGCATTGAGTTTCCGGTTTTGGTACTCACGGTACATATATACAGCCCCCACAAATCCCATTAGCAGCACCACAACAATGATGATGACTGTCAAAATGATGATGTTAAACTGGGTCCATGATACATCAGCTAAAGCTGAAGTGCTGTTTTCAGAAGTGCTTACTGAAAAGACAGTCTGCAGGGTTGTAGGGGTAAAAGTACTATTTATAACAGGGGTGGGCACTGATGTGGTCAAAGAGGCATTGGAAACCAAAATGGTAGAACCTTCAGGTGTTGGAACAATAACTTCTGAAAATAAAAACAGAGAATGAAATGTAAAAGACAAAATTATCTAGTTTTGAGAAACAATAAAAGAAATGCACATGGGAGTGAATGTTGATGTAGGATGTTGACATGATATTCTGCTTTAAGATAATGCAAGTTAAAAATAATTTTTAAAGAAATATAGTGATAAGGGTAAGAATCAGGGTCTATAAAGCTAGATTATTACATCTATGGCTGTTTTCCAATATGTATAATATCTACATTAAAATCTTTGAGTCGGGTGTGGTGGCTCACACCTGTAATCCCAGCACTTTAGGAGGCCGAGGCGGATGGATCACGAGTTCAGGAGTTCAAGACCAGCCTGGCCAAGATGGTGAAACTCTGTCTCTACTGAAAATACAAAAATTAGCTGGGCGTGGTGGCGGGCACCTGTAATCCCAGCTATTCAAGAGGCTGAGGCAGAGAATTTTTTGAACCCGGGAGGCGGAGGTTGCAGTGAGCTGAGATTGTGCCACTGCACTCCAGCCTGGGTGGCAGAGCAAGACTCTGTCTCAAAAAAAAAAAAAAAAATTGGGAAAATTCCAGTGGAGTTGTCCATTCTTACTCTTAGATAAAATCATACAAATTCCTGCAAAGGCAGTAAATTTGTCACTACTGAGTTCTAAATCACATAGTTAAAAGTGACAGGGGTATATGGCAATCATTTGAACAAAAATGTCTAACAAGTCTGATGGCATTTCATAAAGGTAAAATAATTATCTGCAAAGGAGGTGTAGGCAAAACTGTACCTCGAGTTATGTCTGAAAAACAAATTTTAAATGTCCGAGGCTGACGTCAGCCAAGAGAGAAAACAGCTTTCCTTAATTCCATGTGTAGGAATTCTTCCTTTGTGTAGATTACAACTACTTTATAATTTAGGTACTATACTTTGTATGTCTAATGGCAGCATAGTTTGGTGGAAGGACTAAAGGCTTTGGAATCAAATAGAAGTGTGTGGCTATAGATAAGTAAATTTTTTTAAAGCTCAATTTCCTTATCTGTAGAATGTGAATAACATCAACTTTGCAGAGTTCTTGGGAAGGATTAAATGAAATAATGTACCACACGCATTATCACATTTAATGCTTGGCATATAGCAGATACTCAATAAAATTATTACTATTATTATTATAATTCTTCACCACAAAAGCCATATCAACTTATTCTAAAAAGAGGCAAAGTTTGTACATATTACTTAATAGCTAATAAGAAAAACCATCAGTCCTGTCAGTTAAGTATGGACAAAGTGTGCCTCCCAAGTAGGTAACAGAATTGAGTAGTGGGATCTCTAGCTAGTAATAGGGTTCAATCTGAATCTTTTTGTCTTAATCACAACAGTATCAAGATACCAAGAAAATGGCAGAAAGATGGCACTTGCCACAGACCAACTGCTCATCAGCCTCGTGTTCACAATGTTAGAATATCAAAGAGTGGTTTGTAGAACAGCATGGTCCAATCTCTCTGTGACCTATTAAACCCTCAATATCCCTAACTTATCCTGAATTTATAATCATTAATTTTTAAAATTAATCTTTACTGAGCTTTCCAGTAAGAAATATTTTGCCATGTGAATAAGTTTGCTTTTAAAAATCAAAGGGAATATTATTATTTCCTCCTTTGTACGTGGGGGAAACTTAGGCCCAAAGTTAGGACAGATGCTAGAATGAACTCCAGCTTCTCAGCTAGAACTTCTAACCAGATTAGATGTCCCTACTTCAAAAGACCTTTGATGATCCCTCAAAGTGATGAGAATAAAGGAAGCAAAGAATAAAAGAAATGATAGGATTCTTAAATTATTAACATAAAAATAAAAATAGATGAGAAAAATGTGAGAACATTTTGTCTCACTCTCGCAACGACTTTGTCTTGGTCCTCAAATTTCTGGAGTTGACTGTGGAGTGTCAGAAGAGCAGCAGGAATGGAAAGAAACCTCTTTAGGCAAATATCTATCAAAATCTATTTCCAAAAACTCCTCTGGTAGGGTTGGAAGGTTTTACAAAGCCTTCCATTTTTCACTGCTGAAATTTTCACTGCTAGGTTTAGATATTAAATTTACAATCACTTAGGTGAAGTTTTACCTTTCTTGATGCAATTTCCCTCGAGGTCTTGAACATAACCTTCTAGGCAGTTCTCACACCAAAACCCAGTGGTGTTATGGAGGCAGTTGATGCACTCACCACTCTCAGGCTTACAAATCTTTGGAGTTTTAACTGGGTCCACATGGCCGTGACATTGGCACTTTCTACAGATGCTGTCAAAATTGTAATAACCATTTTCACATTTATTGCAGTTCGGGCCCATGTAACCATCTTTACACTGGTCACATTCAGGTTCCAATTCACTCGATTCTAAAAGAGAGAATGCCAGAATAGTTTAGTACAGTCGGAAGCTACAATTAAAAATGCAAAACAACAACTAGTCCTTAGAAAGATTTATAACCCCAGAACTTTGGAGGCCAAGTGGAAGGATTGCTTGAGCCCAGGAGTTTGAGACCAGCCTGGGCAACATAGTGAGACCCTGTCTCTAATTTTAAAAAAAAGTTTTATAAACCTTCCCTACTGTCTCCTCTCTAGAGACATATAATAATCTCTATTAATTAATTAAACTAAGAATCTATAATCTATTTACTAATTTTCCAGCTTATTGTAGGAATGATGGGGCCATTCAGAGAACCTATTCAGGTGGAGAGCAAAACAAATAGGCTTACAAAAGAAGTCTGACTGATTATGATGAGTTGGCACTCTCGTAACTGTGTTATTCCCTTCTTTTTATAGATGACAGATTGGATAAAATATTGTTTTAACAAAAACTTCCTCCATCCCTCTCATACTTAAATGTTGGTACTCTGCAGACTTCTACTCTTAGTTTCTTTCTCTTCTCTGCTCATTTTCCATGGGTGGACTCATCCACTGACATCATCAACAATTCCAACATGTGTATCTCTAGTCTGTATCTCTGTCCTAAATTCCAAACTATATACTAACTTCCTGTACACCTGGATCCACAAACAGCTCAAACTTAACATGTACAACACTGTCCTCAGTATCTTCCCTTCCTGAGTCCTGTCTTCCTCCAGTGTTCCCTATATCTCAGTGAATGGTACCAACATCTACCCACTTGCATAAGCCAAAACACTGAGAATCATCTCTCAATCCTCCTTCTCCCTGTGTCCCTTCTAAGCAGTTATCAATTCATATCAATTGTACCTGATTAAAGTCTTTCCAATCCACAGATGTCTCTTTTCATTCCCACTGGAGTGATCTTAGATTAAGCCTTCATCATTTCTCACCTAAATTATTGTAGCTACTTCCTCATGGTTCTTTTTATCACAATGCACCCCTACATTCACTTTGAACCTCAAAGTAAATAAGAACATGTTACTTCTCCAGAGAAATCTCTTCAATGGCTCCCTGACTCCTTCAGGATTAAGTGAAAATGTAATAGAATTTTTAGTACCTTTCATAATCTGACCTCTGCCTACTTCTCTCAACTTTTCTCTCTTCACTTCACACTCCACCACCCCCTAAGGTTCAGGCACATTAAATGGCTTAAGAGAACTCCCAAAAACTGCCTGCTTTCTTTTCTCTGAGATTTTGTACATACTGCTTTCTCTGCATGGGACATCCTCTTGTCTCTCTATTTCTAGTTCAGTTAGCAAATTCAATCTGTAGAAATTAACTCAGATATTATTTCTTCTCAGAAGCACAAAAGTTTTCCTTGATTTCCTCAGTTTGGGATAGGGTTAGTCTATGCTTAACTGTAACACATGTCATTTGAAATTGTAATTACCTAATTACTTGTGTGTCTCTCCCATTAAACTATGAGCTACTTGACATTTTTCTGTCTTTATTGCTAATGTTTAGCACAGTGCCTAAAACACAGCATGTGTTCAATATATATATACTGAGTAATTTCACCTTAGGCAGTAGGAACATAACAACTCATACCTATCTGCTTCTTTTTAATTCTTCATAGGATTTCAATTCTGGATTCTTCATTATATTTAATAAATAATTTTTAATAATGAACAAATCATCTTTTAAATCTGCTAGATAGATCTTTTCTTAGAATTTACTATTATAATTACACTAAGAGGATCACTCTGTTATCTAAACACAGACTAATGTTATTATAGCAGGAATACTTTACAGTGGTCATAGAACTTGTGGCAATGAATCATATTTCTGATGCTCTTTATGAAAAATAAATTCCTTTCATCTTTCACTTTTACTTTTTAAAATGGCTTTTGATATAATTTATATACTGTAACATTCATTAAAAGCATACAATTCAATGGTTTGTATATTCCCAGAGTGTGCAATTGATAAAGAATTCTAACTTACCACTTACAATCCTAGTTGGTAGTGTGACCTCAAGTAAGTTACTAAACTCTGAGCCTCAGCTTTCCATATTTCAAATAAGGGAATTAAACCAGAAATACTTAGGTTACTTTTAGCAATAAAAGGTGGCAGCTGAATTATTCATAACCCATGCAAACAACAATATACAGGAAAAAAATAATTAGTGAAAAGGCATATACTCCTTGTTCTCAATGAAGTTATAGCTTACAACAGTACCATATTTTACAGCATTTTTGTACTTCAACAACTATAGCAACAATAACTAATCTAAAGAATTCCTGATGAAATAGATTGAAGGACTGAAATTAAGGTTTGTGAAAGTCTTTCATGCCTGTCATGGGCAGACCAACTGGACCTCAAACATGACATTCAATGTGCCTGCCTCATGTTTCACTCCTTCTGTCTTATACTTTGTTTCTGCCATTCCTAAGTAGTTTCTTGATCAAATCGGCTGTTTTAAGATTTCTGTACCATTGTTCCTATTGATCTTTTTATCTGAAATGACCTTCCTTCTCCTGTCTACCTGCTAAATGCAGACTCCCATCACAAGGCTCAGCTTTTATGTCACATCCTCCCTGAAGCCATTGCTGATATTCCCCCACTTCAGGTAAAGTAATTATTCCCTCTTGGTGCATCCACTGTACATAAATGCATGATATTGCACTGCAGTACGAGAGTTTGAGGGAGAGGATAATTTCCTACTGGGAGATACAGAAAAGTCTTTATGAAGCAGGTAACATTTGAACTGGGCCTTGCTGGGAAGGTCACCAAAAAGCAAGCAAAAAATTAAACTACAAAATAGAAAAAATATTTATAAATCTGTTAAGGGACTTGTATCTAGAACATATAAAGAATTATTTCAACTCAATGATAACAAGATAAGTAATCCAAACTTTAAATGGGCAAAGGATCTGAACAGACATTTCTCTAAATATATAAATGACCAATAAGTACATAACTAGCCATCAGGAACATGCAACTTAAAATCACAGTGGAATATCACTTCATATCTACTAGAATGGCTATAATTATATAAAGGCAGATAGTAAGTGTTGGTGAAGCTGTGGAAAATTTGGAACCCACATACAGGGCTGGTAAGAATGAGAATGTAAAATGGTGTACTCATTTTGGAAAACAGCCTGACAGTTCCTCAAATGGATAAACATAGTTACTACATGACCCAGGAATTCCACTCCTAGGTATATACTGAAGATAAATGAAAATGTATGTACACACAAAAACCTGTATACAAATGTTCACAGCAGCATTATTTGTAATAGCCAGAAATTGGAAACAACACGAATGTCTATCAATTGAAGAACAGATAAATGAAATGGGGTATAACACAATAAAATATTATTTAGTAACAAAAAGGAATGAAGTATTGGACATGTTATAACATGAATGAACCGAAAATACTACGCTAAGTGAAAAAAGCCAGAGACACAAGGCCATACATTGTATGACTTCATTTATATGAAATGTTCAGAATGGGCAAATCCATAGAGCAGAAAAAGCAGGTTAGTGGTTGCCTAAGGCCAGACAAAAAGGGAGTAATTGCTAATGATTATAGGATTGTTTTTTAGGTCCTTTTGATGGGGGAGGTGATGAAAATTTCTAAAATTGATTGTGGTCATGGTTGCACAACTTTGAGACTATGTACTAAAAAAACTGAATTTTGCATCTTAAATTGTATGAAATGTGAATTATAGCTCAAGAAAGCTATTATTTAAACGGACAGGGAGAAAGAAAGGAAGGGAGGAAAGAATTCAAACCAGCACCACCCAGCTAAGCTGCTTTGAAAGTCCTAGTGAAAATATGTGAAATAATGAATGCTTATTGTTTTAAGTCACTAAATTTTAAGGTAATTGGTTATTTAGCAATAGATAACTAATACATACATCAGTATTAAATGATTCAACTATATTTATTAGATTGCCATATATACGCAATTAGTCAACATTATTTGGTATCTAGGAGGAACTAATTAGTAAATGTTACCTTGAAATAGGTGAGCAAAAGTTGCTCAGTCTTGAAGTTCCTGTATTAACTCATTGTGCAGGTTTTTAGACACTTTAAGTCTCATTCACATATATATATTTGAATTAGATTATAAATTCCTGGAAAGGAAAACTTTTGCTGTTTTTTTAACTCCCTTTCACCTATGGCATCCAGAACTTTATTCATTAATGCAATTTATACCTATTGATAACTGATTCACTGATTTTTTTTTTCCCCTCTAAAATGAAGAGTTAGAGAAAAGCCTTACTTATAGAGCAGCTGCCTGTAGATGTCACTGCTGAACAAGGGCAGCGAAGACATTCTTTAGTGGCATCAGGACTCTGATAAAATCCTTCTTTACACTCTTCACAGTGATTTCCTTTGCTATTCTGGCAGTTTAAACAAGCACCTAAAAGAAGTAAATTAATTTTAAAAGTTAAAGATTTACCTTGAAAGCCAAGTAACTTTCAAAAATCATGCCTGCAACAAAAAGATCGTAAGAAAAAGAAAAACTAATAGGGGTTGATAGAGTTAATTTCTACCCCACCTGATTTCTATACTGCCCATGCCTCTGAATTGTGTCCCCTACTAGTTTGTAAACTCCTTAGGAAAAGGTGGGATACAGGATTAGTGGCTCAGGAAACCCTTGCTGGTTGATCTGATTATATACCAAAAGTAGGCCAAGTATACACCAAGGAAAAAATAAAAACAATCCAAATACATATTAATAGAAGAAACTGTGGCATTTTCATAAGTGAACTAATCATACATGCATGAACATGCATAAATCTTTTATTTTTTTTTTTTTTTTTTTTTTTTTAAGAGATGGGGCCTCCCAAGTGGCTGGGACTATAGGAGCATGCCATTACACCCGGCTAATTTTTAAATTATTTGTAGAAACAGGATTTCATTGTGTTGCCCAGGCTGATATTGAACTCCCAGCCTCCAATGCTTCTCCTGCCATCAGCCTCCCAAAGTTTTGGGATTACAGGCGTGAGCCATTAGATTAGCCACCCAGCTTAAATCTTATAGAGAATGTAGGCTGAAAAGCAAATTGGAGAATAACACATACAGAAAGAGAATACTTATTAAAATTTAAAAACCACACTAAGCACGCTAAGCAAATGGATACTAACCAGATGGACATAAATATGAGGTAAAAATTCAAATGTGGATTGCCAGGGTATAGGGGAATTTTATACTCCACTTGTCTCTGTGGAGGGAGGGGGGTAAGACAGGACTAGGGAGGAAAAGAGGACCTCAACTTTATTTGAAATTTTCTATTTCAAACATGTAACTATATACATATGTGTATAAATATGAAGTAAAATGTCAAAATGTTAATCTTTATTATTAATAATTCTGGGTGTGAGTGCATAAGTATTTGCTATATTATTCTCCATAGCTTTATATATTTAAAAATTTAAAGTAAAAATAAAAACAATTAATAAAAAAAAGAAAAAAAAGCAGCAAAGTTAGGTTTTGTAATAATACTCCCTTGGCACTCTATGAATAAGGATGTTCTACAGACATGGAAGCAGCATAACATTTGAAAACAGGAAATGAGAAAGTGTAGCATAATTTACATTCCTTCCTTATGGGGCCACCAAGATTCAAAAGGACACTTAGAACTACTACTATGGAAATTAGTGAGTAAACTCAACATAGAGATCTAGGAAGATAATGACATTTTACAAAGTAAACTAACTACAGTTCAATGCTAAAACTATTCATAAAGTCTTGATTTCTTTTCCTTACTAGTAGAAATATTTTTAAAAAGGGATAGAGAATAAGGCTGTGAAATAAAATGGTCTCACAACTGAAGCAAAACTTGAAAAAAACAAAATAATGAAAATGTCATCAACCTACATGTTAAAAATCTCAATTTTTTTTTTTTTTTTTTTTTTTTTTTTTTTGAGACATAGCTCGCTCTGTGGCTCAGGTTAGAGTGCAGTGGCATGATTTCTGCTCACCGCTCACTGCAACCTCTGCCTTCAGGTTCAAGTGATTCTCCTGCCTCAACTTCCCGAGTACCTGGGATTACAGGAGCGTGTCACTACGCCCGGCTAATTTTTGTATTTTAGTAGAGACAGGGTTTCACTATGTTGGCCAGGCTGGTCTCGAGCTTCTGACCTCAAGTCAACAATTTTAAAAGTTAAATTGTTCCTCAGGTTGGACACGTCAAAACCTGCATTATGTGTGAAATCTGTCTACCTACTCTCCCCCTATTAAAAATGTTCAATACAAAGAATTTTTAAGAGAAAAAGTTCTGATAAAGTGCTAAGCTTTAATATAAAAATACCTGGAAAAAAAAAAAAAAGTTAACAGTTCTGTAATAAAATTTGCATGTTCAAGGTAAGATGCAGTCCAATAATAAGTCCTTTGTGTATAACTGATGTGATAAGAAAAGGTCATGTTGCGACCCTTTATATATATATATAAATATATATAAAGGGTATATATATATATGCCAGGCCTGGTGGCTCACGCCTGTAATCCCAGCACTTTAGGAGGCCGAGGCAGGCGGATTACCTGAAGTCAGGAGTTCGAGACCAGCCTGACCAATATGGTGAAACCCTGTCTCTATTAAAAATACAAAATTAGTCAGGTGTGGTGGTACATGCCTGTAATCCCAGCTACTCAGAAGGATGAGACAGGAGAATCACTTGAACCTGGAAAGCAGAGGTTGCAATGAGCCGAGATTGCACAATTGCACTCCAGCCTGGGCAACAGAGTAAAACTCCTTCTCAAAAAAAAAAAAAAAAAAAAAAAAATATATATATATATATATATATATATATAAATAAGTCACATACTTGTAGCACTTTACTCCTACAGTGCTACTGGGCTTACATGCTTATTATTTTGGGGCTTTTTACTATTCTAAATAAGACTCCACATGTCTGTGACTACCACAATATAATTCTACTCTCTTAAGCCATTTATACCAGAATATTTTTTCCAGAAGAATTTTTTATTTCTGTTTGTTTTTTGCCATACCCTGCAATGAGAAATCAATGAGTAAAAAAAAACCTTACGTGGTAAACAATGCTATCTCAAAAGTAAAAATGAAAGCAAGTATAAGTATAAAATGTAGCCCAACACAGTGGCTCAAACCTGTAATCCCAGCACTTTGGGAGGTCAACACAGGTAGATCGCTTGAGCCCCGGAGTTTGGGACCAGCCCGGGCAACAGGGAAAAACCTTGTCTCTACAAAAAATACAAAAATTAGCTGGGTGTGGTGGTGCATGCCTGTAGTCCTAGCTACTCGGGAGGCTGAGGTGGGAGGATCGCTTGAGTCTGGAAGGTTGAGGCTGTAGTGAGCTATGATCATGCCACTGCACTCCAGCCTGGGAAACAGAGTGAGACCCTGTCTCAGAAGAAAAATAAATAAATTTAAAAAAGGATAAAATTCATTGATTCTTAAATATTCATCACTGTTTACATTGCTTTACGGTGCATGTACCTTAAGTACAACTATAGAGAAAGAAAACTAATAAAGATAGACCAGCCATAAATAACCAAAGTGTTAACAACTGTTGTGAGAGGCAATAGCCCTTTCAGTGTTTTCCCCCTCTAGTCTTCAAATTATCTCTAGTATACATGCATCACTTTTATTTTTTGTTACCTTGATTTTTCTTATTGTAAAATAACACACTGTAAAATATATCACAAACACATTGTAAAATATTTCAAGAACTCAAGCAATTTGAAACACTTCCTATATATATTTAAGAATTATTTATTTTTACAATAAAAATAAAGACCATAACGTTTAAAACCTATATACGGTAGAAACTAATGATGTGAATTTGCTTTTTTAATAGCTTACAACTCTTCTGTGAGAGGCAACATAGCATTTAAAAAATGGTATGGGATTTAATGTCAAATTTGTGTTCCATTTCCAGCTGAATTTCTCACAAACTATGTTACCTCAAGCAAATAGCTTCTCTGATTTTCACTTTTCTAATCTGTAAAATGGGATAATAATTCTTTGGCTAATGATTTAATATAATGTGAGCATTTCAAAGGGTGAAAGACTACTGCATAGGACAAAATGTTTTCTCTTTATGTCTTAATTTCCTCATCTGTAAATTTTAAAAGCTGAACTAGATGAAATCTAAGGTTTCCTTTAAATCTAAAATCTAAGGGTCTTTCTTTTACGATAAATGATATATAAAAATAAACTGAAGTTTAACATTGTTCATTGTGCTCTGCCTGGAACCCCCAAAATATAACAATACTGCCCTAAAACTCACATTCTCACATTCTCATTGCTGAAAGATGGCCAAAGGGTGGATCAAAAGAAAAAGGAATGTTTCCTGAAGATGATTTTTTTCATGCTCCTTGACTAAGCATCTCAAAAATCTTTGTAGAGATAACCAAGAAAATAACTAGTCAAAGAAAGGAAGGTAGGGCTCCTTTCCAGCCAAATTCAGGGACAAAACATTGAAAACATACCTGCAAAAATTGTTACCTGCAAAAAGACCTTTCCTTATTCCTTTATTTATTTTACCATTTCATCATTTATATATAAACCTGTCAGAAATACAGTAATGTGCTTTGTCGTAGGAAGAAATGCCTTACCCTCTTTATAGAACAAAAGGCAAGCTTCAACCTGTCCAACTGAAAGAAGGCCACTATGGAGCCCAGCTTAACAAGGGAGAGAGTAATAGGGCATAAGGTCAGAGAGAAACGCAGGACCCAGAAAATGTAAAACCAGATAGGCCAGGGACAGATGTTTGAATTTTGTTTATTCCAAAAGGGATGAGAACCCATTGGAGGGTTTAAGCATGAAAATGACATGATCTGGTTTTACATTTTAAAAAGATTGCTCTGGGCCGGGCGCAGTGGCTCAAGCCTGTAATCCCAGCACTTTGGGAGGCCGAGACGGGCGGATCACGAGGTCAGGAGATCGAGACCATCCTGGCTAACACGGTGAAATCCCGTCTCTACTAAAAAATACAAAAAACTAGCCGGGCGAGGTGGCGGGCGCCTGTAGTCCCAGCTACTCGGGAGGCTGAGGCAGGAGAATGGTCTAAACCCGGGGGGCGGAGCTTGCAGTGAGCTGAGATCCGGCCACTGCACCCCAGCCTGGGCGACAGAGCAAGACTCTGTCTCAAAAAAAAAAAAAAAAAAAAAAGATTGCTCTGGTTGTTATATGGAGACTAACTGTGGTGGGGTGGGGATCAGGTAAGAGGGAGAGAAGAGAGGAGGCTGAAAGACCAGATGAGACTGTGCCAAAGTAGTTCAAAGGGATGACAGTGGCTTGGGCAAGGATGATGCAATAAAAGTCATGAGCAGTGGTCAGATTCAGAGTATGTTTTGAAGATAGGGCTGATGGAATATACTGATAAGCTGGATATTTGCAGTAAGAAAAAGGAGAAAAATCAAATATGACTACTAGGCTTTGGGACTCAGTAACTTGGTGAAATGGATAGAGCAGGCTTAACTTATAAAGTTGAAAAAAAGTTGTTTTGCATGTGTTGGGTTTATAATGCCAACTAAAACATTCAAGTGAAGATGTCAAGTGGATATTTGACTGTTGGATATTTGAGTGTGGAGATCAAGGGAGAAATATAAATCTGATAATAAGCACATATATAGATGGCATTTAAATTAAATCCAGGGTTAAGGGAGAAAATGAGCTAAAACAAACAAACAAACAAATACAAATTAAATCCAGGGGACTGAATGAGACCACTTAGGGAGAAAGTTTAAATGGCAAAGACAAACGTGACAAGCTCTGAGCCCTGAGGCACTCCAATGCTTGTAGTTGAACTGAGGAAGATGTAGTAGAACTAATAAGAAGGAAAAGCTGGTTAGGTAGCACAAAAACCAGGAAAGCATGATACCCTGAAGTAAGTATCACTGGGGAGTAGATTAGTCAACTCAGTCAAGCTACTCAGGTCAAGTTACTCATCATAGGACACTATGAATACATAAAGGTACACTGGATTTTCAAAGGAAGTATATTATATGAACATAAAGCTCCAGTTTTAAAAATAATATCCCCCCACCTCCATTTTAAGGGAAACATGCTTAATAAAGAAAATCTGGAAAAATACAGGAGTAGAAAGGGGTAAAAAATAATCCTAGGAAATCTCTCATTAAGATTTTTAGGCTGGGCTCCATGGCTCAAGCCTGTAATCCTAGGACTTTGGGAGGCCGAGATGGGTGAATCACCTAAGGTCAGGAGTTCAAGACCAGCCTGGCCACCATGGTGAAACCCCATGTCTACTAAAAATACAAAAATTAGCCAGGCATGTGATGGTGGGGGCCTGTAATCCCAGCTACTTGGGAGGCTGAAGCAGGAGAATCATTTGAACCTGGGAGGCAGAGGTTGCAGTGAGCCAAGATCGTGCCATGCACTCTAGCCTGAGTGACAGAGCAAGACTCAGTCTCAAAAAAAGAAAGAAAAAAAAAAAAACCACACAGATTTTTAGTACTTCTCTTTGTAATCTTTCGTCATTTATAGGGGTTTGGCTTTTGTTTTTTAACTAGTCTAATTATATGGCATATGTCATTTTATACCTTGCTTCTTTTACTTTCTCATATTGCTATACATCATTCTTTAAAACATTTTATCAGCCAGGCACAGTGGCTCATACCTGTAACCCCACCACTTTAGGAGGCTGAGGCAGGCGGATCACCTGAGGTCAGGAGTTTGAGACCAGCCTGCCCAACATGGCAAAACCCCGTCTCTACTAAAAATACCAAAAAAAATTAGCTGGGCATGATGGTGGGCGCCTGTAATCCCAGCTACTCAGGAGGCTGAGGCAGGAGAATCACTTGAACCCAGGAGGTGGAGGTTGCAGTGAGCCAAGATCGTGTCATGCACTCCAGCCTAAGTGACAGAGCAACTGTACTCCAGCCTGGACAACAAGAGTGAAACTCCGTCTCAGAAAAAAACAAAATAAAACATTTTATCGAGAATGTAATAACAGTTACCATTTACTGATTACTTGTGATGCGTCAGACACTATATGAAGGCTCTACTAATGTACTGCATTTAATCTTCACAACATCCCACTAGGCAGTTACTGCTATTATATCAAATTTATAGGTGAAGAAACAGATTAAGTAACTTGCCCAATGTAAGATCAACATTTGGTTTTCTGTGTTTTTAATAACACACTGCCTAGATAACAGTATTTATTTCATACCCTATTGTGAGAAATTGGGGTGTCTAGCTTTTTAAAATTGTAACTACCACTTTGGTGAGCATCTTTGAACATAAGCTTCTTATGAATTTAGAATTCTTTCCTTAGAATAGATTCCTGGAAATAGAATTACCGGATCAAAGAAGAATTTTTAAGATTTCTAACACTTACTATCAAATTGCTTTCCAAAATGTTTATCCAAATATATTTTACCACAAAAAAAAGAGTACTTTGAAAATCTACTTCAATCTAAAACAGAAGGAATAGAAAAACAGTAGAGGGGGTGAAAATAGGACTGTAAAAACGTAGTAAGTGGCCACCAGAGGGCAACCTTATCACAGCACTGTTGAAAATAGACACTTGACGAGTGGTTTTATATAAAGCTTGTAATTTTAAATAAAGTATTTGCACTCCTTCATGTTGGATTCCACTTTTATTATAATTCCAAACAAAGAAACCATTTATTTCTCTCACTACTAGCTGCTTTTAGAAACCATAACCATGAAAAAGAATTATTTTGCCTTAAATTATCTCCAGATCAAGGACAGGTCAGCACTTACATGACAGCAAAGAGAGTGGCCTCATTGCTGTAAGAAAAATTAAAACTGAGAATCAGCAATGTAGACTGCTTTTTGGTACTGTAAAAGATCTAGGGAGTAATTTTAATCAGCTCAATATAATGAAGTATTCCTATTGTTACCCAGTACTGAAAATCATTTTTCCTAGGCTGGGCACGGTGGCTCAAGCCTGTAATCCCAGCACTTTGGGAGGCCGAGACAGGCAGATCACGAGGTCAGGAGATCGAGACCATCCTGCCTAACCCAGTGAAACTCCGTCTCTACTAAAAAATACAAAAAACTAGCCGGGCGAGGTGGCAGGTGCCTGTAGTCCCAGCTACTCGGGAGGCTGAGGCAGGAGAATGGCGTAAACCTGGGAGGCGGAGCTTGCAGTAAGCCGAGATCCGGCCACTGCACTCCAGCCTGGGAGACAGAGCGAGACTCCGTCTCAAAAAAAAAAAAAAAAAAAAAAAAAAAAATCATTTTTCCTCTGTATGTCTTTCCATTCATTTGTTCATTTATTTGATAAAAATTTAGTGAGTGGTTACTGTATGCTAAAGCTCCATGCTAGAGATTGTGTATACAATGTTGAAAAAAAAACTGTTCTTGCCCTCATGAGTGAGCCATATATGACTCAGAACCACAAATAAATATATAATTACAAACTGTGAAAAGTGCTATGAAAAAAATACAAGTATATGTGAGAGCATATAATAGGGACATTACCATTAAAAGCCTAGAGCATCAGGAAATGCTTCCTGATGAAGTGGCCTTTAATTGATGACCCGAGGGAAGAATATGATTTAATAAGGCAGAGAGGTCAAGGATGGAGGTACAGGTGGATTAGAAAAACCATTCTTGGCAGAGGAAAGATCATATATGAGAACCCTGGAAGCAGGGAACATGCCTTGTTTTAGAAATCAGTGTGACTGGATCACAGATGTAAAGAAAAAGAACACCAGAAGATAAAACTGGCAAATAGGCAGGGACAAGATCACATAAAAGAAAAAAAAAAATACACTTTCTTCTAAATCAATTTGTTTCACTATAGAGTATTTGAATGAAGAATAAACTTTCAACCGATTTTTCCAGGGTACTTTCAACTTCAAATATTTTGCCACCCTGTTCTCTTAAAAACACTTGTCAGACTAGTGTGTCCTGATTTTTTTGTTTGCTTGGGAAAAAAAAAAATGTTTCCAAGGAAGGATACTTAATCCTCACATTTAGGAAAACTAAGATCAGAAGTTAATTGGCTTTAGTTTTTAATAGTTTGACTAAGTTTGCCTAAATGTGGTTTTCTTTGTTTTTATACTGCTTAGGGTTTGCTGAGCTTTCTGAATCTGTGGGTTGATACCTTTAATCAATTTGGAAAATTCCTGGCCATTTTCTCTTCAGATATTACTGTGACCCAATATCTCTTTCCTCTCTTTTTAGCTCTCCAATTACATTTATGCTAAACCTTTTGGCTGTGTCCCACATCTTCCCTGCTCTGTTCTTCCCATTATATTTTCTCGAAATGCTTCAGTTTGGATGTTTTTAACTGTACTGTATTCAAGTCTACTAACTTTGTCTTCACTGTGTATAATTTACTGTTAGATTAATGCAATGAGTTATTAATTCACATGTTGTATTTTTCAGTTCTAGTTTGTTCATTTGATTTTTTAGATTCCAATTTCTATTGAAATTTTGCCTCTCTTCACCTATTTTGTCTGATTTTCCCTCTGTTGCATGAAAATACGAATTTTAGTTAAGTCTTTCCATGCTAACTCTAACATCTAGATCACCTGCTTCCATTGTTCATTTTTTTCTCTTTGGTACTGGTCACATTTTTCTGTCTTTGCATTGTCTAGTATTGTCTAGTATTTTTTACTGTATGCCGGACACAGTATATAAAAGAACCAGAGAGGGCTCCCCTTTTATCGATTAGGCAGATATAATAAGAGAATTACTTCAATCCAATCGGAAATTGAGGCGGCCTGAAGGTGGACTACAATTTTAATATGAGTGAATCAACTTCTGATTCCTTACTATTTCTTGGTCATGGCCCTCTAAAGCTTTTGATTGAGAGCCCAGCAAGCCTGTGTCTCCTTGGCCCTAAAAGACTGTGAGAGATCTGTATCGGCCTTTGGTAATTTGAGCCTAGGTCCCACTGCATGCACCTTCAGAGTCTGAGAATATCTTGAGGGGGAGATAATTGAACGTCATAGCAGGCCCTCTCTTTCTAAAGGGATTTTGTCTCCTCAGCACAAGACTGAAAGAGAAAGAGATTTTTTTCTACCTTTCTGGCCCAGCCTTCCATCTTCTGCATAGTCAGCTAATATCCTGTGGAAAAGCTGGCCTTGTGTTTAGGGATCCTCTTGTGTCCAACCATTATGCAAGCCTTAAATGACTGCCAAAAACATTTCTTGTATCTCTTTCCTAAAGAAGAATTCCTTTGCTTGGATCTAGCTCATTCTTTGCCTTTGCTCGGAATCAGCAAATGTCCCCTGGAAAGACAATGGCTGGTGATCATCAGTTTACCTAGGCAGAGTTCCAACCTTTCTGGAATTGTAGTTCCTATAGTTCTCCTTGTCTCCATAGGTGTGTGTATACATACATATATATACACATATATACACATATATATATATATATATTTTTTTTTTTTTTTTGAAATTTACATACTTTTTCAAGTTTGTTGTAGCAGGAGTTTGGCTTGCTGTGATCTATTACATCCTACTTAGAAGATAAAGGCCCTTCCAAACTATTTCAGAAGAATCAACCTATAGCTGAAAGATTTCCAAATGAAAAGAACAGTGGAATAATTATATGACAAAGTTAAGGAAAGTATGTACCTGTGAGGGCATCACAACTGGCAGACCGATTATTGCACTGGCAGGGCAAGCAGCCATTCTTACTAAAGCCATAATATCCATCTTGGCATCGGTCACATGTAGAGCCAATGACACCCACTTTGCACTGGCATTTCCCAGAACTGCAAATAAAAGCAAAGACAATGAATAAAAGTAAATCAGTTTAAAAGTTGTATTGCCTAACATCCCAGAAGGGAAAGAAAGCCCAGCTCATGTAAATCATATATACTTACCATATCTCAAAGCCTTGTGTCCAAAGAAATCACCTTTCAAATTCTGTATTGCTATTAAAAGCTGCCTAGTGTATTGCATAATGCCATTTCTTAGCTAACAATTTTACAGAAAATTTAAAATGGAGGCATTTGAAAGCAGGAGTAATAATTATGATGATGATCATGATAAAAACAATGAGCTATCACTTATTGAGGGCTTATGTAAATAAATATATTTTTTCTCTAATCCTCAAGGTAGTTCTACTTGGTGAGGGTCATAATACTTATTTTACTACCGAGAGAATTCAGATAAAGTTACTGTCCTCAGCTAGTAAGTCAAGTCTATTCACACAAAGCCAGACTTTTCCCTACCATACTATCTATTCCTAAGATTGACTCTAAATTGGTACAAGAAATTTGTCTGCCAAATAACTTGATATTCCTTAGGTATCAAGCTTCATTCTGTAGATCCAAAGCATTACAGTTCACCGTCTATATAGGTCCTGACTGTAGTGATGGTGTTTATGCTCTGTCCAGAATAAATCTTGGTCTCTTTTCTCACTGCAAGTAAATTTCAGGTCTTTAACAAAAGCTGAGAAATCTTATTGCTTAAAGAGAAGCTGCAGCCTAACAAAGTCAGAGGTTCTCAGAGATATAAGCCCAAATATTTTGATGTTTAAAGCTTAATTAAAATTTGTACTGATCATAGTATAGATGTTTTTAAAAATGCAACAAAAATTTACATTATCTAATTTACACTATCAAACATAAATCTATGAATCTTAAGTAATTTAGCAAAGAAAAAAGAAAAGAAGCCACACACATATACACAGTCTTACACAAGAATATCCCAAGGCACTTAAAGATCTAGCAAATAAAATCTGTATTCATAAAAAATAAAATTCAGGAATATTTTATGACTCAATAAGAAGGAACCAATCAATCGAAGCCCCTCTACACTATCAGAAAATTATAAAGAACATAAAGTACCTTTCAAAGAATGGCTTACAACACTTCATTATTTCCAAGGCTTTTAAAATGTTAATCAAAATATGCTTACTCCTCATTCCTCTAAATACATTTATTCAGTATACAAAAGGATAAACAGTTACTTTCAATGATGGTGTCTGCCTAACCCACAACCTATAAAAAGAAAAAGGTATTCCTTTTGAACACAAAATCACTTAATAATATTGTGTAACCATAATATAGCCAATGTTCCCAAAGCAGTCGCTATTTCTAAAGTGAGTTTTCCCTTCATAATTCTTGGGACACTAAAAGACTTTCTACCTGGAGGATCTGCTCCTTAATTGCTGATTTAAAAAAAAATCATGCGTGACTTAATGAATCCTGATAAAGTAGTTGTCTGAGTGTATATATCATGCTTTATTTTTTCCTGGGTGGTTTTTTTTTTTTTTTTGGTTTTTGTTTTTCGCTTTTTTTTTTTTTTTTTTGAGAGGGTCTCATTTAGTCCCCTAGGCAGCAGTGGTGCGATTTCGGCTCACTGCGGCCTCAACCTCCTGGGTTCAGGTGGTCCTTCTGCCTCAGCCCCCCAAGTAGCTGGGACTACAGGTATGCGCCACTATATCCGGCTAATTTTTGTATTTTTTGTGGAGACAGGGTTTTCCCATGTTGCCCGGGCTGGTCTCAAACTCTGGAGCTCAAGCAATCCACCTGCCTCGGCCTCCCAAAGTGCTGGCATTACAGGTATGACACATCACACATGGCCAGATTTTAAAACAAGGAAAAAAAAAAGGTGCTTTTCTCTCTTTTAAAAGAAAATATAGGTCAGGCGTGGTGACTCATAGCCTTTATCCCAGCACTTTGGGAGGCTGAGGCAGGTGGATCACTTGAGGTCAGGAGTTCAAGACCAGTGACCAGCCTGGCCAACATGGTGAAACCCCATCTCTACTAAAAATACAAAAATTAGTCAGTGTGGTGGCGTGTGCCTGTAGTTCCAGCTACCCGGGAGGCTGAAGCAGAAGAATTGCTTGAACTCGGGAGATGGAAGGTGCAGTGAGCCAAGATCATATCACTGCACTCCAGCTTGGGTGACAGAGTGAGACTCCGTCTCAAAAAAAAAAAAAAAAAAAAATGAAGTGAGGAATTTTGGTTGTGAGGCTGCACTACTAGTGCTTTTGCATCATGTTATTCATGGTCCAAGGCCAATTTCTGCATGTATAAGAATTAAATTTGGCCGGGCGCGGTGGCTCAAGCCTGTAATCCCAGCACTTTGGGAGGCCGAGACGGGCGGATCACGAGGTCAGGAGATCGAGACCATCCTGGCTAACACGGTGAAACCCGTCTCTACTAAAAATACATGAAAATTAGCTGGGCGAGGTGGCGGGCGCCTGTAGTCCCAGCTACTCGGGAGGCTGAGGCAGGAGAATGGCGTGAACCCGGGGAGGCGGAGCTTGCAATGAGCCGAGATCACGCCACTGCACTCCAGCCTGGGGCACAGAGCAAGACTCCGTCTCAAAAAAAAAAAAAAAAAAAAAAAAAGAATTAAATTTATCAAGCATGGTGGCACATGCCTATAGTGCCAGCTACTCAGGAGGCTGAGGCAGCAAGCTGAGGCAGGAAGATCACTTGACACCAGGAGTTCTAGGCTGCACGAACTACTCCAACTGCAGTTAAACAGGAATAAACAGCTGGGTCCACTATTCTCAAATTAAACCTATCTCTCATAAAGTCCCATAGGCCAACGAAACACAGGAGACTAATCCTGCAACCACCCAATGGGTTCACCTTGCCCACTGCCTAGACAGAGCTGATTTATCAAGATGGGGGAATTGCAATAGAGAAAGAGTAATTCATGCAGAGCCAGCTGTGCAGGAGACCGGAGCTTTATTATTACTCAAATCAGTTTCCCTAAGTATTCAGGGATTAGAGTTTTTAAGGACGACTTGGTGGGGTGAAGTCAGGGAGCCAGAAGTGCTGACTGGTTAGGCAGGAGATGACATAGGGAATTGAAGCCATCCTCTTGAGCTGAGTGTGCCATGATTGTGCCTGTGACGATCCAGCCTGAGCGACATAAGGAGACTCTTCTCTCAAAAAAAGATTTAAATCAGCTGGGCACAGTGGCTCATGCCTGTAATCCCAGCACTTTGGGAGGCCAAGGCAAGTGGATCACGAGGTCAGGAGTTCGAGATCAGCCTGGCCAACATAGTGAAACCTCGTCTCTACTAAAAATACGAAAATTAGCAGGGCATGGTGGCACACGCCCGTAGTCCCAGCTACTCGGGAGGATGAGGCAGGAGAATTGCTTGAACCTGTGAGGTAGAGGTTGTGGTGAGCCAAGACTGCACCACTGAACTCCAGCCTGGGTGACAGCGAGACTCTGTCTCACAAAAAAAAAAAAAAGAAAAAAGAAAGAAAAGAAATCACTCAGCAAATATAAAGCTTTGCCTGTGTGGCTTCTTTCATAGAATAAAGACTTTACAACACTCCCTTTCATGGTCTCTGTTAAAGACTTGAATGCTTTCTGAAGCAAAGGTCAATGATATAAATGCAATGAAACCAAAAAAAGAAAAAAAAAAGGCTATTAACAGACCACTTATGCTTATCCATAGATTTGAAATGAAAGAACCAAATCCCACAGCTTCATAACTGGAGAATAAAGGTATAGAACTGGATTTTAAATAGAAATCAGACATCTATACTATTGAGATCAGCTAACAATTAATTTAAGATAAAATTAGCTAATCTGGTCTTAATGACATGTTGCTAGTAAAGATAGCACAAAAATTATATCAGAAAAAAAGAATATAGAATTATTCATAAAGGAAGCATAAGCACTGTGGAGTTATGTTGCATTAACTATGCAATACTACACATTTCTTAAATTATCCCAAAAGGGATTCTCAGATTTTCTTGTGGTAGTAATGCTCAATTATGGAATTTACATACTCATGGGTGTGAACAACTCCTGCAAGGTTTTAACACTTTAGAAAAAAGCATTTTTTTTTTTTTTTTTTTTTTTTTTGAGACGGAGTCTCGCTCTGTCGCCAGGGCTGGAGCGCAGTGGCCGGATCTCAGCTCACTGCAAGCTCCGCCTCCCGGGTTTACGCCATTCTCCTGCCTCAGCCTCCTGTGTAGCTGGGACTACAGGCGCCCGCCACCTCGCCCGGCTAGTTTTTTGTATTTTTTTTAGTAGAGACGGGGTTTCACCGTGTTCGCCAGGATGGTCTCGATCTCCTGACCTCGTGATCCGCCCGTCTTGGCCTCCCAAAGTGCTGGGATTACAGGCTTGAGCCACCGCGCCCGGCCGAAAAAAGCATTTTTTAAGTGTATATAAATAATAATATATTTTACAACACTAATAGTCATTACTTTTTCAAAAGAAAATTCTATGTATATTTTTAGGTATCACATTATCAATTTTAACTCAAGCAGTTACAGAATAACTTAAAAATTATACATAGTTCTTCCCTTTTTCTTTTTTTTGAGATGGAGTCTTGCTCTGTCGCCCAGGCTGGAGTGGTGCAGTGGCACGATCTTGGCTTACTGCAACCTCCGCCTCCCAGGTTCAAGCGATTCTCCTGCCTCAGCCTCCCAAGTAGCTGGGACTACAACAGGCAACCACTACCACGCCCGGCTAATTTTTGTATTTTTAGTAGAGACAGAGTTTTGTCATGTTGGCCAGGCTGGTCTTAAACTCGTGACCTCCAGTGATCCACCCACCTGGGCCTCCCGAAGTGCTGGAATTACAGGCATAAGACACTATGGCCAGCCCATAATTAATTAGAGAAAATTAATTCATTTGTGGTCATTTGGGAACTTTGCTTTTCCCCTTTCCTTCTTCCTCAGACAGCATGCATGTTGACACTCTGACATGAAGAGAATAAGAAACACAATAAAGAGATAATGAAATGTATCAATTTTCTTCTTCCTCTACTTTTAAAAATGAACTTAAAAATAACTTTTTAAAGCTATTTTTAAATAACTAAAAAACAATTTAGTTTGGGAGGAGACTCAAACTACTAATTAAAATAGTCTGAAATCAGTAATAGCAAACTGCTGATTATAAACTCTCTCAATATATTAAAATCAAACTTTAAAAGGTAGCTAGAAAAAGTTTTTCCAGGCCGGGCGCGGTGGCTCAAGCCTGTAATCCCAGCACTTTGGGAGGCCGAGACTGGTGGATCACGAGGTCAGGAGATCGAGACCATCCGGGCTAACATGGTGAAACTCCGTCTCTACTAAAAAATACAAAAAACTAGCCGGGCGAGGTGGCGGGCGCCTGTAGTCCCAGCTACTCGGGAGGCTGAGGCAGGAGAATGGCGGGAACCCGGGAGGCGGAGCTTGCAGTGAGCTGAGATCCGGCCACAGCACTCCAGCCTGGGCGACAGAGCGAGACTCAGTCTCAAGAAAAAAAAAAAAAAAAAAAAAAAAAAAAAAAAACAGAAAAAGTTTTTCCGACTAGAAAAAGGAAAAATAAAATGAAAAGTTATTAAAAATTATTAATTTCATGTCTGGGTCACGGTTTTGTAGAGGTAAGAAAATAATAGTTTCTCCTCTTTTGTTAAAAGAAATTTAACAATTGGACTTTCCGGCAAAAGATTATCTGAATTTAGTGTTCTTCTGTCTTTCCACAGTTATGGAAAAGATCATTATGCAGTAAGCGAGGCTTCTGGAGGAAAAAAAGGATAGCTTTATTGCTGAAAACATTGGGCTATTATGCTAAACATTCCTTGTATTTTTGAGGGCAAATAGTCTAAAATATGTTTAGAGGAAATCCATATTCAGACAGAAATTCTTGTGGGTTTTTTTTTTCCAGAGACAGAGGACAGTTTATTCCTCCCAACAAAAGCAGTAGCTAGAGTAGAGTATCAGCATTTGCACCATGTCCCCAAACCTCAATTCCCAACGGTCATGCAAAGAGGGCCAGTGATGCCTGCATATGAGATGGGTTGTTACAGAACAAGAACCCCAAACTCAGAGAATTCAGATCTTTTATAATGGACAGTGAGCTTACCTGATCTTTGCCCAGGAGGGAGACTTTATTTTTATTATATTGGACAGTGGCAAATCTATCCTTTACCCAGAGGAAGATATTAGCTCTATTTTCCAAGGCAGTTTGCTATGCAAATATCCTTGAATAAATAGTCCAGAACAAGGCAGGGCCTCTGCTTGCAAAAGCACAAGAGACCTTTAGAGAATTGTCTTGAAACAATAACCACCTCTCAATGATACAATCGCTTAGTCTCTGTAAACTTTTCTCATGAGTACAACACTCCAGTCATGATGACTTTGTTTTGTTTTTTGTTTGTTTTTTGAGACAGGGTCTCACTGTGTTGCCCAGGCTGGAGTGTAGTGGTGCAATCACAGCTCATTGCAGCCTCAACCTCCTTGGCTCAAGAAATCCTCCCACCTCATTCTCTTGAGTGTGAAACTACAGGCATGTACCACCATGCCTGGGTAACTTTTTGAAATTTATTTTTTTGTAGAGACAGGATCTCATTATATTGTCCAGGCTGGTCTCAAATTCCTGGGCTCAAGCAATCCTTCAGCCTCGTTCTCCCAAAGTACTGGGATTACAGGTGTGAGCCACTGTACCTGGCCCAGTCATGATGATTAATCTGAACAACTGAGCCAAATCCTGCCTGTGACACATTTTAAATAATGTTTTATTGGAACACAGGCTGGGTGCAGTGGTTCATGCCTGTAATCCCAGCATTTTGGGAGGCCAAGGCAGGCGGATCACTTGAAGCTAGGAGTTCGAGACCAGCCTGGCTAACAGGGCGAAACACTGTCTCTACTAAAAATACAAAAATTAACTGGGCATGGTGGTGCACAGCTGTAATTCCAGCTACTCGAGAGGCTGAGGTACGAGACTCACTTGAACCTGGGAAGTGGAGGTTGTTACAGTGAGGTGAGATTGTGCCACTGCACTCCAGCCTGGGTGACAGACTGAGACTCTGTCTCAAAAAAAAATTTTGGCCGGGCACCTGTAATCCCAGCACTTTGGGAGGCCGAGAAGGATGGATCACCTGAGGTCAGGAGTTCAAGACCGGCCTGGCCAACATGGTGAAACCCCGTCTCTTCTAAAAATACAAAATTAGCCGGGCGTGTTGGCACGTGCTTGTAGTCCCAGCTACAAGAGAGTCCAAGGCAGGAGAATCACTTGAACCCAGGAGGCGGAGGTTGCAGTGAGCCGAGATGGTGCCACTGCACTCCAGCCTGGGCAACAGAGCGAGACTCTGTCTCAAAAAAAAAAAAAAAAAAAGGAAAAGTTTTATTGGAACACAGTCATTAATTTACATATTGTCTATGGCTATTTTCACTCTTTAATGTTACAGTTCAGTATACCTTGACTATCCTCCCATTGCTGAGTGGCCTTTTTTGCTATTATTTTTAATTGACAAATGGTAATTGTACATATTTATAGGGTACAGTGTGGTATGTCAATACAAGGCCTATACATATAGTTTTGTATCTGTTAACCAACCTTTGGCTATCCTCCCCCTCCCCCTTTTTCTACCTTTAGTAACCACTATTCTACTTTCTACTTCTGTAAGATGAACATTTTTAGTTACCACATGAGTAAGAACATGCAGTATTTCTGCATAACAACAACAACAAAAAAAAGATAGTGTTCTTCAAGTACATCCATGGTGCCATGAATGATAGAATTTCATTCTTTTTTTATCACTAACTAGTGTTCCATCGCATACATTTCTTTATCCACTCTTCTGGTGATGGACACTGAGATTGATTCTGTATCTTGGTTATTGCAAAGTGCTGCAATAAACATGGGCAGGCAAATATCTCTTTGGCAAACTGATTTCCTTTTCTGTAGATACACACCCAGTAGAGGGATTGTTGGATCATATGATAGTTCTATTTTTAGTTTTCTGAGGAAACTCCGTACTGTTTTTCATAATGGCTGTGCTAATTTACATTTCCACTAGAACAGCATATAAGAGTACCCTTTTTTCTGCATCTTTGCCAGCATTTATTCTTTGTTGTATTTTTGATAACAGACATTCTAATGGCGGTGAGATGACATCTCACTGTAGTTTTGATTTGTACTTCTCTGATGACTAGTGATGTTGAGTACTTTTCATTTGTATGCTTTTGTTTGAGAAACGTTAATTCAGCTCCTTCGCCCATTTTAAAAATTATTTGTTTACTGGTTGTTGAGGTGTTTGAAGTTATCTGGATGTTAGTCTCTTTCAGATGAATAGTTTGCAAATATCTTCTCCCATTCTGCAGATTGTCTTTTCTCTCTGTTGATTGTTGCCTTTCCTGTGCAAAAGTTTTTTAACTGGATCCGATCCCATTTATCTATTTTTGCTTTTATTGCCTGTGCTGATAACGTCTTCATAAAATCATTGCCCAGACCACTGCCCTGAAACATTTCTTCTATGTTTTCTACCAGTAGTTTCATAGTTTTTGGTCTTGCATTTAGTTCTTTAGTCAATTTTGAAATGATTTTTGTACATGGTGAGAGATAAAGGGGTCTAGTTTCATTTTTCTGCATATGGATATCCAGTTTTCCCAGCACCACTTATTGAAGAGACTTTCCCATTCCCAATGAATGTTTTTGGCACCTCTGCTGAGAATCAAGTTGGCTGTAAATACATGGATTCATTTCTAAATTCTTTATTCTGTTCCATTCTTCTATGTGTCTGTTTTTATGCCAGTACCATGTTGTTTTGGTTACTATAGTTTTGTACTATATTTTGAAGTCCAGCAGTGTGTTGCCTCCAGCTTTGTTCTTTTCTTTTTTTTTTTTTTTTTTTTTTTTGAGACGGAGTCTCGCTCTGCCGCCCAGGCTGGAGTGCAGTGGCCGGATCTCAGCTCACTGCAAGCTCCGCCTCCTGGGTTCACGCCATTCTCCTGCCTCAGCCTCCCGAGTAGTTGGGACTACAGGCGCCCGCCACCGCGCCCGGCTAGTTTTTTGTATTTTTTAGTAGAGACGGGGTTTCACCGTGTTAGCCAGGATGGTCTCGATCTCCTGACCTCGTGATCCGCCCGTCTCGGCCTCCCAAAGTGCTGGGATTACAGGCTTGAGCCACCGCGCCCGGCCCAGCTTTGTTCTTTTTGTTCAGAATATTTGAGGTCCTTTGTGGTTCCACATGAATTTAAGGATTGTATTTTCTTTTTCTTTTTCTTTTCTGAGATGGAGTCTTGCTCTGTTACCCGGGCTAGAGTGCAATGGTGCAATCTCAACTCACTGCACCCTCCACCTCCCAGGTTCAAGCAATTCTCCTGCCTCAGCCTCCTGAGTAGCTGGGATTACAGGTGCATACCACCATGCCCAGGTAATTTTTGTATTTTTAGTAGAGATGGGGTTTTGTCACATTGGCCAGGCTGGTCTTGAACTCCTGACCTTAAGTGATCTGCCAGCCTCAGCCTCCCAAAGTGCTGGGATTATAGGTATGAGCCACTGTGCCCGGCCCTGTATTTTCTATTTCTGTGAAGAATGCCATAGATATTTTGATAGGGATAGCATTAAACCTGTAGATCACTTTTGGTAGTATGGTTATTTTCACAATATTAATCATTCTTCTCCTTCTCCTCCTTTTTTTTTTTCTTTTTTTTTCTTTTTTTGAGACGGAGTCTCGCTCTGTTGCCAGGCTAAAGTGCAGTAATGCGATCTCAGCTCACTGCAACCTCTGCATCCCAGGTTCAAGCAATTTGCCTGCCTCAGCCTCCCGAGTAGCTGGAAATACAGGTGTGTGCCACCACACCGAGCTAATTTTTGTATATTTAGTAGAGACAGGTTTTACCATGTTGGCCAGGATGGTCTTGATCTCTTTACCTGGTGATCTACCTACCTCAGCCTCCCAAGTACCCAGCCCACAATATTAATTCTTCCAACCCATAAACATAGAATATCTTTCAATTTTTTAAATGTCCTAATCAATTTCCTTTCATCAGTGTTTTATAGTTTTCCTTGTATAAATCTTTCACATTCTTGGATAAATTTATTCCTAGGTGTTGTTTTTTAGGGGGGAGAGGAAGCTATTTTAAATAGGATTGGTTTTTTAAATTTCTTTTTCCACTATTTCATTGTTGCTGTGTAAAAAAAAAAAAAAAAAACAACTGATTTTTTATGTTGATTTTCTATCCTCCAACTTTACTGAATTAATTTATCAGTTCTAAGAGCTTTTTGGTGGAGCTTTTAGGGTTTTCTATATAAAAGATCATGTCATCTGCAAACAGAAAATTTGATTTCCTCCTTTCAATTTGGATGCCCTTTATTTCTTTCTCTTACCTTATTGCTCTGGCTAGGACTTCTGGTATTATGTTGAACAGGAGTGGTGAAAGTGGGCATCCTTGTCTTTTTCCAGTTCTTAGGGGAAAGACATTCACCTTTTCTCCACTCTGTATGATGTTGGTTGTTGGTCTGTCATATTGGCCTTTATTATTCTGAGGTATGTTTCTTCTATGTCTATTTTTTTGAGTGT
Source organism: Macaca thibetana thibetana (assembly GCF_024542745.1). Taxonomy (NCBI): domain Eukaryota; kingdom Metazoa; phylum Chordata; class Mammalia; order Primates; family Cercopithecidae; genus Macaca; species Macaca thibetana. The sequence continues at coordinate 19,104,215 of NC_065592.1, read as the reverse complement.
TTTTATCATGAAGAAATGTTGAATTTCATCAAATGCTTTTTCTGCATCCATTGAGATGATCATATGGTTGCTGTCCTTCATTCTGTTGATTGATGTATCATGTTTATTGACTTGCATGTGTTGAACCATCCTTGCATCCCTGGTATAAATCCCACTTGATCATGGTGTATTTTCTTTTTAATGTGTTATTAGATTTGGTTTGCAAGTATTCTGTTGGGGATTTTTGAGCCTATGTTCTTTAGGGATATTGGCCTGTAGTTTTTTTGTGTGTTGTGTCCTTGTCTGGTTTTGGTATCAGGATGATGCTAGCCTTATAGAATGAGTTAGGGAGAAGTCCCTCCTCTTTGATTTTTTGGAATAGTTTCAGGAGGATTAGTATTAGTTCTTCTTTGTATGTTTGGTAGAATTTGGCTATGAATGCAACCAGTCGGCTTTCCTTTATTGGTAGGCTTTTTATTGCTGATTCAATCTCATTACCTGTTACTGGTCTGTTCAGGTTTTCCATTTCTTTCTGATTCAGTCTTGGTAGCTTGCATGTTTCCAAACAAGTAGAATTTATCCATTTCCACTAGGTTTTCAGATTTCTTAGCATACAGTTGTTTGTAATAGCCTCTAATGATCCTTTGTACTTCTGTGGCATCAGTTGTAATGTCTGCTTTTTCATTTCTGGTTGTATTTATTTAGGTTTTTTTCTCTTTTTTTCTTGGTTAGTCTAGATGATGGTTTCTCAATTTTGTTTATCTTTTCAAAGCCAACTTTTCATTTAGTTGATTTTTTGTAATGCTTTTTAGTCTCAATTTTAAAATTTTTGCCCTGGTCTTTATTGTGTCTTTCCTTCTGCTAATTTTCAGTTTTGTTTGTTCTGGCTTTTCTAATTCCTTAAGCTGGATCATTAGGTTGTTTATTTGAAATTTTGCTAGTTTTTTAATATAAGTGTTTAGTGCTATAAAGTTTCCTTTTGATACTGTGTTTGCTCTATCCCATAGCATGTTATGGGATGCTGTGTTTCTATATTCATTTGCTCCAAGAAATTTTAAAATTTCCTCATTGATCCAGTGGTCATTCAGGAGTATATTGTTTAATTTTTGTGTATTTGTATAACTTTCCAAAGTTCCTCTAATTGTTGATTTCTAGTTTGATTCCATTACAGTCAGAAAAGATACCTGATATAATTTTAATTCTTTTAAATTTGTTAAGACTTGTTTTGTAGTCTAACAGGTGGTCTATCCTGGAACATGTTCTATGTGCTATTGAAAAGAAAGGATGTACATTTTATAGCTTTTGGATTAAATGTTCTGTCAATGTCTGTTAGGTCCATTTGGTCTCAAGTGCAGTTTAAGTCAAATGTTTCCTTGTTGCTTTTCTGTCTAGATGATCTGTCCAGTGTTGAGACATTAGATATTGGGTATTGAAATCTCCAACTATTATTGTATTGGAGTCTAACTCTCCCTTTGGATCTAATATTATGTATATATGTGGGTGCTCAAGTGTTGGGTACATATATATTTACAATTATTATATCCTCTTGCTAAATTAATTCCTTTATCGCTATATAATGACCTTTTTGTCTCTTTTTACAGTTTTTGACTCAGTTTGTTTTATCTGTTTTAACTCAAAGTTGTGTTTTAGGCATAGCTATTTCTGCTCACTTTTGGTTTCCATATGTGTGGAATATCTTTTTCCATAACTTTACATTCAGTCTATGCATGTCTTTACAAGTGAAGACAATTTCTTGTAGGCAGCACACCGTTAGGTCATATCTTTTTATCCATTCGGCCAGTCCACATCTTTTAAGTGGGGGATTTAATCTGTTTACACTCAAGGTTATTACTGATAGGTAAGGACTTACTGCTGTCAGTTTATTAATTGTTTTCTGGTTGTTTTGTATATCCTTATTTCCTTTCTTCTGCCTTTATTGTTTATCATTGATGTTTGCTGGTTTTTTTGTAGTGATAAGGTTTGATTCTTTTCTCTTTCTCCTTTGTCCATCTTTTCTACCAGTGAATGTTACACTTTTGTGTTTTTTCATAATAATTATTATTGTCCTTTCACTTACAGATGTAGGACTCCCTTGAGCCTTTCATGTGAGGCTGGTCTAGTGGTGATGAATTCTCTCAGTTTTTGCTTGTCTGGGAAAGACTTTATTCCTCCCTTATTTCTGAAGGATAGCTTTTCTGGGTATAGTATTCTTGGTTCACTTTTTTTTTCCTTTTAGCACCTTGAATATATCAACCCACTCTTTCCTGGCCTGCAAGATTTCTACAGAGAAATCTGCTGTTAGGTTAATGAAGATTCCCTTATACATGACTTGACACTTTTCTCTTGCTGTGTTTAGAATTCTCTCTTTGTCTTTGACTTTTGATAATTTGACTATTAAGTGCCTTGCGTGGGACCTTTTCATGTTAAAACTATTTGGGGACCCTGAGCTTCCTGAAACTGAATTTCCATATTTCTCCCCAGACTTGGGAATTTTTTAGCTATTATTTCATTAAATAGGTTTTCTATGCCTTTTCCCTTCTCTAGAACTCTCACAATACAAATACTTGTTCACTTAATGGTGTCCCATAAGTCTTGTAAGCTTTCTTCACTCTTTTTCATTCATATTTCTTTTTTTTCCCTTTGACTGGGTAATTTCAAATGACCTATCTTCAAGTTCAGGGATTCTTTCTTTTGCTGGATCAAGTCAGCTGTTGAATCTCTTGTATTTTTTAATTTAATTCAATGAATTCTTCAGTTGCAGGATTTCTGGTTGGTTCTTTTTTCATGATTTCTATCTCTTTGTTGAATTTGTCATTCACATCATAAATTCTTTTCTGATTGACTGAACTACCTGTATTTCCTGATACCTGTATATCATTGAATTTCCTTTAAAATCAATATTTTGAATTCCTTTTCTGGCAATTAGTTGATTTCCTTTTCATGGGGGTCTGTTACTAGAAAGTGACATTCCTTTGGTGGTGTCATATTTCCATGCTTTTTCCTGCTTCTCGTGTCCCTGTGTTGATGTCTGTGCACCTGGTGGAACAATCGCCTCTTCCTCTTTTTTGAGATGGAGTCTCCCTCTGTCACCTGTGCTGGAGTACAGTGGCACAATCTCGGCTCACTGCAACCTCTGCCTCCCAAGTTCAGGTGATTCTCTTGCCTCAGCCTCCCAAGTAGCTGGAATTACAGGTGTCCATCACCACGCCTGGCTAATTTTTTTGGTATTTTTGTAGAGATGAGGTTTCACCATATTGGCCAGGCTGGTCTTGAACTCAGAGCTCAAGTAATCCACCCATCTTGGCCTCCCAAAGTGCTGGGATTACAGATGTGAGCCACTGTGTCCAGCCTACCTCTTCCTAACTTTCTGGAGTGACTTCCATAGATAAGGACTTTCATCTGCAGTTGGGTTTTAGTTTGCTGGTTGAAAAGGAGGTGGTGATTCTGTTTCCAATTGGTTGCGGTGGTAGAGTCTTCATGCAGATTCTTCATCTTTATTCAATGTCAGCAATAACTGTAAGCATCTCAGTGGCATAGGCTATATACATTTGTGGCAGTGGTGGCCAGAAATTCATAATACTCAAAAAGAGAACTGTTTAAGTGCAAAAATATTTTGTGATAACTGATCTTATCAAAATAAAATTTAAAAATTCAAAAACTCAGAAGTAAAACTTAAAGGCATAAAAATCAAATGTGAAACATTTGCACAACTTGCAACAGTTAACTTAATTCAACTAGGACAGTGATTTTTCACTTCCTTCACTGTTTTCTTTTTAAACAGAAAAAATACAAGCATAAAAATGGTGCTCCAGGCTGGGCGTGGTGGCTCATGCCTGTAATCCCAGCACTTTGGGAGGCCAAGGCGTGTGGATGATGAGGTCAGGAGTTCAAGACCAGCTTAGACAAGATGGTGTTACCCCATCTCTACTAAAAATACAAAAATTAGCTGGGCATGGTGGTGGGCGCCTGTAATCCCAGCTACTCAGGAGGCTGAGGCAGAGAATTGCTTGAACCTGGGAGGTGGAGGTTGCAGGGAGGTGAGATCATGCCACAGCACTCTAGCCTGGGCAACAGAGTAAGACTCTGTCTCAAAAAAAAAACAGCACTACATTATTTGATAGACTTTCTGCATTTCAAAAGTCATTCTGAAAAGAGAAAGTATAGAGACAAATATAGGGTCAGGTATCTTGCAAAGAAGTTGCTTCTCAAATATGTTAATATTTGTATTCTTTTGTAACCACTGTAAAAGAGCTGTTTAGTGAAAGGGTAAATTTTTTTTTAACTTTTTTCTTTTCTTTCTTTCTTTCTTTCTTTCTTTGAGACAGGGTCTCACTCTGTCACCCACACTGAAGTACAGTAATGTGATCACAGCTCACGGCAGCCTTGACCTTCTGAGCTCAAATAATCATCTTGCCTCAGCCCCTCTGAGTTGCTGGGACAATAGGTGCACGCTGCCACACCTGGCTAATTTTCTGATTTTGTAGAGACAGGGTCTCACTATGTTACCCAAGTTGATCTTTAACTCCTGGCTTCAAGTGATTCTCCCACACTGGCCTCCCAAAGTGCTAGGATTACAGGCATGGGCCACCACACCCAGCTGAAAAATTATTAATACCTAATTTTTGAACTTGCTGTATTCTAAGAACTTGTAGTGCCTATAATTTAGAACTCATTTTCTCAGAGAAACAATTGCATAAATGGTGGCTTAGTTTTCAGATCAGCAAACAAAAACCTGCTTAACTTGAAACATTACTGACAGGGTTGAAGCCTAAGTCCTTTATACCCAAGTTCTACGTCTTTGAGTTTTGAATCCTATAGGGGGTAGAGTGGTCAGTAGGCAATATTTGGGCATGATCAATTTTACTGGGCAATGCCTATTTTCCAACAGGGTGGTAACAATTTATACTCCCATCATTAATGGAACAATGGTCTCACTGCTCTATATCCTCGTCAACACTTGACATTATCAGCTTTTACATTTTTGCCAATCTGATGGCTTGAAGTGGCATCACAACATGATTTTAAATTGCATTCTTCGATTATTAATGAGATGGAACATCTTTTCACCCTTATTAGCCATCTGAGTTTCCTCTTTTATAAGGAATCTGCCCAAGTATTTTTTGTTTGTTTTTAGAGATGGGGTCTCACTCTGTCACCCGAGCTGGAGTATAGTGGCACAATCATAGCTCTCTGCAGCCTTGAACTCCTGGGCTCAAGTAAGTCTTCTGCCTCAGTATCCTGAGTAGCTTGGGCTTAGGTGTGCACCACCATGCCCAGTTTGTCCAAGTATTTTTGACACTGATTTGTAAAAATTCTTTATATATTTCTGTAAAAGTAATTATCTGTCAGTTTCATGTGCTGTAATTATCTTCTCCCAGTTCGTGGCTTGTCTTTTCATTTCATTTATAAAGTCTCTCGACAAACAGAAGTTCTCACTTTTAATCCAGTTGAATGTATAAATATTTCCCATATGTTTTTTATATTTTGGAGAGATTTTAGTGAAATAATTAAGAGTAGGAACTCTGGGCCGGGCACGGTGCTCATGCCTGTAATCATAGCACTTTGGGAGGCCAAGGTGGATGGATAATTTGAGGTCAGGAGTTTGAGACTAGCTTGGCCAATATGGTGAGAACTTGTCTCCACTAAAAATACCAAAATAAGCCGGGCATGGTGGCATGTGTTTGTAATCCCAGCTACTCGGAAGGCTGAGGCAGGAGAATCACTTGAATCCAGGAAGCAGAGGTTGCACTGAGCCGAGATCATGCCACTGCACTCCAGCCTGAGCGACAGAATGAGACTCCGTCTTTAAAAAAAAAAGAAAGTAGGAACTGTGGAGCTAGAATACCTGGATTAAAATCCTGGCCACTAGTCATATGACCTTAAATAAATTACTTAATCTCTTTATGCCTCAGGTCCTCATTTGTCAAATAGAGGACTTAGCTCACAGGTTTGTTAAGATTAACTTAGTTAATATGTGTTAAGCACATATATAGAACAGTGCCTGACTCAGAGTAAAAACTACCTAAGTGTTGCTATTATTTTAGTATTATTGTAGAAGAAATCCCTCCCTACCCCAACATCATTAAGTTTTACATTTTGTCTTTCACATTTAGGTCTTTGATCTACCTGAAATTTATTTTTGCATAACATATAAGTGAAAGCTCCGAACTCATTTTCTTCCTAATAGAGAGCCAAAACTCTAGTATGATTCATTGATAAGTCCACCCTTTATGCCCCTAAGCTTGAGTACCTCCTCTGCCACATATCAAATGTCTTTATACATATGATTTACTTCTGGGCTTTCTTTCTTTATCTATTTGTTTATCCCGAACCAATACCACCCTGTCTAGATTACTATAGCTTTATCTATCTACAATGTTTCTGTATAAAAACTTTTGAAAATATAGATAAATCAAAAGAATCGTATTCTGGATATCTGTGTATATATTATGCTTTACATACTACCCCCCTAACTCCTGTTCCCAATTTATATCACTTCAGCCACAATGACTTTGCTGTTGCTCAAATACATCAGGCATCTTCCTGTATTAGGGACTCTACTTGCTGTTCTCTCTATTGGCAATACTTTTCCACAGGGGATCCACATGGCATGCTCTATTACTTCTTTTTGTTCCTTATTCTAATGTCATATTCTCAACATACCTTGCCTAGCCATACTATCTGAAATTGTAATGTCTCTTATTATTTAATATACTATAAATTTTATTTTCTTGCTTATTATCTCTCTTCCCATCTAGAATGTCAGTTCTGTGAAATCAGGGGGGTTTATGTGTTTTTTCCACTGCTATATTCCCAGTGCCTAGCACAGCGCCTGGCATGTGATAGACATGCAAACTTTGTTTAATGATTGCATAATCTGGCTCCAAAGTCTATGTGTGCTGTCTTCATTAACTCTTGATGACTTCTAAGTGCAATATTTGTTTTCATTTCAGTTCATTTAACATTTTCCATGTACTTAATCTTTTTAAAAATTTTATTATTGTTCTTTTGACTTTTATGCAGGTTTGTTACATGAGTAAACTGTGTTGCTAAGGTCTGGTATACGAATGATCCCCTCACCCAGGTAGTACCAAATAGTTAGTTTTTCAACCCTTTACCCCTGCCCACCCTCCCACTTCCAGTAGTACCCAGTGTTTACTGTTCCCATCTTTATGTCCATGTGTACTCAATGTTTAGATCCCACTTATAAGTGAGAACATGTGGTATTTGGTTTTCTGTTCCTGCATTAACTTGCTGAGGATAATGGCCTCCATCTGTATCCATGTTGCTGCAAAGGATATGATTTTGTTCTTTTTTACAGCCGCGTAGTATTCCATGGTGTATATGTACCACATTTTCTTTATCCATTCTACAATTTATGGACATCAGTATTAATTCCATGTCTTTGCTACTGTGAATAGCATGCACTTAATCTTGACACTTTATGACACATTTAAATAAACCTCTTAGAATCTTGGAAATAGAATATTCACTCCAGGTGAGCAAAATGAGACATTTAATGACTAGCCCACAATAGGTCAATCAACCTTGTAAGACAGTGATACCTCAGGTTTGTTCTTTAAAGCATGATAAGTAGATAGGAAAAAAAAGTCCCAGCCCTCAAAGAAAAATCCATTTTGCTCGGCCCCAATATTCCATCATGACCCTACTGAATAGGACCTCTTTAGCTTATACAATTCTCACATAAACAAAGAATAGAGGTTGAAATGCCTCAAACAAATCCCTTCTTTCTTAGTTCTAGTTTGCATCTGCATAAGATGACCTTAGGTTTTGGGGAGAACATACTCAAGGCCACTGACATAGATCAGTGGCTCTGAAACTTTAGCATGCTGATTCTTAGGCCCTATCCCAGATGTTTTTATTCAATATGTCTGGTGTTGGGCCTAGGAATTTGCATTTCTAAGCAATTTCCAGGTTATACTGATACTGCTGGCCTGGGGACCATAATTGGAGAACCACTCTACTAAATTAACTGTACTTATTTCAGTCTATTTTTTATATCCCTATCCCTGACTGGTAAAACTGCTTACTTTCTACTTCCAGGCATAGTGATGAACCCTGAATTTGGTATCAATCCTAACCTAAGAGGAAGGTCCTTAAGGCAATCAACCTCAGTGGTCTGTCAAGTCCTGTTTGCTACTGGTTCCTTTGTCCTCAGTCCCCTATATTCCTAATGATTAATTACAACTATTGTTCCTAGTTTCTCAATGCCTGGCTCCTGGTCTCAGTTGCCCTGCCTCTCCACTTTCCACCCCAATGACTAGGTCCATGACACTTGCTTTCAGACTTCTCACATATCAAATGCCTGCCTTTTAACTTAAACCCAAGCAAGTCAGATGTTCTGACACCCAAACCACAGACCTAGCTTTAAATATTTATAATGCCCTAATTCCTGCCTTTTCCTTTCAAATGATTCTGTATGTATAGTCTCAACAATTTTTATTGTTGCCTTCTATTTAGTATTTATTTTCTTGTAGCCTAGTTCTGATTTCTAGATTTATATTTCCATAGGCCAATATCTAAACTGATGAGTCATACTCACCCACAGCTAGCCTTGCATTTACACTGAGATGCTCACACTGCCATATCTAATCTTGCCTATTCTATTTCAGGGTACAGTGGGAAGAGACTTGGAGCCAGACAGATCTGGGCTCAAAACTAAGTTCTGCCATTTATTAGTTATGCCATGTCGCTAAGTAACTTAGCTGCTAAGAACAAAACGGATGAGTTGTCTGAGAAGTCAGAGAGGTTTTATGTGTAAAATATCAAGAATGGAGGTTTAAAGTGTTCAATGAATCTTAATTTCCTTCTGTTCCTCCTGCTGCCTCTCCTGGATTATGCAGCTTCTTTAGGTGAACATGTTAGTGAAGAAAGCTAATATATTTCTCTGTAAAAATGTTTCCTTCAAATATCCACAATACCTGTTTTATTGGACATTCTATTCAATTGCAGAACCCTTTGAAAATCAATTCAAGGCCAGCAAAAGTAAAACTTAATTAAAGAAATGGTCATGGTATATGTGTTGGAAACTGGCAGAAGAGAAGGAAGAGATTTTGTTATTGACAATATAAGCCATATTTGCATTACTGCTTTTGGCAATGTGAGAAACATGCCTATGTTCTTTCTGTAGTGTATGTAGAAAACCCCAAACTGAAAAACGAAATTGAAAACCCCAAATTGTTGAAACACACAAAATATATCACACCAGAACATTCATTTAATCTACACAGAGCCATAATAATGGAATTCATAGTTTTAAAACTAGCCCTATATACTATGTCAAAATAATCATGGCTGAAGTATTTGTGTCCCTTTTTATGGAAAATCTAAAGAAACTTCAAGTCCAAGTCTCCCTCTAGGATCCACAAATTTAGGTATTTTGAGAAGAAATCACATCCACGGAGGAAAAAACATTGAACAGTCCCATATTTATCTCCATCCTCTAGGAAACATACTTCTTGCTATGAAAAAAAAAAATCTGAGCTGGAAAAAGTCATGATGATTTAATTTTCTTTCAGGGAATAGAGAGGAAGACAAAGCCTTCTCTGTGGGAACAAGAGGCCTTCTATTTTAGCCTAAGTCTACTAACATGTGTCTTAGAAGCTATTCATTTTAAACTGCAGAAAAAAAAAGAATATTAAAATAGGCTATGAATTTGATTGTACATTCTAACCACAATGTCATATATCTAAAATGGCAGGTCAACAAAGTAAGTTTATTTCCTTATCCTAATTTCTCTTCTGGACTTAAGGCTAAGAATTACCATAAGGACCAACTTTGCCCTCAAATAAATAATATTATCTATATTCCCTTGAATGACTGCTTCAAATAACAATTCTATTAACTTTTTATTTTGTAATAATATTAGATTTCAAGAGGAGTTGCAAAGATAGTACAGAAAGTTCTAATATACCATTCACCCAGCTTCCACTGATGTTTCTTTTTTTTTTTTTTTTTTTTTTTGAGACAGGATCTAGCTGTGTTGCCCAGGCTGGAGTGCAGTGGTGCCATCATGGCTCACTAAAGCCTTGACCTCCTGGGCTCAACTGATCCTCATACTTCAGCCTCCCAAGTAGCTGGGACTACTTGCATGTGCCACCAAGTAGCTGGGACTACAAGCATGCTTGACTAATTTGTAATCTTTTGTAGAGGCAGGGTCTCCTTATGTTGCCCAGGCTAGTCTCAAACTCATGGGCTCAAGCGATCCTCCCGCCTTGGCCTCCCAAAGTGCTGGGATAACAGGTGTGAGGCACCAAGAGGCTCAGCCTGTTTAACTTCATATGTAACCAGGACATATTTGTCAAAAAGGAGATATTAACGATGGCACAATACTATTAACTACTCAGATCTCCCTAATTTTTCCACAGTTATCTTTTGGATCCAGAATCTAATCTAGGATATTGTCTTGCATTTACTCATCATGTCTCCATAGCCTCTTCCAATCTGATAGTTTCTCAGTCTTTTGTTGTCTCTTATGACCTTGAAGCTTTTAAGGGAACTTGTCAAGTTATTTGTGAAATATCCCTCAATTTGGGTGTGTCTGATCTCTTGTCACAATTAGAATGAGGTTATGAATTTTGAGGAAGACTGTCACAGAGGTAATGTATCTTTCTCATCTCATCACACTAGGGATATATACTATTCATGACATATTGCTAATGATGTTATCTTGATCACACAGAAGATAATTTTTAATGCTAGGAATCTGTTTGTATGATAGCTAAACTTAAAGGATGGCTATCAGGCTTACTGAAAATAAGCATTGGTTCAGCCAACCAATTAACAAACACTAGGACCTACTGAAGGCAGGATAGTCAGACAGATGTTAATTTGAGCCAGTTTCTGCCACTTATTAGTTGTCTGTTTTGGGGCAAATTAAGTCTCAGTTTCTTCGTCTGCAAAACAGAATATACCACCTTCAATTAATTGTTATTTTATCCTTACAAGACAGTAAATATAAAGCACTTACCCTGGCACATAGTAAACAGTCAGTAAATGTTAGTGTTGTTCATTCTGGAGTTGATAGTGGTAGTAATAATGTCAGGAGCATTTGCCAAGTTGTGTGGTATTTTTGTCTCAGAAGGAAGTCAAACTACAGACAGGAAAACACTACATGTTTGTAAGACTTTAAAACATATTAGGTATAGTAAAATGCCCTATAAGAGAGATGTTTATAAAGATTAAATTTGTAGTTTCTTTCTTCTTTAGCAAGAGAAGTGTGCAACTGCTTTGCCATTTGGGCAGAGGTAGGAAAATAACCTTGAAGCAGATCCTCCTGACTGTGAAAAATCATTTAAGTTGTGTTTCCTTTAGTTACATAAGTATAGCGTGAACAGGCCCTACTGTCCTGAGAGAAGGGTTTAACAAGACTCTGTATATTTTGAGTGATTAAAGAAATGCGCTTAAGCCCTGGGAAGCGAAGAAGGTTTGAGGTTTGTTAGTGAAAATATTCTACAAAATGTCCTCAAAAAGTACTCTTGGGACTGGCTTACACAATGAGATGTGGCTGCACATATAAACTGAAGGAGTTGATTGTTAAGATCTAGAACCTGGGAGACCCAATTTAGAGCATTCTTGAAAGAATGTGGCATTAAGGGAGTGGGTTCATCCTCCCTTAAAGAATCATTGCTGCGTCTGCAAGGATCTGGACCAGTTAAAGCATCATCACAGTTGTGAGCAAGCATCATCCATCCATTAGGTTGTTCAGGGACCAGGCTTCACCCCAGCAATTCCATGTAGCAGTGAGAAACAGTAGGATTAGTGAACTGATCAGAATCACATTCCTTTTATACCTAGCATCACAGAAGGACAGACCCCTAGAGTTATTGGACAATTAGTTACCTGTTGGATAATGTGTTGCCTCAAGAGGAGAGAGTACTTGACTTTATGCTATTTAGGCATATGAGGGCCAGAGTAATTAATTGGAAAAATAAAATAAGTAAAGTTTGTCAATTATATAAGCTTTCAACTTTCCAATATCTATTATGTTTGCTACCCTCAAAGGCCTCCTTATAAAGATTAACAGTTTTAAAAACTCTTAAAAGGTAAAGGGCCTTTGGGTTTCTTTTCAGTAATGCAGAAAGAATATGGGTATGGGGACACGGCTTGACACTCAGCAGCAAGGCTTATGCAGGAATAAAAATCCCATGGGATACAGTGGGTGGTAGCAACTGCTGGAGCATAGGAAAGCAGATTCAATTTCTGCAGCCGGCAACAAAAGAAGAATGGTAAGCACAGGGAGAGGGTGTGGGCCTGAGAAGGAACCTTGTGCCTAAGCATTTCCATAAATTCAACTTAGAAATACAAACTACCTTTAGATTTGTATGTATTAATGCAAAAATCACAAAATTTCCACAGAATTATGCACTGAAACACGGCTGTCATGGCATATCACCCTTCTGATTACTCTCCATATTTTCAATATTCTACCCATTCTCACTAATATGACCCTAAAATATTAGCCAAATTTTGGCCCTTGTTAGTTTTCACTCTGCCTCTAATCTCTCCCTATTTACATCTACTCATTCTCCTACTGCTACAATCCAGTGTTGATCTTTCTCCTGCTTAAAAACTGCTTTGTGAATAAAACCCAAATCATCTGTCTGGCCCTAAAGGCTCCCTGTGACCTGACCCCAACAGGACTTACTAGACTCATCTCCTGCCCCCACTCCTCTTCCACTTGACATCTTCAGTAAGCCCATCTCTGAGACTTTAATCTTGCTGTTTCCTGTCCGTAAAGTCCTTTCTCATCTTTTTTCACTTCTGTATGTCTAAATTCTTTCCTTCCTTCAAAGTTGGGATCAAAAGCTACCTCCTCAATGAATTCAGCTCTGAGTTTTCCAGCTATAAGTGATGTCTCCCAGCTTCTTAATCCCCTTAACATTTTATCTTTATACTGTATTTTGTGATGTGGGTCAATTTTTACTTTGTATTGTAACTATTTACATATATTTAATAGTGTCCTTACTAGACCAGAAGCTCCTTTTGAATGAGACCTATTATCTTATTTATCTTTTATCTCTCACAAGGCTTATTAAATTGCCTGCAGATAAATGCAGTATTTGGTATAAGGTATTTATTTTATTCAACAGAAACCATAATACCAAATACTGCATTTATACAAACTTAATTATTTAAACTATTAGCATATATTCAACTACAGATTTAGAGGGGAGCTTCTCAGAAAAATGAAATAAATGATCTAACACTATAAAGAACAAAATTAATAAGATATTTCTTTAAAAAATTATAAACTGGCCTAAAACTAGCTTAATAAAATGAAATAAGTAAAGGAGTCTGCAACATGGCTTAGGGACAGTAACATGTTTAATTAACGGCAATATCAACAAACTGTGACATGTTAATGTTCACAAAGGTCACCGAGACCTGGAAAGAAGTTTTTTTTTGCTTTTTTTTTTATTCATTTAACTACAGCTGATATCCAGTTAACAATTAGACTAGGAGGGCAGATTATGCCCTGTATTGAATGGAGACTTTAAGACAAAAGTCCACTGAAAAAAACATAGAGCTTTCCAGACTGTATTAGATATGTATTATTTACACCCAAATCCCAACATACTCAGTGCCTTTTTCTGAACAAGCTCTTCTCTGACCATTTATTAACATTCAAACTTAATTTGTTTTTCCATGAACTTAACATACTTGATATCTTCTAAGACATAAGCCATTTGGTCCTGTACAAGCATTTATTGAATCAAATGAATCACAATAAAATCAAGGCTAAGGGCAGTTACCTACTTTTGATCAAGATGGCTACCTTTAAAAAGTCGACTTTCAAGGAAAAAAATATTCAAGTGTACCAAAAAGATAATTTAGAGATTGGTATAACTGCAGGAATAATTGGGGTACAGAGTAAAGTCATCTTAAAATAAAAAAAGAATGAAGTATTGTTCTGCTTTTCTACAAAATAGCATAAGAATATGCTAGATTAGATTTTCAGTTTGACACACAAAGAATATGCAAATGTTTACTTTCAAGTGTCTACCCAGACATCTCTACCTGAATGTCCCACAGTCACTTCAAAATCAACATTTTTGAAACCTAACATCATCATCTTCCTCCAACTTGCTTATCTATCTGTACTCTTTAGTTAGTTATTAATAATAGAATAGCTCTTCACTTATGTGCTCAAGCCAGAAACATGGGAGTCATCTCTCTCTTTCTCTCTCTTGCTTTCTCTCTCTCTCCATAGACAAGCAACCATTTAGTACTGTATATTTTATTTTCCAAATATCTCTTAAATTCTCTCCTTTCCAGCACCATTGTCAATGCCAATATTATCTTAAGTCAGGCCTTTAAGTTCTCTTGCTTAGATTGTTACAACAGTTTTCTCAATCTGGTTTCCTTGCCTGAGCCCACTCTCTCGAACCACCAGACTTCTGGCAGAGTAATTTTTCCAAAAAACAAATCTGATGTCACCTCTTGTTAAATATTCTTCAATGGATAAATGTATTTACAAGGCACATCAGGGCCTTCATGGCTTGGCCCCGTTTAGTCTTCATTCATTCATTCATTCATTCACTCTGTTCATTCATCAAGTATGTATTGAGTATCTAGTATGTGCCAGTCACTGTTGTAGGTGTTGGAGATATAACAGTAGACAAATAGACAAAAATGTCATCCTGTCATTGCCTACTCCCTTTCAACCCTTCTTCCCCACTACTACCAAGCTTTGTCTTCAAGAAATAGTGAACCACTTGCAATCAGTGAAGATGTCTTTTTCTTTTATACAAATTTCTACTCTCTTCAATATCAATCCAAATGCAACTGCCTCTCTTAAGACCTCCCTGACTTGCAAGTCTATCTCTGCAAGTCCACTAGCCAGTAAGTTCCTTGAGAACAGAGATAACATCTTTTGACGTATAGTTGGCAAATGCAATGTCTTTTTAAAAATAAAACATGAATGAAATGACTTTTTTCTAAATTGTTGATTGTTTCTAGCGATCAAATAACCTTTATCTTAATCTTCCAGAATTATAGGCAAAGTAGTAAATAAGAGTTTGCAAAAGCAGCTGTTACTGTCTCATATTACACAAGAGATGATCTTCAGAGCCTTATACAAATGTAAGCCTCCAAGGTGTTTTGTCATCTTTCCATTTGAAATTTATTTTGGCATCAGTTTACCTCATAAGTTTGCCTTCTAACCTGGGGCACATTCCCATAATTAAAATGCAAAAGAGTAAAGACAGTTGTCCCTGAGCATGGGATGGGGGGTTGGTTCCAGGACCTTCCCACCATACCAAAATCTTCAGATGCTCAAGCCCCTTCCATAAAATGGCACACTATTTGTATATGCACATCCTCCCAGATACTTCAAGGTTACTTATAATACCTAATACAATGTAAATGCAATGTAAATAATTATTGTTTTATATTTTCTTAAATTTTCATTTTTTATTGTTGTACTGTTATTTTTAATTGTTTTTTAAAAAAATACTTTCAACCTGCATTGCTTGAATCTGCAGATGCGGAACTCACAGATAAGGAAAGCTGACTGTAAATTTTAAGATACACTATAGAGCTAGTCCTCAAATAATGTAGTTCCAGTACAACATTGTTGAAGAAAAATGATTCCCAGTGGAAGCTACTATCTGTGTGGGGTTTGCACGTTCTCCCCATGTCGGTCTAGGTTTTCTCTGGGTACTCTGGTTTCCTCTCACATCCCAAAGATGTGCATATCAGGCTCACTGGCAGTCAAAATCATCCTAGGATGACTGAGTGTGGCGGGGTGTGTGAATGCACTCTGTGACGGAATGGTGTCCTGTCCAGGGGTGGTTCTGCCTTCAGCTGCTGGGACAGACTCCAGTCACCCATGACCCTAAACTAGAATAACTAGGTAAATAATTTTCTTAGTTGTTATTAAATTTTCTTACATATATATATAGCTCACATTTATTTCAATGTTTGTTATTAGAAGTGTCTTTTGTCTTTTTTTTAGTAGTTTAGTGATGTTTCTGTGACCAGAAACATGCCGTATGCACTTAAACTCTTGTTTATATCTATTAGCCTATGGTAAAATTGGTTTTGTTGTACCTTGTTTTGCTTAAAGTTGCAGTTTCCAAGAACCTATGATGATGAGGAGGACTTACTGTGGAGCAGCAATGACAGATTTTATGGAAAAGGATATTAGACCAATACAGAATTACTTTGTTATCTAAGACAGTCTAAAATGATGCACCTTGTACGCTAACCTACCGTGAATATATTTTAAAAATCTCAAATTAGGCCAGGCACGGTGGCTCACGCCTGTAATTCCAGCCCTTTGGGAGGCCGAGGTCAGGAATTCAAGACCAGCCTGGCCAAGATGGTGAAATTCTGTCTCTACTAAAAATACAAAAATATATTAGCCGGGCATGGTGGCAGGCGCCTATAATCCCAGTTACTCGGGAGGCTGAGGCAGAGAATTGCTTGAACCTGGGAGGCAGAGGTTGTAGTGGCAAAAAAGTCTCAAATCAATATGTAATTGTTTACATATAAAGTCATTCCTGATAACATTTTAAGAGCTATATTGAGATTCACACTTTCACTAAGCATATTGTTTTTTGAGATAAAATGCTACCGGATTTCTCTATTCATTTATTAAGCACATGTCAAAATATAAATCAGGAAAAACATTTGAAATGTGTTCCAAAAGCAAAACTGAAAGGTTCAGATATTGTAGACCAGTTCCTTCTAATTAAACAGGTTGGAACACCAATGGTGATGTGAGGGGGTGGACATCTGTCAGTACAAAAAGAACTTTGTGTTTGCACACAAAGACATTGCTCAACCCACATCTGACTCCTGCAGCCAAAATCTACCCTCACTGGGGCGACTCCCACTAAAATATATGGGCATAAAGAATAGGGAAATGAATTTTTTAAAAGCGAATTGTTAGTTCCACAGACTTCAAATAGATGAGGGAATCAGGATAGAATTGAATCCACTTTTCTACTCTTATTTTTTAAAAGAGAACAGAGAGGTCACAACAGAAGAGAATTTGGTGTTAGGATATCAGATTTCTCATGTCATTGTATAATCTTAGGAAATTCACTGGAATTTTCATGTTTTTTTTTCTCCTGATAGGTCTTCTCATCTCTCTGCCTCTCTAAATCATAACTTGTAAGACCCCCTTTCCTATTTTCCTGTAATAGGAAAAGCCATTCCTATTACACTTCAATTTACTTACTCCTGTTCTTTTTCTACTCTAAACTACTATACTTACAAATTAAGCATATATTCATAAACTATTTTGTATTGTATGTGTTTCATAGTTTTGCACAGATTAGATTATAAATTTCTTGACAAGAGCAAAAGCAATGTTCCAAAGTGCCTAACAAAAAGGAAGGGCAATACAATAGATATTGCAATTGATATTTGTTCATCAAAGGGCTGGTCCTTTCATGTTCTAATTTCTACTAAGCCAAAACTAGGATTAGTCCTTACAAAGAAGAGTTATTATTTACGTAACATGTTATTATTTACAAAGAGTTATTATTTACAAAGAGTTATTATTTATGTAACATGAGCTACATCACACCAGGGTCAGTGTCTGATTACCAAAAGACAATTAGAAGAAATTTCTAGAAAATATCAAGAAGTCTGCACCATAGCATCAAATTTCTTACAATACTCACTCTCTTTGCTCAATATCTGAGATTTTGAGAAAGGCTGTACCAGCATAGCGGATATGGATATACTCTAGATCCAGACTGCAAATGTATTAATTCCAACTCTTTTACTTACTGGCTGTTATGCAGCAAATTAGGCAAATTACCTAATTTGCCTTTTTTTTCCTGTACAAATGAGAATAGTAATAATAGTGCCTACATTATATGGTTGCTATGAGAATTACATAAATTAATAACTGCAAAGGGCTTAGGATAATGCCTAGCAAGTATTCAGTTTAAGCTATTATTATTCCAAAATATATAACATTCCATTTTAAAAGGTATAATAGGTTTTTAAATAAAAATTGAAGAAAATAAGAGAATTTTTTCTGTTATAATGAACAATTTCTTCTCTAGCATACCAACAAAAAACAAATACCCCAATATCTTCTCATACTCAAGGGCGGTTGATTTAATCCTCCTTTTTGGTATAACACTAATTCTATTCCTCACTTAAAAAAAACAAGCAAAAATAAATAAATAAACAAACAAACAAACAAACAGGTCAGGCATGGTGGCTCCTGCCTGTAATCCCAGAACTTTGGGAGGCCAAGGCAAGTGGATCACTTGAGCCCAGGAGTTGAAGACCAACCTGGGCAACATGGTAAAACCCTGTCTCTACAAAAAATACAAAAATTAGGCAGGCGTGGTGGTACATGCCATTGGGTCCAGCTACTTGGGAGGCTGAGGTGGGAGGATCCATTGAGTCCAGGAGGTTGAGGCTGCAGTGCGCTATGATTGAGTCACATTGCACTCCAGCCTGGGTGACAGAGTGAGATCTTGTCTAAAAAAAGAAACAAAAACCAAAAAGAGATTCAACTACTAGAGAGTTATTGAGCTGAATCTATGTGCCAGTCTAAGTAGACACACACACACACCTATGCGCACAATTTAGTTTTCTTCTTTTAAACTTTTTTAATTTTTATGGATATATAATAGTCACATATATTTGTAGAGGACATGTGGTTTTTATATAAGCATGCCATGGGTTGATTTGTGTTGGAAACATTCCAAATCTACTCTTTTAGCTTTCTGAAATATACAAAATACATTGTTAACTATAGTCACCTTATTGTGTTACCGAGCACTAGATCTTTATTCTCCTATCTAACTGTATTTTTGTACTAATTATCAGAAAAATCCTTCATGTTAGATGTATTACAGATAAAAGCACTGAGGTTCAGAGAGGTCAAACAGCCATTTTAATCAACATCACACAGTAAGCCAGTGGCTGAACCAAGAATAGAAACCAAGTTTACCAATTTCAAATTCTACTCCTTTCTATTACACATCATCACACTATTGTCCACAATTTCCTTTCTCCATTTACCCACTCACATATAATTTCTAGCAGAGCAGAACAGAGCTGTTTCCTCATAGTTCATTCATTCATATCTTCTTGCAAAGTACATAGTCCCACAACTTTCCATTTCTGTTCTAGTTTCACGTCAATTTAACTTCCCACTAAGAAATTCAGTGCTTAGGGCTATGTGGATTTAGACCTCCTAAGCCTCCTTGTAAAGACTTCCTTTAAATACAGGCTTTTAAACTACTTTTGTGATACACTACTTGTTCTGACAAATTGCCTGACATTCTGAAATAATATTTTATTTGTTTTATTTTATTTTTTTGATACAGCCCAGACTAGAGTGCAATAGTACTATCTCAACTCACTGCAACTTCTAACTCCCAGGTTCAGGCAATTCTCCCACCTCAGCCTCCCAAGCAGCTGGGATTACAGGCGCATGCTACCATACCCAGCTAATTTTTGTACTTTTAGTAGAGACATGGTTTCACTATGTTGGCTAGGCTGGTCTTAAACGCCTGACCTCAGGTGATCCACCCACCTCGGCTTCCCAAAGTGCCGGGATTACAGGCGTGGGCCACCGCGCCTGGCCTTTATTTTTTAATAATATTTTTTAAAACTAAAAAAATTACTCTGTTGTGACCAACAGAAGTATAAATTTATCTCGGAAGTTTGATATGCCAAAGACAAACAAGAAATAGGGCAAGTAAAGAAACAAAGACTGGAAGGCGCATGGAGGAAAACTTACTGGAAGTAAGTTTCAAGAAACTGAGAAGCCCAAGTATTGTTAGGCTTATCTATAGATACTGCAGTCATCTAAAACTATGGCAAGCGTAGTGTCAGAGATAACAGTGAGCCAAGTGTAAGAAATAAAGCCTGGTGCCCAGGAGTAGAAACAGCAACAAGGAGGTGTGACAGCACAGTCAGCTGCCATGAGCTTCAAAGGAGTTTTTAGGAAGGAGGCTGGGAAGAGCACTCTGAGAGCAGCAATGAAGAGCAAGAGAGAGATCTATTGCAACTCCAGGTCCAGAAGTAAGAGTGTGAGACAGAAAACAGTCATTACTTGCATGGGCTGCAGGGGAAGCAAGGTCCTTCCAGATTTCACTTAGAAGAAGATGATACAGGATTTGAGAAATCAATACACTTTGATGCTATGAGGATAATATAAAATCATGTGTTACCTCATTAAAAAAAAGAAACCTACTAAGGATAACAGAAGCTATCAGGTAGGTACACACAGAAAATAGTCCATATAGAATGGAAAAATAATATAGTCAGGTGCCACATAATGACATTTCCGTCAATGATGTATAGAATATATCATGATGGTCCTTTAAGATTATAATGAAGCTGAAAAATTCCCATCACCTAGTGAGATCATAGCTGTGGTAACACAGTGCAACATATTATTCATGTGTTCATGGTGATGTTGGTGTAAACAAACCTACTGCACTGCCAATCACATAAAAGTATAGCATGTACAATTATACACAGTACATAATACTTAATAATGAAAATAAATGACTGTTACTGGTTTATGTATTTACTATACTACAGTTTTTATTGTTATGTTGGAGTGTACATCTGCATATTTGTTAAACTAAAATTTTTTAACTAAAACAGCCTCAGGCAGTTTCTTCAGGAGGTATCCCAAAAGAAGGCACCATTATCATAGATGACAGCTCCATGCATGTTATTCCCCCTGAAGACCTTCTAGTGGGATGAGATGTGGAGGTGGAAGACAGTACTTACTATTGGTCGTGACTTTGTGTAGGCCTAGGCTAATGTGTATGTTTTTAACACAAAAGTTTAATAAGTAAAAAATAAAATTTTTAAATAGAAAAAAGCTTATAGAATAAGGATATAAAAGAGAAAATATTTTTGTACGACTGTACAGTGGGCTTATGTTTAAGCTAAGTGTTATCAGAAAGAGTCAAAAAGTTTTAAAAATCAGAGATTATAATGTTAAAAAGCTACAGTAAGCTAAGATTAATTTATTATTGAAGAAAACTTTTTAAAAATAAATTTAGTGTAGCCTAAGTGTGCAGACTTTATAAATTCTACAGTAGTGTACAATAATATCCTAGGCCTTCACTTTCACTCATGACTCAATCACTGACTCACCCACACCAACTATCAGTCCTGCAAACTCCATTCATAGTAAGTACCCTAGACAGGCATGCCGTTTTTATCTTTTATATGTTTAGATACAAAAATATTTACCATTGTACTAAAATTGCCTACAGTATTCAGTTCAGAAACATGCTGTACAGGTTTGTAGCCTAGGAGCAACAGGCCATACCATATAGTCTAGGTATACAGCAGGCTATACCATCTAGGTTTGTGTAAGTACATTCTATGATGCTGCGTGACAATGAAATTGCCTAATAACACATTTCTCACAACATATCTCCACCATTAAGTGAGGTAGTAATAATATTATTGTTCTCTTCCACCTCTTGCATGAATCGTCCATCACTGAATATCAGATATTCTACATGAGATACTAACAAAAAACCTATTTATCAATTTTAACTGAAAAAAATTACAGTTCATTTCATGTCAACCCCAAACAACTAACCAAGTTCCTAAAGTGTAACTAAAACACAGTAAAGCACCTATACAAAAGTAACAAATTCCTATGTTAGGATATAAAATGCTGAAAACATCACTTCCTGAGCAAAAACCATTCCTAAGGTTAACAGTGGCTACAAGTAGTAACATGCTACATATCCTCTTTGTTGATATTTGGTGCACCTTTCAAATTGTTGACATGTGATGCTGACAGTCTACCTATTTGGAATTTAACACAGACTTCTCACATATTATTTTGTTTAAAATGCAGTATTTGGCTTTATTTCTGGGACACAAATGTAAATATGTCCCATCTTTTTTTATAATCATCAGCCAAAACACACTGAATTGAGAGGTAATTAATTCTAGGACATTTGGGTGTTAAATATCAACAGGCTTTCTACTAGGAAAAACACGAACTTTGAAGTCATTCTGTGGACTCTGCTTACGTATTACATTTGTTTAAATGGGTTGAATGGCAGCTTTAGTGTATAAACTTAGTCAAGTTAACTTTAAACATCAAAATTCTCAGTCAAAATGGGAAAATAATAATGTTCTCGAGGGAGCTTTTGTAAAGATTAAATGAGATGGCCAGGTGTGGTGGCTCACACCTGTAATCCCAGCACTTCGAGAGGCCGAGGCGAGTGGATCATGAGGTCAGGAGATCCAGACCATCCTGGCTAACACAGTGAAACCCCGTCTCTACTAAAAATACAAAAACATTAGCCAGGCGTGGTGGCAGGTGCCTGTAGTCTCAGCTACTTGCGAGCCTGAGGCAGGAGAATGGCATGAACCCAGGAGGCAGAGCTTGCAGTGAGCCAAGATCGTGCCACTGTACTCCAGCCTGGGAGACAGAGTGAGATGTCGTCTCAAAAAAAAAAAAAAAGATTAAATGAGATAATGCACATCAAGTAGTTAGTAGAGTGTCCTAGCATATAGCATATGCTCAATAAATGGTTCCCAAAATTACTTGTATTATCTGTCTAGCAACTGCAGCTTAAAAGATTTATGCATGCATTATCTTGCTTGATTCTTAAGACAAACAACTTTATGCAGGACAGAGACAGGACATGGGTTATTATCTCCACTTCACAAATAAAAAGACAAACACTGAAAAGAATTCAGCCAGGCATGATGGCTCATGCCTGTAACCCCAGCTCTTTGGGAGGCCAAGGCAGGAGGATCGCTTGAGTCCAGGAGTTCAAGACCAGCCTGGGTACACAGTGAGACTCTGTCTCAAAATAAAATAAAATAATAAATAAAATAAAGGTTAAAGTGAACTGCCTAAAGTTACATGATTACCTAGAAATACCCACCATGATTGGATATAAACCACCATATAAACCAGGGGTTGGTAAACTTTTTACAAAAAGGCCAAATAGTAAATACTTTAGGTTTGTAGCCCATACAGTCTCTATCACAACCAGTCAATGCTGCCACTATAGCACAAAAGCAGCCATAGACAATACATAAATAAATGTGTGGAACTATGTTCCAATAAAACCTTACTTACAAAAACAGGCAGTGGGTTGGATTAGGTTCATAGGCCATAGTCTGCAGACCCCTGCCCTAGGCCTTTAGATTACTAGTCTAGTGTACTTTTCCATTACTTTATGGTTACCACCTATTTTCAGGATAGAGTTTCAGAATAAAACTTAGTAGCATTAACTGTCACAGAAAAGATAAATCAGGAATAATTTGCAGAAGAACTATGAATACAGTAAGACAGTACATAAATATTAGTACTATTGTTTTTTCCTCTTTTACAGCTTCTATTATAAAACTCTCTCTTAATCCTTCCTTTATTTCCTTCTCTTCTAATAAAGCTTTGGGCCTAGAAGTGAACACTTTTCTATTTCTCCAAAAGTACTCAAAGCAAATGTTTGCAGAATATTATTCCAAAGAAAGTAGTGGACATTCCATGAGACACCAGAATGAACAAACTTACATTATCTCATCTTTTAAAATGGTAAGCAATGCGAAACTTCTGAATCTAACTTGCATGAGCATGTTTTGGGGAGAGTGGAGGGAATAGCGTTAAGCTACTACTCTATTCTCAATCTCAAAGAACAGAGTGATTATCAGTTTTCTAACTATATAATCTATATTCTGTGGTATGCTACAGTGGTAAAGACACTGGACTTGGAATTGGAAGACCTAATATGAAATTCTTTCTCTGGCACTTACTATCTTTGTGATCTCGTAACCTACATATAAGGAGTTGCTGTGAAAATTAAGACAAATAACTATTTTAAAATACCAAGCATCAGAAGCATTGATTATTGCTGCATTTCAAATTATAAACTTCTTTTTTTTTTTTTTTTTTTTTGAGACGGAGTCTCGCTTTGTGGCCCAGGCTGGAGTGCAGTGGCCGGATCTCAGCTCACTGCAAGCTCTGCCTCCTGGCTTTATGCCATTCTCCTGCCTCAGCGTCCCGAGTAGCTGGGACTACAGGCGCCCGCCACCTCGCCCGGCTAGTTTTTTGTATTTTTTAGTAGAGATGGGGTTTCACCGTGTTAGCCAGGATGGTCTCGATCTCCTGACCTCGTGATCTGCCCGTCTCGGCCTCCCAAAGTGCTGGGATTACAGGCTTGAGCCACCGCGCCCAGCCTATAAACTTCTTAATGAAGTTCTCTTCTACCTTTTTTTTTTTTTGAGACAGAGTCTCCTCTGTCCCCAGGCTGGAGTGCAGCGGCGTGATCTCGGCTCACTGCAACCTCCTCCACCTCCCGGGTTCAAGCAATTCTCCTGCCTCAGCCTCCTGAGTAGCTGGGACTACAGGCATGCGCCACCACGCCCAGCTAATTTTTTTGTATTTTTAGTAGACACTAGGTTTCACCATGTTGGCCAGGATGGTCTTGATCTCTTGATCTCGTGATCCACCAGCCTTGGCCTCCCAAAGTGCTGGGATTACAGGCGTGAGCCACCACGCCCAGCCTCTTCTACATTTTTAATAAGCTACCATATGATACAATATTCCATAACAGTACAATATCATTTATAAAGCATCCAAAATATTTATTGCTAAAGTATAAAGCACTTCTTTGTCAAGGAGGTAAAAGTTCTTAAAACATGTTCTCTCATTTCAGCCCATAATATTCCTTTGAAATTAAAACAAACCAGAATTTATTGAGTGACATGTGTTAGGCGGTTTATATATATCAACTCATTTAATCTTCACAACAACCTTGAGAAGAAACAAGCTCAGTTCCTTGCCCAAGGAACCCAGTTCCTAAGTAGCAGCAGATCTTGGGTTACACCCCAGGTTACACTGAGTATAAGCTGTCATTATTTTTTTCATTATTTAATACTGTCTCTTCAGTTTTTTGACTTGGGGGTCCACAAAAAGTCAAGTGCCTCATATAAGGTCAAAGAATAATTACTTTCAGTGTGGTACAAGGCAAACGTTTAGATAACAGTACATTATTCCACTAGATTAAATCACCTCCAAATAACATACTATTTTAAAGATAATTCCTGCTTAATCTACTTTTGGTTTCAAAAATATACTGGTAAATAGAGTAAAACCAGTCTACTTACCACTAGTTAAATAAATTAGGGTATTCCCAAGTTAAGCTTTAGTTGTCCAAAGAAACAAATGTAGAATTTTGATTAGAGAGAAAAATAAACCAAAGAACAAATTTCCTCAAACTCCAATGGTATATTAATAAACATAAGAACATTTCTAAACCTCCTAGCAGGTTTCATGCCTGGAAGCCCTTCCAGAAAGCAGATTTCTTCTTCAATAATTTTTTTCCCATGAAATTTACAGAAATTATCCCAGAGAAAAATTGGCAACTCTAGTGCTTTTGAAGAATTAAATCAGTAAATTAGAAGTTTTTAAATCCTGACATTAAATATAACATATAAAGTAAGGGAATAAAAGTATATAAAATATTTTGTAAATCTATGACCCTCATCCCCCTTTGTTTAAACCAGTATGGTCCTTAAGAGTAGGACCCTTTTTTTTCCCTTGCTAACATAAAATAAACTTCAGTTCCACCCTCTGTTGCTTACCTGTTGCACAGTATGCTGAGAGCTCCATGTGGACTACAGTCACATGGCTGACAGAGCCCAGAAGTGTAATTTGGGTAGAAGCCCTCTTTGCAGGTTTCACAGTGAAGCCCCTGATAACCTGGCCGACACTCACACTGCCCTGTGGTCTGGTTGCAGTGATTCACATCCAGGCTTCCAACCACAGAGCAGTTACATACATACTCTGCAAAGGAAAGAAGGAAAGAGACATTACCAACCAAGATTTAAGGCCCTCTTAATAAAATGAACTCTATTTTGTTTTTCTTAATAAATTTTCATGACAACTTTGTAAGGACAGATAAAATTAACTCTAGTTCAAATTTACTTTCTATCCTGTTTAGTTTATTCAAATCAGGAAACATATAGGGTATATAAATTATGGTTTTTTTGTGTGTGTGTGTGTGTGTGTGTGTGTGTGTGTGTGTGTGTGTGTGTGTACTATGTTTTTCTGAATTAGAAGCCACCAAAGGCAGGCTTATCTACACGGCACTAAGGGCACATGTTGGAAATGACAACATGTTAAATAATAAATAATCCCATTGTATAGCAGCAAAAGCCTAAGGCTCAGATGATTAACTTTGGTAACCTTATTCAAGGTCATATTAGATTGTGCCATAGCTAGAATCATAAGTTAATGTGTTCTGCCCAGGAAGAAATTAATGAAGAATAGAAACTTTAAAGTAAGGAAATGATGAACAATAAAACCAGAAGAGAAAGTTTACAGGTTCATCCTGATCTGGGAGTTAAAACCAATCCCAATTTGAATGTCTTTCCCAAATTAAAATATTTGGAAAATAAACATTTCTTTTAAGTATATTTCAAACGGTTCTTTGTTATTTGCTTGTTTGTTTCAC
The DNA here is from genome assembly GCF_024542745.1 of Macaca thibetana thibetana. NCBI lineage: Eukaryota > Metazoa > Chordata > Mammalia > Primates > Cercopithecidae > Macaca > Macaca thibetana. Next base: position 19,077,777 of record NC_065592.1, on the reverse strand, counting down.
TTTTTTCACTTTTCAAAAGAAATATTTTAATTTTTAATTTTTGTGAGTACACAGGAGTATAAGGTGTGTATATTTATGGGGTACCTGAGATATTCTGACAGGCATGCAGTGTGTAATAATCACATCAGGGTAAATGGGGTATCCATCACCTTAAGCATTTATCCTTGTGTTACAAACAATCCAGTTCTACTCCTTTAGTTATTTTAACATGTACAATCAAATTACTGTCCATAAATTACTAAATTATTGACCACAGTCACTCTGTTGTGTTATCAAATACTAGGTCTTATTCATTCTTTCTATTTTTTTTGTACCCATTAACCATCCCCACTTCCTTCCCACCATATCCCTGTCAGATGGTTCTTTGGATAAAAATATTGAGAAGCCCTTAGTTTTAGACTTCTAGTGCAAAGACTCATTTAAAGGTCAGTTAGGATTTGATTTTGCTACTGCCTCTATTCATTTTATCAAAAGGAAAGTGTTTTCAACATAGCTTGACACAGTATTAACTGAGGACTTTGTATTAATATATATATCCTAGGAATAGGTCCCATTCCAAAATAGCCATGATGCTACCCTTAAAGGGTCCTGAGAAATCTATGGTACAAATTACAGTTCTAAATAGGTAAGGCACTATATAAAATGGCACTGTACCGATACAGTTTAGCTTGGAAAAAATAATCTTTGATATTATTTTTGATTACTTCAAAAAGCTACTAGACAACTACAAATCCAGAGTCTCAAATAGAGAGTTATAAAGGGGTTTGCTTCTCCATTCTAGAAAAGGAAATTAAGCTTCAAAATTCTTTATGTAATCACAAGCAGCTTATTTATCCACACAAGTAAAAACAAAAGATTCCTCAAAGAAATTCCCACTTGGCCAACTCTATACCTCCCACACTTCTGCAATTCCTAAACTTTGGTGTCACTTTTTCCCTGCTCTTCACAGCTCTTCTAGTTTGTAAAGATAACAAATAACGAATAAATAGGCCAGGCGCAGTGGCTCATGCGTGTAATCCTAGCACTTTGGGAGGCCGAGGTGGGCAGATCACTTGAGCTCAGGAGTTTGAGACCAGCCTGGGCAACATGGTGAAATTCCATCTCTACAAAAAAAAAAAAAAAAAAAAAAAAAGTATAAAAATTAGCCGAGCATCCTGGCATGCGCCTGTAGTCCTGGCTACTCAGGAGGCTGAGGTGGGAGGATCGCTTGAGCCTGGAAGGCTGAGGTTACAGTGAACCAAGATCTCACCACTGCACCCCCACCTGGGTGACAAAGTAAGACCTGTCTCAAAAAAAATAACTAAAGTAAATAAATAAATATTGGCAACTTATTTGTTTATTTTATGTGTATTTCAAACTTGAGTGGTGCACAAAACCCAAAGGAAAATTCAGATTTCTTCAGCCTCAAGCTTAGGAAAGGAATGAGCTTCCTATTACTTCCCATTTCTTATTTTCACTAGGCTACATAAACATGACATTTCTTTGACAGAGTTACATGTTTTCACATGATATTTACTTTCTGTGTAGGTGTGTTGTGGTTTTTGTAACTAACAAAGCCACGTTCAGTGGTCTGTAAAACTGCCAATGACAACTTCATGACAGGACCTTCACTCCACCAGAAACGACCAGAACACTTAAAATAACATTTTTCTTCTGAAATCGGGCAGAAATTCAACTTACATTCAACTCCTCCTGCTGGACCTATTTTATTACAAGTTAAAGTAATTAAAGTATGTTGATGTCAGTAGAACTAGCTCAAGAAAAAATGAAAATACTAAAAAAAAATTTTCTATAATAAAGACTATGAATTTTATTTCATTATTTCCTTACTAATGTATTTCCATCTGAAAACTGAGTCAATGTTCCCAATGAGTAAGATTAGCAGTATTTTCTAAAGAATCCAATTGAATTTAAGAACTCAGATATAAACACTCAATATTTTTTTCAGTTAAGTTCTAATGGATAAACTTTCAATACTAACCAAGTTCACTGGTTATTTATTATTTCTATAGTCAGTCTAATATCCTCATTATTCCCTGAACATACTCTGGTTAGTCCTGTCTCTGAACCTTTGCTTATTCTGTGCATCTTAGAGTGCTCTTTTTCACATAGTCAAACTTATTCCCTATTTTAAGAATCAGCTGAAACTCACTTCTCCATAAACTCTAACTGTACTGTCCCTATTATAAATCCGTAACAACACCTACTACCTAAACCTCTCAAATGACAATAATTTGAAGAGGCAGTAAAGCAAAGAGTTATGAGCACAGATTGTAGAGGTAGATGGCTAAGATTAAATCCTGCTCTCTCACTAACTTTATACCCTTAGGCAAGTTAATTAAGCTCTGTGTGCCTTCATTTTTTTCTCCTGTAAACAGGGCATAATAGTAGCTATACCACTCAGTGCCAATACTTAAGCTGGAAGTGGTCTGGAGTATTGCAATAATTAATACAACAGCTGGAAAAAAAGTAGAAAGTGTTATCAGATAAAATAATAAATGCAATTCGGATGTTAGATTCACAGGCTATAGCTTCGTTATACCCTGAGGATAAGATCTAAAAGCCTGACAATGGGTTTAGTACCATAGCAGCTTTGAATAATGTCTGGGAAACAGAATTAGTTTCCTATTACGCAGAAATCCATGTTATGGCTCATCTAGGTAGAGAATAAGATGATATTCTACTTATACTAGGCTCCACTCATTAACAATATGCGTGCCTTAAAATACACAGTGGTAAAAACAAGGATTTAGGATGCGGCTTCAGAGAAGATGAAAAATGAGCATTTATTTATTATACATCCTTGGTACTAATCAATTTAACAGTAGCAGCGTGAATGGCAAATGTTTCAGCAAGAGAGACCACCCCAGGGATAAGAAGGGGGCTGACACATCAAGACAAAAAGGCACTATCATGTTAATACTTCTCCCCAAAATAACAAAAGGAAAGGAAGAGAATACAAAGTAAACCAAGTGCCAGGGAGCATGGGCATCTTTTCTGTTTGTAACTCAGAATTTAAGGCCCGTCCCAGTGACTGACCTTAAATGAAATGACGCAAGTTAAATGAATAGTATAAGCAACAGTAATAAATGTAAAACACTCCGGGTATTCATTAAATTGTGCCAGGATAATTTGTTAGCTTGTAAGTAAAGTAAAATCTCAGACCCTTCACAGGTCTAGACATTTGTGCGGAACCAGACAGGAGTTAATGCAGAAATAATGCAGTCCCCTTAGTAAAAATGTGGCAATATGAAAAAGAAGGAAGTTTCAATTGATAGAAGCAATGAGAAGGACCAAAGACAAGAGGAAGTGCTGACTTTTTAATGAGTTAGAATCTTAGACATCAGAACAGCACAAAGGAGTCTGCAACATGATTAATGGAAAGTCACCAGTGTGGATGTTAATGGGAATGAAACAATATGAAGAGGACACCAAAAACTAATTACAGACAAGTATGAATAAGATGCCGAACAGCTCATTCAATTGCCTAAAAGTAAATACGGAATAAACTCTGTCATGTGAGTAGCAGGCTTCCTTTCAGCCCTTTAATTCTTTGGAAAACTCTATAGAGAAATGATTAGAGAAGGGTAATGTAAATGTTCTCAGAGAGAGCAAAATCTTGGCAACATTTTTTCCTTTTGTTGTCTGGCTTCTGAAGAACAATAAAATATAGTGATTTTCACCCTGAAGAAGAATAAGAAACTAAACTCTTTGCCAAACTGCTTTAAGTATTTGAAAATAGACACATAAAGTCCCAGAGAAAATCAAATTCTGCACTTTTTCAAACATTCGAAAAGCCAAGAGTTGAAGTTTTTTAGCCCTAAAAAAATAAGAGTATTTTGTTTACAAATCCCATAAGTTCCCTTGCCACCTACCTCCACCTGCCCTGCCCTTTGTGCACAAACATTTGCCCTGGTAAAAGATTATCTACTTGAACATACTGAAGACCTTTTCTAGGCCTTTCATAAACCTTGTAGGCTCTCTCTTCATCCAACTTTTAACCATCTCACAGAGAATATTTGGTGTGTTCTGGTATTCAGCTTGTTTGCATTTATGATGGGAGTTTTTTAAAAATACTAATTGTGATTGTATGTCCTAATGAATGTGTCCTCTCTGTGTCTCTTTTTGAAGTCATTTCTAAGTGCTAGAATTAACTGTAATGCTCAAGCAGTTTGGTACAATTGTGTATTAAACCTTTGCAGATAAAAATCCATAAAAACAGTAAATGAAAAATTTGCATAACAAAATTTAAAAATTATGTCCTCAGTCATGATGGAAATCTCCTAAACAAATAAATGTTACCCTGACAACAATACTGTTGGTAAACTAAAATGATTACAAAATTATTGCATTTAAGCATAGATACTAGAAGACTACTAGTGGCTATAACTAATACAGAGCACTCACAGGAATCTGGTTCAGGAAGACAGCCTGAAATTCAATTTACAGCCTTTTGCAAAACTGCATAAACACCTTTGCAAAACTCAATTTCTGACTCCTTTTCATTCATTGAACAACAATTTCACCCCTTTTATTGTTAGTTGACGTGTAATAATAATACCTATTTATGCAATACAGAGTGATATTTCAATACATGCATACAATGTGTAATGATCAGACTAAATAGCATATCCATTACCTCAAACATGGATCATTTCATTGTACTATGAACATTCAAAATCTCTCTTCTAGCTTTTTGAAAATATAGAGTAAATTACAGTTAACTATATTTATTTACCCTATTGTGCTACAGAACACCAGTACTCATTTAGTACTATACAGCTATAATTTTGTATCCATTAACCAATCTCTTCCCATCCTTCCTTCTCACCTACCCTTCATGGCTTCCAATACCTCCAATTCTACTCTTTTTTTTTTTTTGAGACGGAGCCTCACTCTGCAGCCTAGGCTAGAGTGTGGTGGTGCAATCTCGGCTCACTGCAACCTCTGCCTCCCGAGTTCAAGCAATTCTCCTGCCTCACCTTCTGAGTAGCTGGGATTACAGGCGCACACCACCACACTCAGCTAATTTTTGTATTTTTAGTAGAGACGGGGTTTCACCATGTTGGTCAAGCTGGTCTTGAACTCCTGACCTCACGATCCGCCCTCCTCAGACTCCCAAAGTGCTGGGATTACAGGCATGAGCCACCGCGCCCGGCTCCAATTCTACTCTTTACTTTCATGAGCTCGATTTTTTTTTAATCTCCCACATATGAGTAAGAACATGCAGTATTTAACTTTCTGTGCCTTATTTTACTTAACATAATAACCTCCAGCTTCATCCACATTTCCATAAATAGCAGGATTTCATTCTTTTTCATGGCTGTATAGGACTAATATTCTAAAGCATTTCCCCTGTGTTTTCTTCTAGTAGTTTTATAGTTTCAGATCTTACTTTTAAGTCTTTAATCCATTTTGAGTTAATTTTTGTATAAGATGAAAGAAGGGAGGTCTAGTTTTATTCTTCTGCATATAGATATCCAGTTTCCCCAGCATGATTTATTGAAGAATATATCCTTTCCCCCAATGTATGTTCTGGGCACCTTTATTGAAAATCAGTTGGCTGTAAATACATGGATTTATTTCTGGATTCTCTGTTCTGTTCCACTGACTTATGTGTCTGTTTTCATACCTATGCCATGTTGTTTTGGTTACCATAGTTTTGTAGTATATTTTGAAGTCAGGTAGTGTGATGCCTCCAGCTTTGTTCTTTTTGCTCAGGATTGCTTTGTCTTCTGTGATTCCATATGAATTTCAGGGTTTTTTTTTTTAAATTTCTGTGAAGAATATCACTGATATTTTGATAGGGATTGCATTAAATCTATAAATTTCTTTAGGTAGTACACTCTTGCTTTTTAATATCTTCAAATACTGTTATCTATTAAGAATACAAAAAACCTGTATTAAGCTATTCCTAAACTTACAATATTTATCAGAGCACTGGCCATTCAAGTTCTAAGTCCCAAAGATATATCATCATTTTAGACAGTTGGAACTACAGTCTGACTTGCAAAAGTAGATGGAAATAGTTCTATTCTCAGCACACACAATGCAAACATTATAGGAACATCCACTCAATGGAAGTCAAAAAGCAAAACTGTACTTTGAAAGGCAATGAGTATCCATCTATTTGAATAGCTAAAGTACACAAACAAAAAAAATTTGACAATACTAATTCCTGGCAAGCATGCAGGACTTTCAAAAATTACTGGTGTAAGTACAAAATAGTAGAGACACTTTGGAAAACAGTTTGACAGTTTCTTATAAAGTTAAATATACCTTTACTATATGACCCAGCAATTCCACTCCTAGGTATGTATCTGAGGGAAATGAAAAGTTATAGTCACACAAAAACTTGTACAGAAATATTTATAAGTGATATTAATAATCACCAAAACCTGGAAATCAACCAAATGTCCTTCAACTAGTGAATGGATACAGTATGGTACATTCTCATAATGGAATGCCATTCAACAATAAAAAGGAATAAACCACTGACATCCAAGAACATGGATGAATCTTAAATGCATTATGCATGAAAGGAGCCAGGGGCAGAGAATAGATCAGGGATTTGCCAAGAGGTGGGGGCAGAAGGGAAGGGCTGACTACAAAGGAGCAATACAGGGGAATTTTGAGGGGGTAATAAAACCATTTTGCATCTTGATTATGCACATATCAAAACTAATAGAACTATTGCACATCAAATGAGTAAATTTCATTGGATATAAATTTTTAAATATGCAAAAAAATTTTTTTAAGCAATGAAGTTTTACTAGATTCAATTTTTAAAATGTTGCTGGAAGGATGCCTTGGTGTCCCACAAGCAACTATTTCAACTGAACTGTGGCACCAGCGTCCACAGGAGATCCAACTAATGATTGAGGCTTTCTCAAAGTGACTGTTACATTTAAGATAGCAGGAAGTTATTAATGCTCCAGCTGATTATTGCATAAGGAGTTGCGGAACATTTTAGTATTTAAAATGCTATTTCACTAAAAGGAGTACAATCTTTTCTTTTCCCTTTGGCTCCAACTTAAGTCTTAGGCTGCAACTGTTCCCATGTACAATGAGAGACAAGAGGAAAAAAATGAAAGATAAAGATGTATAGGATTACCATCCTTTTTTCATACGCAATTGTTTGTTTCCTTTTGAGATTCATCATTAAAAACCCTACTCTGTTTAAACAAAGACCAGGAAAATGCATGTAAATATAACTTTCAATCTATCTAACCTATTCAACAAAGAACGTCACCCATTTTCACAAGCCTAGGATTGGATCCACAAAAATTACATCATTCCTGATTTTCGAATTGAAAAGAAAAGGAAAAATATTGTCAAAATCAAGAGTAGGAATACACAACTCAAACCTCTGCATGTACATCAAATGATTCTTTAAAAAAATCCAACAAACTGGCCAGGTGCGGTGGCTCACATCTGTAATCCCAGCACTTTGGGAGGCCAAGGTGGGCAGATCACTGAAGGTCAGGAGTTCAAGCCCAGCCTGGCCAACATGGCAAAACCCCATCTCTACTAAAATACAAAAATTAGTTAGGCATGGTGGCATGTGCCTGTAATCCCACCTACTCTGGAGGCTGAGGCAAGAGAATCGCTTGAACCCGGGAGGCGGAGGTTGGCAGTGAGATGAGATCGTGCCACTGCACTTCAGCCTGGATTACAGAGCGAAACCCTGTCTCAAAACAAACAAACAAACAAAACCAACAAAACTATATTATCTTGACTACAGGCCTGATTTCCTAAGTATATGGTGTATTTCAAAATGTACTTTTTATTAGGACCATAGTTTATGTTTTAGGTTTGAAGAAAAGGAATCTCAGAAAAGCCTCATTCTAGGGAAAAGGAATTATCAACACAAGAATTTTTGTTTTGAGAGTCTTACTCTAGAGTAACATTAATACTCAAATTACATTTGACTATTGCCAAGGTATTGCCACAAATCTTTGAAAACTTGGGAAACTTAATATTAAAGCTGATGAATTTCTTTAGTTAAACTAGACTTTGTAGAGATGTGTAGTATTAAAGTCACTACTTTTAAAGAAAAGTTTTTTTTTTTTTTTTTTTTTTTTGAGACGGAGTCTCGCTCTGTCGCCCAGGCTGGGGTACAATGGCCGGATCTCAGCTCACTGCAAGCTCCACCTCCTGGGTTTACGCCATTCTCCTGCCTCAGCCTCCTGAGCAGCTGGGACTACAGGCGCCCGCCACCTCGCTCGGCTAGTTTTTTGTATTTTTTAGTAGAGATGGGGTTTCACCGTGTTAGCCAGGATGGTCTCGATCTCCTGACCTCGTGATCCACCCGCCTCGGCCTCCCAAAGTGCTGGGATTACAGGCTTGAGCCACCGCGCCCGGCAAAGAAAAGTTTTAAGCTTTGTTTGAAAATAAAAATGTATCAATTAAAATTCCCAGTCACAATTTACTAGAGCAAAACATTTCTTCAACTTCATGGTAGACATATGAAATAAATGGGGCAACATAATCCAGGTTTTGTAGAAAATTTTCTGTCTCACATTTTAAAATCATGTTGTTAGTGCTTGTCCCTGGCTCACTGCCAGTTTTCCACAATTCAGAGATAATTCATCTAATTAATGAGACAAGATGACAAGTTCTGGAAAAGGCTGTAAAGGCTAGTTTTTACTTCTAATAACAATGATGATATTACCAGCTATTAAGCATATCCTACACATATATCAGATATCACACTAGAAACTGGACACAAATGGCCTCCTTTAGTGTTCACCATAATCCTGTGATGCAGGTACCTTAAGCGAGGAATCTGAGTCTCAGATAGATGAAACAAATCACAGAACTAATCAGTACAGAAGAAGAGACTAAAGCCCAAAATGAGTAACTCCAAAGTCCATGTCTTTTCACTCTGAGAAGCCAAACAATCAGACAGACCCAGAACACCTTAAAATCAAACTTTGCTGCTAATTAACCAGCTCTAGGACAGTTAGTGAATCTAACTGCTCTGAGATTCAGTGTCTCAATGTACAAACTGTGGCTAATTCTTTTCATCTATCATGAAAAACAATTAAAGGTCAAATTATATATGGCCACGTATATTGTTTTTAGTTTACAAAAACTTTCGTTTAATTGAGCCACTGGTGTATCTAATAATCTGAATAAGTAAATCAGAAGGCAATTTCCTTTGAAAATTTTGAATGTATATACTATGTTTTAAGGGAAAATCATAGGTTTTAAATTGCTCAGTGGTGGCAAATTTTCTCATATCTCTACATTTCTCATAGTGGTTTAGCACAGTAGTGATCAATAAATAGCTATAAATGTCAGTTCAAATCAGATTCCATTTTATAAATTAAAATTAGAGCTGGTCAATTTAAAAGACAAAGGTCTTCAAGATTCAATGAAAACCCACAAAATCCAGCTACAAACACATTACAAAAGACATAAAACAGAATTATACATTAAGGTTAAAAGTAACTGAAAGGAAAAAGATGAAGCAGGTAAATATTAACTAAAAGAAAACTAGTATTCCATCCTGGCTAACACGGTGAAACCCCGTCTCTACTAAAAAATACAAAAAACTAGTCAGGCGAGGTGGTGGGCGTCTGTAGTCCCAGCTACTCGGGAGGCTGAGGCAGGAGAATGGCGTAAACCCAGGAGGCGGAGCTTGCAGTGAGCTGAGATCCGGCCACTGCACTCCAGCCTGGGCGACAGAGCGAGACTCCGTCTCAAAAAAAAAAAAAAAAAAAAAGAAAACTAGTATAGATAGCTATATTAATTAATGTAAGACAAAATAGATGTTTAAGCAAAAAAAAAAAAAAAAGCAATATAAGGGGACAAGAGGTCTGGTCACTATATAAAAAAATGTACAATTCATTAAAAATATGTAGTTCTAAATTAGATGTGTATCTAATACCATAGTCTCAAAATACATGAGGCAAAATGACAGCAAATATATTTAATATGGTTATTTGAGGATGAAGTGAGATAAAAATGTGACAGTACCAGAATAGGATATTTACTGTTTTATCTCCCCAGATGTCCCACTTTTCTTGAAATGTAGAAAATACTCTCAGAAATATATATCAGAAACAAGATATGACAATAAATGCTCTAAAATAAGGGATTGGGGAAGATTAGGAATTAGAGTTGGTTAAACTACAGCATTCTACAATGTTCTGGCAGAAGGGACTTTCTTTTAATCCAGAATTAGAATAATTCAACAAATTCCCTGAAGTCATAAAAAAGGTAGAAGAGAGAAGTCTAGTCTAGACTATAGAAAAATATTTACTATACAGGATCATGTACTCAAATACTTTCCTCATTAGCATTCTAAACACCCTTATTCTCCAAAAGTTCTTTTATTTTTTGAGACGGAATCTCTGTCACCCAGGCTAGAGTGCCACGGCACACTCTCAGCTCACTGCAACCTCTGACTCCCGGATTCAAGTGATTCTCCTGTCTCAGCCTCCCGAGTAGCTGGGACTACAGGCAAACGCCACCATGCCCGGCTAATTTTTGTGTTTTTATGTAGAGAAGGGGTTTCACCAGGTTGGTCAGGCTGGTCTCAAACTCCTGACCTCAAATAATCTGCCCACCTCAGCCTCCCAAAGTGCTGGGATTACAGGCATAAGCTACCATGCCCGGCCTCTAAAAGTTCTTTGTACCTTCCACTATGTATCCTCTACCGTGTTCCTAGAGCACTGTTAGAGACAGTTACAATATAAAGACCTGGCCTGTTAAAGGTTTTACTTTCACTAAGTCCCTAGAACTGCTTCTAAATCCTTAGATTTATCTTATTGTTTCCACATATCCATTGCCGGCATTGGCTATTCCAAGCTTCTCTTTAAGTCTTCCATCCCACTATACAACCAGCAAATGGGTGCAACTTCATGGAAACTGAGACCTTATTTTTCTCTCTTCCTCCTTTTTCCCACCAACCTAACCTTCTCTCCAGTTTCAGGCTAGACAGCTCCTTCCAAGACCAAACAATCCCTCCAACTGCACTCTTTATCACATCCTCTCCCAAAGCTCTTTCCAGGACTCTACTCTGCCCACTCCCATTGTCCCCCTCCTTCAGCCTTTTCAAACTTTCACTTTTTACAGAATTCGCCTTCAAATATGCATTGGGTCTCTCACGATTCTCTGTTCAGTCTCCTGTTCCATTTAACTAGCATTTATTTTCTAAATAAAATTTCTCAGACAAAAATACAGACTGCCTCCTTTTCTTCACCACATGTTTTCTTCTTAATGCTCTGCAATCTTTTCTAAACTCTACTAAAAATGCTCTCTCAAAAGTTACTAACCCAAAACAAAACAATAGCCTTCTCAGGCCATATTCTGCTTAACCATTTTGCAGCATTTGACATACTGATACCCCTTCCACTTTGAAACTCTTTCTTTGGTCTCCATGTCATTGGATAAATCCATGAGCACTTATTGAGGATTTTACTATGATCAAGTCCTCTCCTTATGCTTCCACTTCCACATGGCAGACAGATCATTATGGTTTCCAATGAATCCATGGAGAGAGACAAGTCTCAGCTACTCCAGTCATCCCTATCAAGGCCCCAAACATATGGGAGAGGCCATTTTAGATCCTCCAGCTGTAGCCAATCTACCAATACAGCCAGGGTAAGCCCAAGAGAGACCAGGAGAAGAATCATCAGAATGAGAAATAAATCATTGTTATTGTTTTCAGACACTAATATCAAGAATGATATTACTATGGGGAATATTATGCACAACTCTATACATATAAATTCAACAACTTTGATGAAATGGACCAATCTCTTGGAAACCAAGCTATCAAAACCTAATTCAGATTACCTAAATGGTCCTATACCTATTAAAGAAATAGAATTTATAGTTTAAAACCTTCCAAAAGAGAAATTTCCAGGCCCATATGGCATCACTGGAGAATACTACTAAGCATTTCAATAAGAAGTAACATCAATTCTATAAGACGTCTTCCAGATAATAGAAGAGGTAGGAATCCTTTCCAATTAATTCTATACGGACAGCATTATTTTGATACCAAAACCAGATAAAAACATTACAAGAAAACTACAGAACAATATTCCTTGTGAACATCTTGGATCAAAAACCTCTCAACAAAATAACCAGTAATATATAAAAAACAAATTGAACCCTGCAATATATAAAAAGATTAAATGAGATTTATTCCAGAAATACTGGTTCAACACTTGAAAATTAATCAGTGCAATCCATCCTGTTAGCAGGCTAAAGAAAAATGCCATCTCATCTCAACTGATGCAAAAAAAGATTTAAAAAAATTAACATCCATTCATAGGAGAAGTGCCCAGAAAACTACGAATAGAAGGAAACTTTCTCAGCCTAATAAAGGGTATCTATGGAGAAACAACATTTAACATTATACTTCATAGTGAGAGACTAATTACTTTCTCCCAAGATCAGGAACAAGGCAAGAATGTCCCCTCTTGCCACTCCTGTTCAAAATCATATTAGAAGTCCTAGACAGTGGAATAAAGCAAGGAAAAGAAAGAAATGGTCTTCAGATCAAAAAAAGAAACAAAACTGGGCCGCAGTAGTAGCTCAACATGTATAAAATCCCAGTACTTTGGGAGGCCAAAGTGGGAGGATTACATGAACCCAGGATTTCAAGACCAGTCTAGGCAACATAGTGAGACCCCATCTCTACAGAAAAATAAATAAATAAATAAATAAAAGCCAGGAAGGGTGGCCAGGAATGCCTGTAGTCTCAGCTATTCCTGGGGCTGAGATGGAAGGATCACTTGAGCCCACGAGGTCGAGGCAGTAGTGAGCCACGATCATACCACTCTATGCCAGCCTCTATAACAGAATGAGACCCTGTCTCAATAAATACATAAATAAATAAATACTGTCTCTATTCACAGATAACATGAACGTTTATGCAGACAAAAAGTTTAATCTATTACAAAAATTCCTAGAACTAATAAATGACATTAATAAGCTTGCAAGGGCTGGGTCTGGTGGCTCACGCCTGTAATCCCAGCACTTTGGGAGGCCAAGGTGGGCAGATCACCTAAGGTCAGGAGTTCGAGACCAGCCTGACCAACATGGAGAAACCCTATCTCTACTAAAAATACAAAATTAGTCAGGCATGGTGGTGCATGCCTGTAATCCCAGCTACTCGGGAGACTGAGGCAGGAGAATCGCTTGAACCCAGAAGGCAGATGTTGCGGTGAACCGAGATCGCACCATTGCACTCCAGCCTGGGCAAGAAGAGCGAAACTCCGTCTCAAAAAAATAAAAAATAAGGTTGCAAGACACAAAATTAACAAACAAAAATCAACTGTATTTCTATGTGTTATGAATGAACAGATGGAATTTTTAAAATTTTAATACCACTTGACTAGCTCCAAAAATATGAAATACTTACATACAAAATTAACGCGTATGACCTTTATGCTAAAAACTATGAAACATGATAAAAGAAACAAAAAGACCTAAAAATATGGAGAGACATAATGTAAACAATTAGATCTATAGATTTAATAAATCCCAACCAAAATCCCAGAAGGATTTTTTTGTAGATATTAACAAATTGATTCTAAAATATATATGAAAAAGCAAAGAAACCTCAATAGCCAAATAACAAAGCTGGAGGACTCACAATAATTGATTTCAAGACTTACTATAAAGCTATGGTAATCAAGACATGGTGTTATTGGTAAAAAGAAAAAAGAAAAAAACCGACACAAAGGCCAATGGAATAGAGAGCCCAGAAGTAAACCCTCAGAAATATCTAATTTAATTTTTGACAAGATGAAAAGGCAATTCAATGGAGAAAGGATGCTTTTTTTTTTCTCAAATAAATGGTGTTGGTACAGTTGGACATCCATAAACAAAAGATTAAAACTCGACATTAACTCACACCTTATATAAAAATTAACTCAACATGGATCATAGCCCTAAATGTAAAATGTAAAACTATAACACTTCTAGAAGAAAACACAGGAGAAAATATGATTGACCTTGCATTAGGCAAATAGCTTACAAATAAAATACCAAAAGTAAAATCCATAAAAGAAAAATGTATAAGTTGGACTTTACTAAAATGAAATACTTTGTTCTTCAAAAGACTGCTAACAAAATTAAAACACAGCCATAGACTGGGAGAAAATACTTACAAATCACATTTCTGTCAAAGCACTTGCATAAAGAATATACGAAGAACTCTCAAAACTCAACAATAAGGAAATAATGCAATTTAAAAATGGAGAAAAGATCTAGAAACTTTACCAAAGAAGATATACGTACAACAAATAAGCACTTGAAAAGGTACCCACTATCTTTCATTAGGAAAATACAAATTAAAGCCAGAATGACATACTACTACACATCTTAAAAAATGGCAAATTTCAAAAAACTGTCAATACCAAATACCACAATGCTGAGGAAGTAGAACTCCAGTACATTGTTGATGGGAATGCTTGAAAAATAATTTGACAGTTTCTATTTTTCTTCTCTCTCCCTCTTTTTTTTAAGAGACAGGTTCTCAATTTGTCACCTAGGCTGGAGTGCAGTAGCATGGCCATAGCTCACTGTAACCTCAAACACCTGAGCTCAAGAGACCCTCCTGCCTCAGCCTCCAAAGAAGCTAGGGTTACAAGCACACACCATCATGCTTGGCTAATTTTTAAATTTTGTGCAGAGACAGGGTGTTGCTATGTTGGCCAGGCTGGTCTCAAACTCCTGGCCTCAAGTGATCCTCCCTCCTCAGCCTCTCAAAGTGCTAGGATTACAGGTGTGACCACCACACCGGCCAGCAGTTTCCTTTCCTTTCTTTTCTTTTCTTTTCTTTTTTTTTTTTTTTTTTTTTTTTTTTTTTTTGAGATGGAGTCTTGCTCTGTCACCCAGGCTGGAGTGCAGTGGTGCGATCTCAGCTCACTGCAAGCTCCACTTCCCAGGTTCACGCCATTCTCCTGCCTCAGCCTCCTGAGTAGCTGGGACTACAGGCGCCCACCACCAAGCCCGGCTAATTTTTATAAAATTAAATATATACCTACCATATGATCCAATAACTCTGCTCCCAGGTATGAGTTCACACATACATGTAACTGAATGTTTATAGCAGCTTTATTCATAATCACCAAATATTGGAAATAACCCAAATGTCCTTCAACTGGTGAATGGCTAAACCAACTGTGGTCCTTTTTATATTATATATGAGAATATTTCTACACGTCAGAATCTATGTCGGATCTATTAAGTTGATCTAGTCTGGCTAGGTGCAGTGGGTCACACCTGTAATCCCGGCACTTGGGTGGCCGAGGCAGGAGGATCCCTTGAGCCCAGGAGTTCAATACCAGCCTGGGCAACATAGTGAAACCCCATCTTTACAATATAAAAAAACATAAAAAATTACTCGAGCATGGTGGCTCAGACCTGTGGTTCCAGCTATTCAGGAGGTTAAAGTGAGAGGATGGCTT
Source organism: Macaca thibetana thibetana (assembly GCF_024542745.1). NCBI lineage: Eukaryota > Metazoa > Chordata > Mammalia > Primates > Cercopithecidae > Macaca > Macaca thibetana. The sequence goes on along the minus strand of NC_065592.1, from coordinate 19,062,340 downwards.
AAGCCTGGGAGGTCAAGGCTGCAGTGAGCTGTGATCACTGTACTCCAGCCTGGGCAACAGAGTGAGACCCTGTCTCAAAAAAAAAAAAAAAAAAAGAGTGGCCAGACACGGTGGCTCACGCCTGTAATCCCAGCACTTTGGGAGGCTGAGGTGGGTGGATCACAAGTTCAGGAGTTCAAGACCAGCCTGGTCAACACAGTAAAACCCTAAATATACAAAAAATTAGCCAGGTGTGGTGGTGGGTGCCTATAATCCCTGCTACTGTGGAGGCTGAGGCAGGAGAATCGCTTGAACCTCAGAGGCAGAAGTTGCAACGAGCTGAGGTCGCGCCACTGCACTTCGGCCTGGGTGACAGAGAGACTCCATCTCAAAAAAAACCAAAAAAACAAAACAAAAAAAAACCTATTCTTATATCAGCACACAGAAAAGTTTTAATAACTGCAGCTTTATAATGTGTTTCACTAATGTATTATCCTTCTTTACATTTTTTTAGTTGTTCATAGTTACCAATGTTTCCACCCAAACTTTATTGCCACATTCCCTCCAAAAATATTCCTATTGTAATTTCCCCAGTAATTCCACTTATCCTAAAAATTAATGTATCAAGAACTGGCAGCTTTACAATATTCAATTTTCAGCCAGGCACACTGGCTCTGGCTTGCATTCCCAGCACTTTGGGAGGCCAAAGGAAGGCAGATCATTTGAGTCCACAAGTTCAGCCTGGGCAACATGGCAAAATCGGTTCCATCTCTACAAAAAATAATTTCAATTTTCCCATCTATGAGCACTGACATGTGTCTCCACTTATTCAGTCTACTTTTATATCAGTGAAATTTTACAACTTAAAAAATATATATATGAGTTTCATACATATCTTGTTATGATGATTTCTAAACTTTTTATCATTAGTGGTGGTGGTGGCAGTAGTGGTTAAAACTTCTATCTTCTAATCAATATTAGTAATAATCATTCAATTAGATTTTTTGAGATATCCACACAGGCATTTTTATGAACTCCTTATTGTTTCTAATGGTATCCCCCCTTGATTTTCTTGAGTAAGATTTCTATTTTTAAGTTACATGATATGAGATCTTCCATTAAAGGTCATATCTTACCTGGCTAACAATAGATATAATTCTCCGCTTCCTCCACAACAGCTTGTGATAAAATACAGGAAACTATTTCACACAACTGCTTATCTTAATCCCTAGGTAGGCCTTATTACTATTAATTATAACAAAAATAATTATCATTTACTATGACCTGCAATGTCCCAGACTTTGTTGCACATTTTACTTGCACGAACACTTAGCTTTACAACAACCTTGCAAGTGTAGAGACTGCAAGTCCCAGTTTATTAATAGGAAAACTAAAACTTAGAGAACCTAAGTGCTTGCCCAAGACCAGAGTTAGTGGGTAATGGGTTGAGACAACATTCACATCCAGGTTTACCTTACATCAATACCCTTCCTCATTTCACTTCACCTCACGACTTCTTCCTTTACAAGAAGGGGAGGAGATAAGGAGCAAAAAGAAGAAGAAATTCTACCTAGTACTATTAAATGTAGTTGTGTTTTCTTTTCTTTTCATGTGTGTGAGTGTGTGAGTGTGTGTGTGTGACCGGATCTCCCTCGGTCACCCAGGCTGGAGTGCAGTGGCGCGATCACAGCTCACTGCAGCCTCAACCTCCCTGCCTCAGGTTATCCTCCCACCTAAGCTTCCCAAGTAGCTGGGACTACAGGCGTGCACCACCATGCTGGCTTAATTAAAAAAAAAAAAAATTTTTTTTTTTATACAGATGGGGTGTCATCATGTTGCCCAGGCTGGTTTTGAACTCCTATGCTCAAGCAATCTGCCCACCTCAGCCCCCAAAGTGCTGGTTCACAGGTCAGAGCCACTGCGTCTGGCATTTTTTTCCAATCTGTTTTTCTGTAAGCAAGTGACATCAAATCAAATGATTACCAAATGGTGTGGGGTAGGAGGGAAGCAGTTGCTCAAGCTACAAAATAAATTCTCAGTTGGCAACACCTTGCATTTGTTTTCAGCTGGTACACCTTAACATACTGTTCAAAGCCAAAGACACAATCATGAGTTAGTATTTGTCATCTGTTTATTTTATTTAAATGCACTCTCATAACTAAAACAATACTGATAATTAGTATTTCAAGTATCTCTCCAAAAGAAACGTGCTAATTTGGGATCAAGAGTTCTGGATAGGGACTATACTAAGCTACCAAACTGCTACTTGAACCTAGGCAAAACACTTATCTTTTTGTGCCACCGCTTTTCCATTAGTATACATTTTTCAAAGTTTTGAGAAAACTAATTTTGCCACTTAATAAGAGTTAATCGTTTATGTTTTGAGAGTATATTTTATTTTTTGTACCCATTAACCATCCCCACTTCCCCTCCACGCAACCCCCGACTACTCTTCCCAGACCCTAGTAAATATCTTTCTATTTTCTATCTCCATGAGTTCAATTTTTTTAATTTTTAGGTCCCACAAATAAGTGAGAACATGCAATATTTGACTTTCTGTGCCTTATTTCCCTTAATGTAATGACCTCTAGTTGTTGTTGTTGCAAAACCATGTTGTTGCAAATGACAGGATCTTATTCTGTTTTATGGATGAATAGTAGTGTATATGCACCACATTTTCTTTATCTATTTGTCTGTTGATAGATACTTAGGTTGCTTCCAAATCTTGGCTATTATGAACGGTGCTGCAACAAACATGGGAATGCAAATATTCTTCGATATACTGATTTCCTTTCTTTTGAGTATATATCCAGCAGTGAGATTGATGGATTGTATTGTAGCTCTAATTTTAGTTTACTGAGGAACCTCTAAACTGTTCTCCATAGTGGTTGTACTAATTTACCCTCCCACCAACACTATACAAGATTTCCCTTTCTCCACATCCTCACCAGCATTTATTATTGTCTGACTTTTGTGGGGGATTTTTTTGTTTGTTTTCCTGAGACAGAGTCTCACTCTGTCACGCAGGGTGAAGGGCAGTGGCATGATCTCGGCTCACTGCAACCTCTGCCTCCCGGGTTCAAGGAATTCTCATGCCTCAGCATCCTGAATAGTTGGAATTACAGGTGTGCACCACCATACCTGGCTAATTTTTTTGCATTTCAGTAGAGATGGGGTTTTGCCATGTTGGCCATGCTGGTCTTGAACTCCTGCCTGAAGTGATCCACCTGCCTTGGCCTCCCAAAGTGCTGGGACTACAGGTGTGAGCCACTGAACTTAGCCTGATTTTGTATTTTTAAATAGCCTGTCTTCATGTTCATTAGTTCTTCTGCTTAATCAATTCTACTATTAAGAGACTTTGGTCGAACAGACACACAAAAAAATGCTCATCATCACTGGCTATCAGGGAAATGAAAATCGAAACCACAATGAGATACCATCTCACATCAGTTAGAATGGCGATCATTAAAAAGTCAGGAAACAACAGGTGCTGGAGAGGATGTGGAGAAACAAGAACACTTTTATACTGTTGGTGGGAATGTAAACTAGTTCAACCATTGTGGAAGACAGTGTGGCAATTCCTCAAGGATCTAGAACTAGAAATACCATTTGACCCAGTCATCCCATTACTGGGTATATACCCAAAGGATTATAAATCATGCTGCTATAAAGACACATGTACACGCATGTTTATTGCAGCACTATTCACAATAGCAAAGACTTGAAACCAACCCAAATGTCCATCAATGATAGACTGGATTAAGAAAATGTGGCACATATACACCATGGAATACTATGCAGCCATAAAAAGGGATGAGTTCATGTCCTTTGTAGGGACATGGATGAAGCTGGAAACCATCGTTCTAAGCAAACTATCACAAGGACAGAAAACCAAACACCACATGTACTCACTCACAAGTGGGAATTAAACAATGAGAACACTTGGACACAAGATGGGAAACATCACACACTGGAGCATGTCGTGGGGTCGGGGGAGGGGAGAGGGATAGCATTAGGAGCTATACCTAATGTAAATGACAAGTTAATGGGTGCAGCACAGCAACATGGCACACATATACATATGTAACAAACCTGCACATTGTGCACATGTACCCTAGAACTTAAAGCATAATTTAAAAAAAAGAGAGAGAGAGACTCTGGCCAGGCGCAGTGGCTCACGTCTATAATCCCAGCACTTTGGGAGGCTGAGGCAGGCAGATCACCTGAGGCCAGGAGTTTAACACCAGCCTGGCCAACATGGTGAAACCCCATCTCTACTAAAAATACAAAATTAGCTGAGTGTGGTGGCAAGCGCTCATAATCTCAGCTACTCGGGAGGCTGAGGCAGGAGAATCACCTGAACCCGGGAGGCGGAGGTTGCACTGAGCCAAGATTATGCCACTACACTCCAGCCTGGGTGACAAAGTGAGACTCCGTCTCAAAAAAAAAAGAGACTCTGATGCATTCTTCAGCATGTCAGTTGCATTTCCAACTCCAGAATTTCTGTTGATTATTTTTACTTATTTCAATTTCTGTTAAACTTCTCTAATAGAATTCTGACTTCGTTCTCTGTTTTATCTTGAATTTATTTGAGTTTCCTCAAAACAGCTCTTTTGAATTCTCTGTTTGAAAGGTCATATATTTCTGTTTCTCCAAGATTGGTCCCTGGTGCCTTATTCAGTTCATTTGATGAGGTCATGTTTTCCTGGATGGTGTTGATACATGTAGATATTCAGCGGTGTCTAGGCATTGAATAGTTAGTTATTTATTGTAGTCTTCACAGCCTGGGCTTGTGTGTGCCTCTCCTTCTTCGGAAGGCTTTCCAGGTATTGGAAGGGACTTGGGCCCCAAATGCAGCAACACTGGTTTTTGCAGACTTATACAGGTACCGCCTTGGTGATCCTGGATAAGATCTGGAAGAATTCTGTGGACTACCAGGCAGAAACTCTTATTCTTTACCCTTGCCATCTCCCAAATAAATGAAGTCTCTCCCTGTGCTGAGCCACCTGAAACTGGGGGTGTGGTAACGCATGCACCCCTGTGGCCACCACCACTGGGACTGCACTGGGTCAGACCTGAAGCCACCACAGCACTGAATCTCTCCCAAGGCCCTTCCCTTCAGGGCGGCAAGCTCCCCTAGACCCTGGATGTATCCAGAGATGCTGTCTGGGAGCCACGGATAGAAGTAAAAAATCTTAGTAGTTTACCTGATGTTTTTCTACTCTACTGTGGCTAAGCTGGCACTCACACCACAATGCAAAGTCCTTCTCCCTCTTCCCCCCTCTTTCCTGAGGCCAACAGCACTGGTTCTGCCAGGCCACTGCCGATGTTCATTTAAAGCCCAAGGGCTCTTCCATCAGCTTGTGGTGAATGCTGCCAGGCCTGGGACTCTATTTTCAGGGCAGCAGGTTCCCCTGTGGCCAAGGGCAGGTCCAGAAATGCTGCCTAAGAGTCTAGGCCTAGGCTCCTTAGAGTTAGGGACTCCAAAAGCCCAATTACTGCTCTATCCTACCATAGATGAGCTGGTACCTAAGGTGCCAAAATGCCCTTTACTTTTCCCCCTGCTTTTCTCAAACAGAAGGAGTCTTTCACCATAGCCACCACAGCTGGGAATGTGCTGGATCACCTCTGAAGCCAGCACATCTCAGAGCCCACGGCCCCACAGTATCCTCCCTGGCTACTGCTGCTGGTTATTCAGGGCCCAAGGGCTCTTTAGTCAGTAGGTGATGAATGCTGCCAGGACTGGGTCCTTCCCTTGAAGGAGCCAGATTCCCTTTTGGCATAGGGTGTGTCTAGAAATGTTGTCCGGGAGCTAGGTCCTGGAATGGGGGCCTCACAGCTCTGCTTGATGCCCTATACTACTGTGGCTGAGCTGGTATTCAAGATGCGAGACAAAGTCCTCTTTACTCTTTGCCTCCTCTCCTTAAACAAAAAGAAGGAGTCACTTTTGTTGCTGCGAGATGCATTGCCTTGGGGTTGGGGGAGGGATGGCACAAGACAAGAATGCATTTGACTCTATCAGGCCACTATCAAATTTAGAATGTGTAATACTAAAATAATTAACCAAGTACTGCCTAAAAGGCTTGAAAGAGTATTCTATCTTAGTTACCATATACCTGTTAATATAGAGTAGCTATTATCTTGGTAATTATTCTTGAATTTATATGGACTTTTTGATTTACAGCATTATCACAATATCCTGAGTCCAAGGGGAGGTAGAGACAGCAAGAGCAAACACAGAAACTGAATTTGAATAACTTGAAATCTGGCTCCAGGCCACAGTAGAAGAAAATCCGTTTATGAAGTAAAGGGACTTGGGTGCAAACCTGAATCCATTGTTTACAGCTCTGCAATCTCAAATGTCATGTCCTCTTTGTAAAGACTTTTCTTAAAATTAGAGTAATGAACCTTACAGGGATGTTTTCAGAATTAGAAGATACAAGCAAAACCAAAACAACAAGCAACAACAACAAAAAACACCTATGACAGTGGCCTTTCCCTACCCTACATTTTTTTTTTTTTTTTTTTTTTTTTTTTTTTTGAGACGGAGTCTCACGCTGTTGCCCAGGCTGGAGTACAGTGGCGCGATCTCGGCTCACTGCAAGCTCCGCCTCCCGGGTTCCCGCCATTCTCCTGCCTCAGCCTCCTGAGTAGCTGGGACTACAGGCACCCGCCACCGCGCCCGGCTAATTTTTTGTATTTTTAGTAGAGACGGGGTTTCACTGTGGTCTCGATCTCCTGACCTTGTGATCCGCCCGCCTCGGACTCCCAAAGTGCTGGGATTACAGGCTTGAGCCACCGCGCCCGGCCTACCCTACATTTTTATTATAAGCAATCTGTTTGGCAAAGTAGCATCCTTAGATGTTACTACAGACTGCAAAAATTAAAAACTAAAAGGGATCATCAGAGGTCTATTAATGAATTCAAAATACCCAAATTCATTAATGCCTGATGAAGGCTTAATCTTATAGGCAATATAACAGAAAGCATAAGAAGAAAATAACTTCAATTTCAAGTACTGCCAATTGCTTCAGAGGTTGGGACCAGATTTGCCTTACTGTCTCTGTTTACAGAGAGGCCAGCTGAGCAACTTAAAGGCTAGAACTATTTGCTCATTGTAATGCCTGGAAAATTTATTCAGAGAAAAGTAGTAGAAAGAGAACAAAAGGAAAGGTCAGTTTAAAAATGCTGTCCTAAGGTGTGCAGTGGTAGGAACTGTTTACCAATATTCAAAAAAGGGAAGGGAAGATTGGTTCTACATTTTGTAGTTTCACATTCATCCCCAACCAATCCTTACACACACACATACGCACACACATATATTTGAAACAGGGCCTTGCTCTGCCACCCAGGCTGCAGTGCAGGGGCATGATTATGGTCTACTGTAGATCACCCAGGCTTAGGCCATCCTCCTAACTCAGTGTCCCAAGTAGCTGGGACTACAGGAGCAAGCCACCATGCCCAGCTAATGCTTTTATTTTTTGCAGAGACAGGATCTTGCTGTGTTAACCAGACTAGTCTCAAATTCCTGGGCCCAAGTGATCCTCCCACCTCAGCTTCCAGAGTGCTGGGATTATAGGCCTGAGCCACCTCACCCAGCCCTTACACATATTATTAAATGAATATTTTGTAGATAACTAGGAATAAATATATATTTGCTTACAAAGTTATGCCATACTATCTTGGGAAAATACATGGGGCATATGGGGAAGAGTGAGTAGAGGAAATGTACTTGTTAGGGTTGCAGCAAAGACTAATATGGAGGAACAGGAGAATATACATATTAGAAAGGTATATTAGAGCCCTGAACTCCAGTCTAAAGGGTCTGCATTTCATCCTACATGGAATGATTCCCCAACGAAGGTTCCAGTACCACCAGCCTCAAAATCACCTGGAGAGCACAGTAACACACTGATTCCTGGGTCCCATCCTAGGCCAACTGAATAGAAATCTCTGGTGGGGGTACTAAGGAATATGCATTTTTACACAGTTCAAAATTCATTCTGATTTACCCAAAAAGTTGGCCATAAGCCAAAGGGAACGAAATGGTTTGGCTCTGTGTCCCCACCCAAATCTCATCTCGAATTGTAATCCTCATAATCTCCATGTGTTGAGGGAGGGACCCGATGGGAGGTGATTGGATCATAGGGGCAGTTTCCCTCATGCCGTTCTAGTGACAGTGAGTGAGTTCTAACAAGATCTGATGGTTTTATAAGGCAGTTTTCCCTGCTCTTGCTAGCTCTCTTTCCTGCCACCATGTGAAGAAGGTCTTTGCTTCCCCTTCAGCTTCTGCCATGATTGTAAGTTTCCTGAGGCCTCCCCAGGTATGTGGAACTGTAAGTCAATTAAACCTCATTTATTTATAAATTACCCAGTCTCAAGCAGTTCTTTATAGCAGTGTGAAAACTGGCAGTGTGAAGCCTGGGCAACATGGTAAAACCCTGTCTCTACTTAAAATACAAAAAATTAGCCAGGTGTGGTGGCACACACCTGTAGTCCCAGCCACTCAGGAGGCTGAGGTGTAAGCCTGGGAAGTTGAGGCTGCAGTGAGCCATGATCATACCACTGCACTCCAGCATGGGCAACAGGAGTGAGACCCTGCTTCAAAAAACAAAAACAAAAACAAAAACAAAAAACTTACAAGGAAAAAAAATTAAAAATAAAATAAAATCCAGGTACAAATACAAATAAAAATGTACAAGGAACCTATAAGATAGTTACAACCTTTACCATAGAGAGGATAAAATAAGAAAATAGAGGCACAGAGAAATTAATTTCGCCAAGGTCAGATGGTCATGACCATCTTTAAGAGCAGTGTGAAGAAAGGACTAGAGAAGGGAGACTAGTGCAACAGGTTTACTGATGAACTACTGTAGCAATTTGACAGGAGAACCTGAATTTGGGCAGTCACTAGTAAAGGCTGCTTCTTCAAACATACAGAGGGAACGGTAAGTAGGGTCTATCTGTATATTATACACTGAAATTAAGTCTGCTTCTTTTTGAATAAACACTCCAAGTTCAAAAATATACCTGTCTGCAGTTGTCTACAGTGTTAGAAGTTTAATAGATTTGCAGTTAAGAAGCAAGTAAAATAGCTGAGCCTTGAGTCATTCCAAAGGACATTTTTAAATAACTACTTTTTCCTTTCAGAAGTAGAAGGAGGTTATCTTACTTTGTGTTCCCTATCTAATCCTCTTAATCCTCAAAACTTGTTGACAAATTCTTCCCACTCTCCTACCACACTTCACTATTATCAAATACTTATACAGTATAAACACTGTTCCACACTGCAAGCTGTGAAGTTCTTTGCTTTATCATCATGACTAAGCATTTGAGTAACACTTCATATTCAAAAGGAAGGGCACAGTAGAGAAGAAATCCCTCTTCTAACTCTGCTAATCATTCCTGCTCTTGCACACACCATTAGTGGAACTCAACCACCTCCCTGCCAAAACATATATGCCATGTATACACTAAGAGCCTCAAAAGAAAACTGATGTTGACAACTCACAATACTAAAACAGATTGGGAGGCTTCATTTTTTAAATGCAATTTTGGAAGCATCAAGATGTTGAAGACTTTGTTCAAGGCTGCAAGCAATGCAGACACAGAATTGCATTCCATGTTCCTGACATACTCCTAACCTGCTAATCACAATGTTTACATCAACATCATACTATTGCACGCTCCTTCAGAGAAAAATACAAAACACAGTTCTCAAACTTCCTCTAATAATTTCCAAGGCACTATTAGATGTTAACAATCTCAGATATTCCCAAGGACCAATGGTCAATAAAATATCAAAAAAGAAATAATTGGGCTTCCTCCTCCCCTCCTGAAGTAATAGTCTTGGAGAAGCAGGCAATGTTAGATAAAATATCTAAGGGAAACAGACTATGGCTAAGTGATATCTATATCCATACTAGCAGAATTTGCCAATTCTTTCTACTTCACTTCTGATTTCATATATCCCATTCACTACTTTCTGTACCATTAAAAGCTATCACCATAGTCTTGGTGGAACTGTAAAATGGTACAGCCACTATGAAAAACAGTATGGCAGTTTCCCAAAATATTAAAACTAGAATTACCATATATGATCCAACAATCTCATTAATGGGTTTATATCCAAAAGAACTAAGCAATGCCTCAAAGAGACACTTGCACAACCACGTTCATAGCAGCACTATTCACAATACTCAAGAGATGGAAGCAAATCACATGTCTATTGATGGATAAAAAAATAAAATGTGGCATCTGTATACAATGGAATATTATTCAGCCCTAAAAATGAAGGAAATCCTGTCACATGCTACAGCATGGAGAAACCTTGAGGTCATTGTGTTAAGTGAAATAAACTAGTCACAAAACAAGAAATACTCTATGATTCCACTTATGAAGAATCTAAAGTAGTCAAATTCACAGAAACAGAATAGAATGATAGTTGCCAAAGCCTTGGGGGAAGGGGAAAAGGGAGTTGAGGGAATTCTTTTTTTTTTTTTTTTTTTTGGAGACGGAGTCTCGCTCTGTCGCCTGGGCTGGAGTGCAGTGGCCGGATCTCAGCTCACTGCAAGCTCCTCCTCCCGGGTTTATGCCATTCTCCTGCCTCAGCCTCCCAAGTAGCTATAGGCGCCCGCCACCTCGCCCGGCTAGATTTTTTTTTTTTTTTTTTTAGTAGACACGGGGTTTCACCGTGTTAGCCAGGATGGTCTCGATCTCCTGACCCTGTGATCCGCCCATCTCGGCCTCCCAAAGTGCTGGGATTACAGGCTTGAGCCACCGCGCCCGGCAGGAATTCTTATTTAATGGATACAGAGTTTCAAATTTGCAAGATGAAAAAGTTCTGGAAATCTGTTTTGCAACAATGTGAATATACTTAACAAACTGTTACACTTAAAAATGGTTACAGTGGGCCAGGAGCAGTGGCTCATGCCTGTAATCCCAGCACTTTGGGAGGCCGAGGCAGGCGGATCACGAGGTCACAAGATCGAGACCATCCTGTGAATAGTGAAACCCCGTCTCTACTAAAAATACAAAAAAATTATCCGGGCACGGTGGCGGGCACCTGTAGTCCCAGCTAATCGAGAGGCTGAGGCGGGAGAATGGCGTGAACCCGGGAGGCGGAGCTTGCAGTGAGCCAAGATCGTGCCACTGCACTCCAGCCTGGGCGACAGAGCAAGACTCTGTCTCCAAAAAAAAAAAAAAAGTTTACAATGGTCAGCTTTATATGTTTTTTAAGCCACAATTTGAAAAGCAGGGAGGGAGCTATCACCATACAGTATGCTGGTAGGCATTCCTTACTTCCCTAACTAGAAGCTAGTGAATCTTAAAGTGCTGGAAGTTAGGGATCTGATTATCTGCTCTGCTACTACCTCCTTTTTACAGATAACTAAAGCTAGGCGTAGTACACCAGTCTTTAAAGTCAGGTGGACTAGAATCCAAACACTGGCTCTAACACTTTGCTGTGAGCCTCAGCTCCCTCCCCTGTACAAATGTGGGTATTAAATGAAACAATGTAGCATAGTACTTGGCACACAGTTTTCCTTCCCTTTCAACTCTCTGAGATGGTTCATTTTGTAGCCAAAGCCCTGTCTTGGTTGGCAATGGTAAACAGAGTAACTATTTGAACGAAAAGGAAACAGGTGAATTTTTAATAAAATAGTGTGTGTGTGTATATATATATATATAGAGAGAGAGAGAGATCAATTCCTGAGAAATGCTGAAATTAAGCCAACTATCCACTGAAGTGATTCTGCTGTATGTTTTAATGCTTTCCCTCCAAAAAAACTATCTAGTTTTAAGGAGAGAATGGTTACATATTAAACTTATATAATCATCTAAAAGAGGCTACTCCTGGAACAGCCAAATCTCTCATACATTCCTAGTTGAAATATAAACTTGCATAACCTCTTCAGAGAAGAATGTGCATATTCTAGAACCTAGCAGTCCCTTGCAACTCCAAGTGTGGTCCATGGATCTGCATCACCTGGGAACTTGTGAGAACTATAGATTCTCAGGCCCACCTGAGAACAACTGAACCGGAACCTGCAGTATCATAAGGTACTCAAGTGATTCCTATGCACATTAATTGAGAAGGACTGCTCTAGAGAAACTCTCCTACATGTGAAGAAGAAAACAAGTGCAATGTTGTTCATTGCAGCATTACTTGAAAAAGCAAAAAATGTATAATCAGCTCAAATGATTATCAATAAAAAAATGAGATATTGTAGACTATTCATACAGTAGGAAACTATACAGCAGACTTGATACAGTAGAAGTACATGGAACAATATAGATAAATCTCAAAAAAATGGTAAGTTTAAAAAAAGCATGGTAAGAGTTCATTATGCAAAATTTGAAACATGAACACGACACTGTGTGTGTGTGTGTGTTTGTGTGTGTGAACATTTTTAAATGCATGGCACCAAATTCAGGATAGTGGTTACATCTGAGTAGGGAAGGAAGAAAAAGAGATTTAAAAAAAAGAACACCTAGAGGCTATGATCATATTTAATATTTTATCTCAAAAATGAAAACAATCCAAAGCAAATACAGGAGAAAATTCAGATATTACAAAGTTGACAGGTATACAGAGGATGTTCACTATAATACTTTTTATACTTTTCAGAAAACTTAATATATTTCATAATTTTTAAAATGAAGAATAAGTTTCTCCCCATTTGTTAGCACTTCTCATAAACAAATATCACCATACTCAAACTTGTACTATACAAATAATCATCTGTTTGTCCTATCTAGGTTTGAAAAGAACAAGTTATGCATCTGACTTATCTCTGAATGCATCATCTCCCCTCCACAACACACACACACACACACACACACACACGCACACACACATACGACTTCTCTTTGGGTTTCAGTTATCAAGTTAGGAGATGTGAAGGTCAGATTCAAGTGAAGATATGGTTACCTGAGCCAATCAACATGGAAAAACAGAATCTCTGCCTGGGGTAGCCAAGATTATGGCCCCTAAATAGGACAAAACGTAAAGTCTGCAAAATGAAGGAAGGAAAAGAAACAGTACAGTGCTAACAGCAGGGCTGAATCAGGTGCACCAAAATCAACTGAAAAAGAAAAAGACATACATCCAAGGGCATGAATATGTTCATTCATTCAGCAAATACATATTGCCTCATATATACCGGCTAAACATTATTTCAGATGCTAGGGATGCGGCAGTAAACAAAACAGGCCAAAATTAATGCCCTCATGGACCTTACATCTTAGAAAGTGGACACACAATTAGTTACTTAAATAAGTTAAATATTTAGTATGTTAGAAGGTAGTTAAATCCTAAGGAGGAAAAACAGCAGGAAAGGGAGACAAGGGAGGATGGTAGTGGGGAGTAACTACATGTGTGTTGTGGGAGTGCAGTTTTAGATAGGATGGACATAGGAAGCATATAGTAAGTATATGCAGGAGCTTTTCATTTTGCATGTTCTTTACACATGCTTCTGGGCAAGGTATAGAGGTTTAAAACGTTCAAAGCAATGTTCTGTTGATGACTGAATTAATATGAATAGAAGATAGAGAGGAAAATATGAAGAGCACAAAACCAGAGAACTGTAATTCTTCTCTGAGGTTTCTAGAGAAAAGATTCCTGGCAAAGCACATGAATCACTGGTTCAATTATCAACAAACTACTGTTATGCCAGAAATACAGACTACAATTTCTAGGTGCTAAAGATACAATAATGAGAAAGACAGAACATGGTCATTGTTCTCATACAGCTTAATGTCTTATAGCAGAGAGAAAAACAAAGAAGCAATATCGTGTGATAAGTACTGAAACAGAAATATGAATAGAGCATTATGGTATGTGTGTTTGCACATGGAGAACCACCTAATCCAGACTTCGTAGAGGAAGCTTGGACATGAAGAATGAGGAGTTATAGCTAAGCTAAGGGTGGAGGAGAGGAGTATCCCCAAGGTAAGGAGCAGCATGTGTAACAACATAGAGGCAAAAGAGAGCACAGTACTACAGAGAACTGGAAAAAGTGCATTTTGGCTGGGACACAGAATGGGGTCAGAAGTGGTGACAGGTGGTCAGGCGTGGTGGCTCAAGCCTGTAATCCCAGCACTTTGGGAGGCCGAGACGGGCGGATCACGAGGTCAGGAGATCGAGACCATCCTGGCTAACACGTGAAACCCCATCTCTACTAAAAGATACAAAAAACTAGCCAGGCGAGGTGGTGGGCGCCTGTAGTCCCAGCTACACGGGAGGCTGAGGCAGGAGAATGGCGTAAACCTGGGAGACGGAGCTTGCAGTGAGCTGAGATCCGGCCACTGCACTCCAGCCTGGGCAACAGAGCGAGACTCCGTCTCAAAAAAAAAAAAAAAAAAAAAAAAAAAAAAGGAAGTGGTGACAGGTGAAGGCCTTTCCTAAGAGCAACTGGATAGCCATGGAAGAATTTTACACAAGAGAGGAGGAATAATCAGATCTACATCTTAGAAACATAATTCTGGCTACAGTGTGAAAATGGACCAGGGAAAGAATGAATGCAAAGAGACTTTTTAGCAGCCTGCTAAAAAAAATCCAATTGAAAGATGAAGATAGCCAGAAAAATAAATGCCAAGAGCATGTGCATGTTGTTATGACCACAGGATATTTATCATTACCTGTGCACCAGATGGTATGCTAATATCCTAAAAACCTAGTTTTTCCCCTATTGTAGTAAAAATGAATCATGTGTGCCAATGAATTATCATTGTCTCTTACCCACAAGGTAGGAGAATTGCATAAAAATCAAAGACCCTAATAAACTAGGCCCATAAAAATGTTGCCCGAGTTGTGCTTTATAACCACCTGAAGTCATTATGCTCTTCTCTAAAAGAGCACCTTTACTTGCACATTATGTCAATACCTGATAACAATTTTCATCCTCTCCCTTCCCATAACAATTTTTCTACCCGTTTTAACAGCTTCTGAGACTCTAAGATTCATGACTGGCTGTGTAAGAGGCAAGTACTTGCTTTTCAGCTGAATAAACAAAGACAGACAATGAGGGTAATGTGGCAAATGGGTCTGCCCACTCAGATATTTTCCAAAGTAGGAGTTCATGCTGGGCTCCCTCAGTTGGAAAGCCCAGGGGAATAAACATACCCGATATATAACTAAACTAATATCGAAGTCATACTTCATCAAGTACTATTACTTCTGCTGTTGAGGGAACGGCACACAAAACTTTGGGGAAATTATGAGGTCCAAGGACATAAAAATTAAAGAATGGGAATAAAGAAGGTAGGTACACTGGGGTATTTTGTTGACAAAATCAAACCTGACATATTAAGGCAACTTTACTCACCCAGAGACCAAGAAAGCAATGAACTTTCATCAATGCCCTGGAGTCAGTGTATGTGTGCGTATATATTAAAGGATATGTGGCTATAGTCAAAGATGGCAACATTCAAAATGAAAACTATTTGTATTTTAGGGTATACTCTAAAAGACTTACGTTTTGTATCAACGATACATCAGATGTAGAATGTTTGGCAATGCTTGGGGCAGCTTCTCTATCCTTTTTATTTATTTCATTAAAAATGAGCAGTACATTCCTAACCAGGTCTGCTCAGACACCCAGGGTGCTATTGAATGGTAGTACAGACTCTTCAGTGACCAAGCAACCAATATCCTGGAATTTGAAAAGAACTTTTTATAATGAAAAGTTCCACTATCAATAGACCATTTGCCTGAGTTGTTTTCATAGTTGCAACTGACCCTCTGCTGGAGACCAAAATTTCCTCTGTATTATCCCTAAAGTCACTCTACTAGCTAAGAATTAGGATAGGACAGAGGAGAAGGGAAGTACTTTAAATTCTAATGTAATAAAAGAAGAAATTAGGTGATCAAAATAAAAATGCCCTTGTTATAAACATAATTTTGGCCATAGACATTTAAAAAGAAATATTTTATTGAACTCAATAAATATTTATGGAATGAGCATGGTTCCAATGACAAATTTTAGCACAAGTTGTTTGTAGCTAATATGACCATTGATAAGAATTTGAGTCATAGTTTCTTCACATGTAGAAACTGGGTAATAATCTGTATCCTACCCTACCCAAACAATTCCAGGAGTACTTACGTTGCAAGTTTTCATCCTCAGTTGGGCTACTAGGTATTTAACAATGCCAGAAATAATAACAACAAAAAAGCCACCATTTTTCATTACTTCTCTCAAAAAATGATCAATCAATCAAGTCTCTAGATTTAGCTTTAGCAACATAAATGGATAGGGGTGTGGATGAGGCAGGACTGGCCATGGAGTGATAGTTGGTTGTGCAGGTGGGTGAGAGATATGAGAAAGGTCAAAACCCTACTCTGTTAATTTTGGTATATATTCAAAATTTTCCATAATACAAAAGTTTTTAAGTATCTTTATGTTACTCTTACAGGCACATTTTCCTAGATATTTTTGGGGCATCTTTGCCACAGGTCACTGATGCCCTGAACAAGAAGTCAGATTTCAAATATGCACACGAGGCAAAAGCTCTTCACCAAGATTAACTTCAATAAAGTTGGATAGTTTAAATGCATTTTATTAAAATTTCCTGAATGTTTGGAAAGTAGATGAATTGCTATTCCAATGACAATTTTAGGTAACATCAATTGAATTCTTTCCCTGTGCTTTCACTGTTTTAAGTGCTTTACCGACATCATCTCCTAATTCTATGATGTAGGCTGACAGACAGGGAGCAAGAGATGGAGCTGGGATTGGAATCCAGACAACCTGACTTCAGAGCCTGCACTTTTAACCAACAATGACTGGATACTTCAAGGCTGAACATTACTGGTTTGGGTAGCATTAGAAAGAACTAAGAAAAGAGAGGAAGAAAACTACTTCAGGCTCAAAAGTATATATGCATTGCCTCGTCAAGAGAAGCAGTACAATATGGCATGGAAAAAATTGAGTTAGGTACTTTGAATACTGAATCGTGCCTATTTACCACTCATTATTACATGACCTTGAGTAAGTTAAATACTTCTTATCTTCAGTTTCCTCATCCATACTTAAGTTTAAGGTAAGGACTGAAAGTGAAAATGTACATTAAGGAAGCTAATACGTAAGTATTCTAGAGCACTTGCATTCGTGTATGAATCTGTCTCTCCACTAGATTGTGAATGCCCAAGTCATTTGCCATTCTCTCTTCAGTTCCTAGCACACTGCCTGGCACACAAAAGGCACTTACGTTTGTTTAACCTAACACCAGATCCATCAGGAGGTCCAGCACCAATTGGTAGCTTTGTCAAGTCTCTAATTTTAATTATCTAAGTCTATGTATTATACCAACAAGCAAAATAGGTTTCAAATGTTTGCTTAATAACAGAAGACAGGAAACTCACTCATAAACCCTCTATTATTATGTTATCTAGCATTTAATCCAAAATTAATGATGGAAAAGATTTAAAGAGACAATAAGTGCCCTCTAATTATCTTTGCTGATGATCATTTGCGCTTACAGAAGTATGTTGCAGTTTCTAGACTGATCTTTCCAAACACAAATCTCATCATGTCACTTCCTGGCTTATACTTCTTCATGGCTCTTAGAATACATTTTTGAGCATGACATGGAGAACACGTCATGATCTGGCAACTTTGGACCATCCCAGCCTCAAATCTCTTCATTCTCTGTTCCACTTTCATGTATCTTTTCCTCCCCTACTCGAGCCACTCAGGACTTTGGTTCCCTAAATGGGCCATGTATGTGCTCTCTTACCTCTGTACTTTTTCAACATGCTGCTGTTTCCTCTTCCTACAGTGTCCTCCCCCTCTTCTACCTGAATAATTCCTATTTGTTCTCAAGACTCAGCTCAGAGAAAACTTCCCTCAGAAAGCCTTTCCTGACATTGTCCTTCATCCCCTAAAAGTCTGGGTAAGGAGTCCTCTCTCTGCTTCTGTAGTACATACCACTATGATAGAACTTACCATTCTGTAGTCTAATTTTCTATATCCTTCGCTATGTTCTCAATGACAGAAACCAGGTCTTATTTGTCTTTCCAGTATCTATCTAGCCCAGCTAGGTGCACAGTGGGTGATGAACAAAGATCTGATGAATGTAAAAGAACCTTATTTTGTATAACAGAAAGCCCAGTGTAAACTTGATAAAAGCACACCCTTTTCTTTATTACTTAAATAAATGTAAAGTCAAACAGAAGCACTTTAGTGAAGCATTGTTAAAGACCAATTTGAGCATGGCAAGAAAAAATAAAGAGGATCTGAAATTTGGTCTGGTTAACCAAAAAAAAAAAAGAACAAGAAGAAGGAAAAAGAGGATGACACCATTGCAGATTGGTTAAGCAATAAGGAAACAGAATGCAACAGCAACAGCATCCTGCTGCTTGTGGCTTTAGTCCCTGAAGACCATTTAAACATTGATTTTAAGTGTGTATATTTCTAAATGAGTGCCCTATTACACAAGATCATCAACTAAAAGAAATACAGCAAAGAGAAATGCTTACATTCTGATAAACTGTTAAAAGGCTTGCTATGAACAAGAAAGACCATATGCTAAGAAAAATAATTCTCTAAAACAGCAAGTTTAAGTAAATTTTTGGTTTGCAATAAATGTCTGGAATCCATTTGGAATTTTTCAGTATTATGCACAAGTTAAAAATAATTGATACACATAAAAGTACATTACTAGGCTGCAAAGCATTTGTAGCAACTCAATATCATTACTTGCTATTGTCTCTATTTCTGACCAACTTGTGTTTCATCTTTTACACTGGCTAAAATGACTCTTAGTTTGGGGATGTACGCTATTAGCCCTTAAATGTCATCCTGGCTAATGTATAAGTTTACTCATCTGACTCATAATAGATATCCAAGTCTTCCCTCTGGAAACCAATCCACTGTACAAATGAATTAGGCTAACAAAAAAATAAAGGCAAAAGTAAAATGGACAGAGCAGTATGTAAGGATGTGCTTTTTCTTTTGGGTAAAATGTATACTTTCTACTCCGAAGAATCAGGAGACAAACTGAAGAGAGTAGTAAACAAATTTATGACATGGAGAGTAAAATAATGACTACAAATCAGAAAAGAGAAGCAAAGGTGGCGGGGGCAAAAGATGTATTAAAACTAACAGTGGTTAGAAGGATATAATAGAACACATTAAACTCAACCTACATTTAGCATGTTATTTTGTCATGCTAGAAAGAGCTTAAAAAATAAGATAGATCTGCGTTTGAATCCCAGCCAAATAGCACTTCTCAGCTGTGTAACCTTTGGGCAAACAACCTCATCTTAGATTCAGGTTCTTTATTTGTAAACTAGGGTAACACTGTTTATCAACAGAATTGAGAGGATTACAGGTAATGAATTTAAAAGGACTGGAAGCAGTGAAGTAAAAAGTCTGAAATACTAAGTTTTCAATATACAATAAAAAGTACAGCTAATATTTAGAAGGCCAATTTATGCCAGGAATTCTAAGTATTTTACATTTATATGAATCATTTCACAATTATGGACCTCCATTTCTTCATTTCTTCAAAGTGAGATGCTACTGCCCTAGGTTATTCTACTTTTTTAAACATAAGTACAAGACAGTTTGCCCAACAGCCTTTTCTTCCCAGAGTAGATGCAATCTCACGATACAACTGGTTACATACAAAAGGAGACCAAAAAGAATGTTTCATGTTTAGCAGGTATGGTAGGTACTTCAGTCAATTTTTGAGGATAGTGACTATCATGGTAGGTCTAGGAAAGAATTTCAAATTGCCCTTTTCTGTATGTTTCTGGATAGGAACACGAGGTAACCAAAGATGAATAACGCAGTTTCTGTCCTCACTGTTTGTGGTCTAGTTGTATATTATAATATAGTGCTTTGAATTTCCCATTCACATTCAAAGGCCTTTTTGACAGCACCACTCCCAGAGATAAATAATTTACTATTTAGGAGTATTCATTAACAAATATTTACCACAGACCTACCACATGCTGGGAATTAATCTAGGTGCTGGCCATATGGTGGTTTAAAAGACAGAGAGAGAGAGAGAGAGACAAAGACAAAAACCCCTGCCTGTTATGGACCTTACATTCTAGTGCTAGTGGTGAGTAGGGACAATTTATGCACTAATGCTGTTCAATCATTTATTTAGTATTTACTACATGCTGAACACTATCCTATGTACATGTTAGGGAGTACCAACATCAATAAGACATAGCCTACAGCCTACTTGAGAAAAGGTATAGAGGAGTCAGTTACATAGACAAGTAATACTTAAGAGTCCTTAAAAAGCAAGTAATCAAAAGGCCGGACGCGGTAGCTCACGCCTGTAATCCCAGCACTTTGGGAGGCCGAGGTGGGCAAATCATGAGGTCAGGAGTTCAAGAGCAGCCTGGCTAAAATGGTGAAACCCCGTCTCTACTAAAAATACAAAAAATTAGCTAGGAGTGGTGGCGGGTGCCTGTAATCCCAGTTACTCAGGAGGCTGAGGTAGGAGAATCGCTTGAATCTGGGAGGTGGAGGTTGCAGTGAGCAAAGATCACACCACTGCACCCCAGTCGGGTGACAGCGCAAGACTCCATCTCAAAAAAGAAAAAAAAACAAGTAATCAAAAATGATGTAATGTTAGAAAGTATAAGTTATAATAGGAGACTGCAAGGATGTTTTTAAAGGACAAATAAGTTTGCAGGTAGCCAAAGAAACGGTGTGGGTAGACATGTGTCATTCTTTCTGGCAGCCTAGTATCATAGTATAATTTCTCACCATTCTCAGGATCCCTTCCTATTTGGAGGAATTCTCCATATTTTAAGGCTTGATACCCCATCACACAGGTTCATAATGTCAGATTCCTGTTTTCCTGGCCTTCCCTGCAGCCAGGCCATGGGCCAGTCATTGAGGTTCCAACAATCAGATGCACCTTTACCTGGCTTGGAATTAGAAACTAACGATTCAAAGGAATGAACAGGAGGCCCTCTCTCTGGTGGCAAACAGGGAGATGGATGGAGTATGATAAGTGGCAGTAGCACTTGTTCTAACATCCAGTACCCAAGGTTAGCAGTGTGAGTGGTGATGTCAGTGGCATAATATATTCAATGGACAAAATTGACTATTACCTCTAACTCCATGGCCTGAATTTGGTACCTCTGGAGATTGTGTGAACTCCTCAATATCCTTTTAAAAAATTTCAATCCTAATTGAATCAATAAATGATTTCTATTGCTTAGAATTAAGACCCCTATTGAAACTGAAGAGTAGGGCGTCCCAGGTAGAGGGAACAGCATATGCAAAACAAGGAGAGTCTAGTTAACTTAGTGATTAGGATAGGCAGCTCTAAAGCTAAACAGATCTGAATTTGAATCAAGGTTCTACATTGTACTAGCTATGAAACCCTGCTTTGTGTATTTAAACTCTCAAAACCTCAATTCCTGCTTAGTAGAGTGGGGATAATAATACAAATTTTTTATTAGGTTCTTTTGGTAATTAAATGAGGTCATGGAAATTCATTTAACGCTTTTAGTATCTGACAAAGAGTAAGACCACAGATGATTGCTTTATTAATAATGATAATGAACATAAGCATAGTACTTGAAGGAAAATATAAGCCATTTGAGTCTGCTAGAGTTTAAAGCACAAGGGGAAGAGTACAGGAAATGAGGATGGCAGACATCTTGGAGTTTTAAATCATACCAAAGAACTTGAGTTGTGTGGGCTGGGCTCACTTTAATAGTGAGTAATAAGACAAGTATAGTGAAACAAATACTATATTAAATGACTAACTAGGCAAGTATGATTAGGTTTTGCATTATATGTATATTCTCCACATCTGTATAGTATGATCTGACCACTATACTTATGTAGCCGTAGGATGTAGTATTATTGTTATTGTTCAGTATGCATACCAAACTGAAGCTATTTCATTTTTTCTAATAAACATAAATCCTCCAAAATTTTGCATATCATCTGTCAATATGTTTTCCAACTAGATTAAATGAGGTCGGGTCTAGAGTTGAATAACAGCTGCTCCTTTGTCTCATCTGAGAGATAACTAACCTTTGAGTAAGGAGGGAAGTTTACAAAATAGGGAAGGGGAGGCCGGGCGCGGTGGCTCAAGCCTGTAATCCCAGCACTTTGGGAGGCCGAGACGGGTGGATCACAAGGTCAGGAGATCGAGACCATCCTGGCTAACATGGTGAAACCCCGTCTCTAATAAAAATACAAAAAACTAGCCGGGCGAGGTGGTGGGCGCCTGTAGTCCCAGCTACTCGGGAGGCTGAGGCAGGAGAATGGCGTAAACCCGGGAGGCAGAGCTTGCAGTGAGCTGAGATCCGGCCACTGCACTCCAGCCTGGGCGACAGAGCGAGACTCCGTCTCAAAAAAAAAAAAAATAGGGAAGGGGAATGCACCCTGAAATGAATGGCAGAGTATGAATCACATTTGCAAGTCTGATATTCTATGACCTTTCTTTCTTTTTTTGAAGACAGGGTCTCACTCTGTCACCCAGGCTGGAGTACAGTGGGATGATCTTGGCTCACTGCAACCTCTGCCTCCTGGGCACAAGCAATCCTCCCACCTCAGCATCCCAAGTAGCTGGGACTACAGGCGCAAGCCACTATACCCAGCTAGTTTTTGCATTTTTTGTAGAGAAGGATTTTCACCATGTTGCCCGGGTGGGTCTCAAACTTCTGGGCTCAAGTGATCTGGTCCTCTCAGCCTCACAAAGTGCTGGGATTACAGGCATGAGCCACCGCACCCAGCCTATTCTATGACTTTTATATAATTGAATGTCACCTGCTTTTTTTTTTTTTTTTTTTTTACAAAATATTGTTATGCATTAGCATCTTCGTCTAGAGTCCATATTATGTTAAAGATGAAAGGTTTTATTGTCAAGTCACAAACAATCAATACTACCATTTCACAGTATGTGGTATTATTGCTAAATGCTGATAAGCATTACATTGTCTCTTGTTACCACCAATCCTCTTTGTGCTGAATAGACAATCACATAGTTACTATTCAGTTCTGCTTTATATTTGCCATGCTTTTCTACCTGCTTACCCTCATTTAATTTCCACCATTATCTCCTCTCCCAACCTCCACGCCTCACCCATATCTGCCTTCAAGAAACACTCTTTGATCTAATTTTGATTTTCACAGTAGCTACTGAAAGCAAACCTGGATCACTGTGTACATCTCAGAACCAGCGCTGAGAGAGAAAATGTATGAGTTTGCTGGAGGAGGATAGGGGAGGTAAAAAAAAAAACAGAACCCAAAATGTGCTCTGTAACTACTAAATGCTTTACTTCATTTTCTGCTACTCCCATCTGCTTTGGCAATGTAGCACAGTTTCATCAAAGGAAAAAAGGGGCACAGATTTGAGTCAGAGGGCTAGTTTTGAATTCTAGGCCCAACACCCAAGAACCTTATTTGGTAGGTTACTATTATACTCATGTTTCAGAAGATAGTATAGAAGCCCAAGAAGATTATGTGACTTGCACCTGTATGCAACTATGTAAGGTTAGAAAGTATAAGTTTTAATAGGTTATAATAGGTGTATATCAATGTGCTACCAACATAAAACTGAGTGGTCACATCTTTCTATAGCCCAATTTTATTTTTACTTTACTAGGTCATTTGTAGCTAGG